>NW_022196903.1:113842483-113901435 GCF_008632895.1 Mastomys coucha | reverse complement strand
AATCTTCAATCCCAGTTTTTCTTTTTTTTTTTCTTCTTTTGCTAAAAATGTTAGGATACATACAGCAAGAATGTAAGTCAGTAAGTAGTACAGCACTTCCCTCAAATACAGAAAGCCCTGGGTTTAATCCAAAATAACACAAAAACAAAGCAATGTGAGCGAACATATGGTATACATACATCTTATCATAAAAGACTACACTAAGGGCTGATGAGATGGCTCAGTGGGGAAGAGCACTGACTGCTCTTTGGAAGGTCATGAGTTCAAATCCCAGCAACCACATACTGGCTCACAACCACCCATAATGAGATCTGATGCCCTCTTCTGGTGTGTCTGAAGACTGCTACAGTGTACTTACATATAATAAATAACAATCTTTAAAAAAAAAAAAGACTACACTGAAGAAAACTGGTCAGTTTAATAGATACAACCTATGGAAGATACATGGCAGATAAAGATATTGGCAAGAACAATAATATTCTAGAAGGCAAACACTAGACACAAAATGATGTGGGCCAAGTTTCACTATGACCATTATAAACCTAATAAAGAAAAATTACCATCAACCCTTTAGTGTAAAAAAAAATGTGTGTGTGTGTACATAAATACATACTATTGAATATTCCATACATGAAATGTATGGAATTATATAATTCCTGATGGGAATTATAATTCCGCTGCTATGCACAGCAATTTGATAACATCTAGACATAACAAAACAATCTCCTTAAGAAAAGTCATGGGCTGGAGAGATGGCTCAGAGGTCCTGAGTTCAATTACTAGCAACCACATGGTAGCTGACAACCATCTGTAATGATATCCGATGTTCTCTTCTGCTCTGTTTTAAGGCAGCAATGGCATAACTCATATACATAAAATAAATAAATCAAGAAGAAGAAAAGGAGGAGGAAGAGGAGGAGGAGGAGGAGAGATTTTCCAAAGACCACAGAAGTAAGTACTAGCTGATTTTTCCAACTGGGCCAAATATGGCTTCTTATTGCATCTTCATAAACATTCATGAAAACACTGTGGTCCTGCTCTATTCTACCTCCTCCAAGCTGCCAGCTGTTGCCCTATAGCTGTGGTCTCCTCCTCCCACCATCAACCAAAAGGACTTGAGATTCTTTACTATGACTCATCCAGCACCATATAGACATTTTTCTTTTTATTTTAAAAACTGAGTCTTTAAACCTCCAGAGTACTAAGATTACAGGCTTACATCCCCATGTTCCCAACTTTTTATCATCATCAGGTCTTTAACAGTGTTCTGTGCTACTCCTTAATCCAGATATTCTCCCTTACATGATTTTAGCATGTCCTATGCTCAAATTCTCACTTCTATCCTTTACCTATCTGCACTCAGTGTCATATGTGCTCAAACTACTTATCCCTGCCTACACTAGTATTTCATTTTTCTAATATTTTCTTTTTTCCCAATTGTACTGGCTGGTTTTGTGTGTCAACTTGACACAGGCTGGAGTTATCACAGAGAAGGGAGCTTCAGTTGGGGAAGTGCCTCCATGAGATCCAGCTGTGGGGCATTTTCTCAATTAGTGATCAAGAGGGTAGGGCCCCTTGTGGGTGGTGTCATCCCTGGGCTGGAAGTCTTGGGTTCTATAAGAGAGCAGGTTGAGCAAGCCAGGGGAACTAAGCCAGTAAGACACATCCCTCTCTGGCCTCTGCATCAGCTCCTGCTTCCTGACCTGCTTGAGTTCCAGTCCTGGCTTCCTCTGGTGATCAACAGCAATGTATAAGTAAGCTGAATAAACCCTTTCCTCCCCAACTTGCTTCTTGGTCATGATGTTTGTGCAGGAATAGAAACCCTAAGACACCAATCCAATATTTTCCTCATCTATGAATTCTACCATACTTTTCCTGTGCATATTTGTGCCAATCACTGTCATTTCTCTTTATTTATCCAAATATCAATCTCTCTATTACACTGGACATCCCTTTATTGCCTTATACCTGAACAGTTACTGTGTTTGTATTTCATATACAGACAGCAGGGTACTAAAAAGAACGTGAAAGTCAACAGACTCACACATGCATACTATTACCCCATCCCAAACCCTGCTTCTTCCTCCTCATAACGACTCCAAATGTGAGTCCTCTCTCCATCCCTTTCTAGAAAGGTAGGTCTTTGGAGCCTCACATCTGCACATATATACAAACCTAGTGAATACCTACACCTCAAGTCCTTCTCCAGAAAACAAGCTTGATATTAAAAAAAAATCTTACCTGCATTATGGGATAACTTACTTAGGTTTGTATACTTATTAGTATGCTTAATTTTGTTTTTTTATCAACTTTATAAATTTTATTTATTTTTTATAAAAATAAATAAAAACCTATGGCTGGGTGTGGTGGTTACATGCCTTTAATCCCAGCATCTATGAATGAGTTCTCAAGGCTAACCTGGTTCTAAGACAGCCAAGGCTACACCAAGAAAACCAGTGTGGGGAGGAGAGGTGGAGAGGTTGGCACCGAGGAGAACAGAATCCATGTAATAGACATGAGTTATAATGAAAATAGAAAGGTAATTGGTTCTCTAGTCGAAATTAACTTTTTTTTTACTCTGGTGGTAGATAAATGCACAGAAAACATTTTATTAAATGTGAAAGCATAAATCCCAATGTAAAGCTCCAGAATGGCTATTCTGACTACATAGAAGTTGAGATGTACTACCTCTTGAGGTCTGGTTAATTTTGGTGTGTGGTGTTTTATTATTTCCAAAATTTTATTTTAGTTTTAGCTGTGTGTGTGTGCGTGTGTGTGTGTGTTGTATATAAACTGTGTCTGGCATAAATTCATTTTTCTTTATTGGTAAATAACATACCCCATTGTGAGATAGCTATTCAGCTAACTTTAAGGACTGTATAGTCAAGCCCAGTAGAGTGGTACATAGTCTTGAAATTCCAGCATATTAGGAGGCAGGGGCAACCTGATCTCTGTGAGCTTAAGACTAGCGGGTCTCAAAAGAACAAGGAAAAAAAAAGACTTAGAAGGCAGAATGCGTGTGGATAAAGATTAATATTTTGTTTTAAAAAAAAAAAAAGTAGGCAGGGACTGCAACCTGATGCTCCTGACCTCTCACACCCTGCTCTAAGTGTCAGTATGCTGCACAAGCCTGTGCTCTCTGAGCCCACAGTGGTATGTTCAACTCCTTTCCATCAGCACATGAAGTCAAGAATCTCTAAATGTTAAGAGTTTATAGAGCCCAAGAAGGAATGAAGCCAGACCAGCATAGTATAGAAGGTAGGTATAGAGCTTCAGGATATCAAAATGGTGTTCCAATCATGCTCATAAATAGAGATTAAGTTCCTTTTCAACAGAGAATACCCACAATTCTAGTCTTTAAAGATTGAAACATCCTACATTTCGACTCTATGAAACCTAATGCAAAAGAGTGAAAAAGAGCTGGGCAGTGGTGGCGCCACGCCTTTAATCCCAGCACCTGGGAGGCAGAGGCAGAGACAGGTGGATTTCTGAGTTTGAGGTCAGCCTGGTCTACAGAGTGAGTTCCAGGACAGCCAGGGCTATACAGAGAAACCCTGTCTCAAAAAAATAAATAAAAAAATAAAAACAAAAAACAAAAAAAGAAAGTGAAAAAGAGTATGTACTGTTTGAATTTTATCAAAAATAAACATTTTTTAACAAAGATGCAAAGAATAGGCCCAGTGGTCCATGAAACTAATCCTAACATTTTGGATGTAGAGACAAAAAGACTAAAAGTTAAAGGTCATCCTCAGCTTAATGACATAAAAAAAAAAAAGTATGTGCATAGGTATATATGACTATATACTGCATGTGTACAGTGTCTACAAAAGTCAAAAGAAAGCACTGAATCCCTAGAAGTGAGTTACAGTGGATTTAACAAGTGCTCTTAACCATTGAGCTCTCTTTAGCTCCTGCTAATGACCTAAGGCCAGCCTGGGCTCATGAATCCCAGTCCAAAAATTACAAAGAACTGGACACTAGGCATCCTATCTCGTCTGCCTATAATCCAGCATTAAGCCACTGACAGGACTGCGACAAAAGGAACCAGAATTTTGGCCAATAGATTATGTCATTTTGAAATATAAAGAGCATGTGTTAAATCTAATTCCTCAATAAGCAAAATATGCAGTTTTGTAAGCCATCAATATATATTCCTCTTTATTCGTTTTTGTCTTGTTGGGGGGGGGGGTGTTGTTGTTGTTTTGTTTTTTTTCCGAGACCAGTGTTCCTCTGTGTAGTTTTTTTGGCTGTCCTGAAACTCACTCTGGAAACCAGGCTGGCCTCAAATTCAGAAATCAGTCTACATCTGCTGGAACTAAAGGCATGACCACCAAGGCCCAGCTAATCCTTAAATTATATCTATAGCTAGTCAAAACTAAGTACTTGTTCTGGTCTGTCATAAAAACAAAACTGGCAAAGTACAACTAGTCACTTCCAAGATCTAAATTCATAAAGAGCACCACTCTATACTGCAGTCATATTTGTCACTTACCATTATTAACTCATCTGTATCACTTAAGAATATCCTGGTAGAAAAACAAAAATTAAAAAAAAGAAAAAAAAAGAATATCCTGGTAGAATATTATAGTACTCAAGCATCTTTAAGGTGAGTTTACTGGCACAGAATCTCAAAAGCAGTGAGCCTCTTAAGACAGAGACAGAAGAAGAAACAAAACAAAAGAGCTAGGCAGTGGTGGCACACACCTTTAATCCCAGCACTTGGGAGGGGCAGAGGCTGGCAGATTTCTGAGTTCGAGGCCAGCCTGGTCTACAGAGTGAGTTCCAGGACAGCCAGGAGACAGATAGAGAAACCCTGTCTCAAAAAAAGAAGCGGAAAAAAAGGGGGTGGGGAGGAAAAAAAAAAAAAACAGAAACAAAGAGAAATAAGAAAAGGGAAAATGCATTTCACATAGTAAAGTTTTAAGGAGTAAATAGGTTGCCAGTTCAGCATGTAAGGAGCTTGAAAATCATGACTCTGACCAAACAAGTTAAATCGGAAAATTGAAAAAGCAACTACTCTTTGCCAGATTCCTCAAAGTGAGACAAGTTCCTTTTATTCAATATGTTCAGCTACCTAAAAAAATTAAGCATGTTGTTGTTTTTGTTTGTTTCTTTGATTTTTGAGGGAAACTGGGAAAGGAGAAATTTACATGTAAATAAAGAAAATATATAATAAAAAAAAATCTTTAAAAAAAAAAATTAAGCATGGCATGGTGGTACACACCTATAATCTCAACAATAAAGAAGCCGAGCCAAGAGGATCTGGAGTTCCATGATGTCCTGAGCTGCTAAACAAGATCTTGAAGGTGATAGGGAAATGGAAATTTCCAAATCAGTCTATTACTCCTACCAGCCTTGGAACCAGACACAGATACAGCAGAGGTATTGGGAAAGTTAAGACATTTGTAAAACTTATGAACTCTAAGAAAGGGCTGGAGAGATGGCTCAGCGGGTAAGAGCACTGACTGCTCTTCCGAAGGTCCTGAGTTCTAAATCCCAGCAACTACATGGTGGCTCATAACCATCTGTAATAAGATCTGATGCCTTCTTCTGGTGTGTCTGACGACAGCTACAGTGTACTTACATATAATAATAAATAAATCTTTAAAAAAGAAAAGAACTCTAAGAAAAACAGAGATTTCCTTAGAATTCTAAGGAAAAACTAAAACAAAGTAACAAAGCTGAAGAATACCTCTGACAAATTCATGAGCTTGGGAATAGAAGCATAAGAAAACAATCCAATCAGAGCAGTGGTTGAGAGGCAGCACTTGAGAGGCAAATGCAGGTAGATCGCTGAGTACCAGGCCAGGACAGCCAGGGCTATACAAAAAACTGAGGGGGAGAGGATAAATATTAAAATAAAACACAAAAACATTGAAAATTTAATGACTAAAAACTTGTCATATTCCGAACCATCATTCTAGGAGGCTCAGAAAACAAACAGTATAAATGCTAACAAGCCGTTCATTTCTATTTCAAACCTACAAATCAAAAGACAAAACAAGCAAAATAACAAAAACAAAAACAAGATATAAAAATCCAACCAATGGCTGTCAAGATGACCCAGTGAAGGAGGTACTACCAAGCATAAAGATCTGGACTTTGTGGACATAACAACTACAGTCATTTGCTATCCTCTAATGCAGTGCATTCAAGCACAGGCATAAAGACACACATAATGTATGTCCCACAGCTGGGCAATAATGGCACAAACCTTGAGTCCCATAACTCAGGAGGCAGAGGCAGGTGGATCCCTGTAAGTTTGAGGTCACCCTGGTCTGTAGAACCAAGTTTCTTGTAAAGCAAGTTTCAAGGCAGTCAGGACTACATGGAGAAACTGTCTCAAAACAACAACAAAAAGCATATCCCATGCATACTAGTTGGCCTGGAAATAAATGAGAATTCATAGAGTAAAGCTGCCCTAATCTTCTGGAACAGGAAACCCACATCTATAATGAGATAGAATTCAGATCAGCCACTGTCTGGAGGTGTATGTGGAGGGCCTGACTGTGTAACCGTACAGGCTCATAGTTTTGAGGAAATCTTAGTGGTCCATCATTGTTTGGGATGGTAGTTACACCTGTGTATACAGCTGTTGAAACTCGGTTATATATTCTAAACTTTGTATACTTAATTATATGAAAATTATCCCTCAATAATTATCCTTTAAGTTGGGCCAGACAGACATGATTGTGCACACCTTTATGCCCATCACCTAGGAGACAAAAGACAGGGCAGCCTCCTTTCCAAAGACTTTCAAGCCAGCTCAAATCTTGCCAGTCTCTTATTTTTAAGCTTTATATAAATGGATTTATGTTGTCTATATTTTTCTGCAAATATCTGAAATAGGAGTCTCATTAGCTGCTCACGCTAGTCTTGAGCTCCTAGACTCTATGACCCTCTCCAATGGTCTTTTGGTTTTTGTTTTGTTTTGTTTTGTTTTTCAAAACAGGGTTTCTCTGTGTAACCCTGGCTGTCCTGGAACTCTGTAGACCAGGCTGGCCTCTCCAATGGTCTCTTTGAGATGAGATGAAATGGAACAGAGTATCAAGTACCAGCCAGGGTCTAGAATTTAGTGGAAAAAAGGAAGGAGATATTACATACTAAAGATGTTGCCAAGTCATCAGCAAGTCTTTGGTTTTTCCACCTAGTCTATACCTAACATTCCAAGTTGTTTAGATTCAAGCAGATTAGTGAAACAAGCTTTCATATTCTATGTACATTTCATTCCATTTTTTAACTTAGGGGAGGCCCAGATGGACCTTTCACATTGCAATGGGTAGCAGGAACCTATGGACTCATTCCAAAGTGCTACAACCTTCTGTCAGTTCTCTCCAGCTCACCTGCCCCAGTCCCAATTCTTTACATAGACCCATTGAACAAGTAGTCAATGTTTTCAGGAAAAATGAAGTACTGTCCCCAAATAAAGTAATGCCTTTATATTATCCTCACCATCTGAAAATATTGCTATAGCTAATGCTAAGAGCCAAATGAGCCACAAAAGTACTACACATGGACACTGACTACAGAGACTTAGGTCTCCAATAAAGGGAGAGACCAGCTAGATGACTCCATGAGTAAAAATGCTTACAAGGCAAACCTGACAACCTAAGAACAGACCCTTCCCCCATTGTCTCCTGACCTCCACTAAAGCCATGTCACGCTTTATCAACGCAGACACACACACACACACACACACACACACACACACACAAAATACTGATTTATAAACTGGCTTTAAAATAAAAAGGGTTAACCAGAAACACAGAAAGCACATGTGTGAAAATCAAATGCTAACTCAGGCTTCCTACTGACTGTGAGGCTTTACTCTAATGTTTCAATCACAATTCATCACGCCACTTTTTGAGAAATGTACCACATCTGTTTAACTGACAAATTATCTCTACATCCTTTGTATGGATGGATACATGTGGACTTTCCAAAATATATTACAAATTCACTACAAGTCCACAAAAACATTTTAAAACAGAGTAAGGGGGCCCAGGGTGGTGGTGCACGCCTTTAATCCCAGCACTTGGAATATAGGGGTAGGTGGATTTCTGATTTCAGGGCCAGCCTAGTCTACAGAGCTGAGACTTCAATTTGACTTCAATTTGGATCCTCTAGCTACATAAAAGCTAGACACATGACCACCTATCTGTCTGCAAGCCATGCATTTGGGGAGGCAGAACCAGAAGGATAAACCAGCCTGTAGGTTATAACTCCTTTGAGGGTCAAACAACCCTTTCACAGGGGTCCAATAGTAGATATTCTGATTTACATTACGATTCACAACAGTAACAAAATTACAGTTATGAAGTAGCAACAAAATAATTTTAACGGTTGGGGTCACCACAACATGAGTAACTTTATTAAAGGGTCACAGCATTAGAAAGGTTGAGAACCACTGTCCTAAGCTAAAAACTTAACTATTGAACACCAGGCTAAGGAGAGGTGGACAATGTTCCTAAGGGTTCCCCCTGGCTTTAAAAAGCACACACTCTCAAACACATACACACTTCTTCTAAAAAGACACAAGACAACCATCTATCTCCTCCACTAACCAAACCCTGCAAAAGTTTCTTCCCAACTATAAAATGTTAAATAAAGCAAAGAGAACTTACCTCACCTAAAGATGGGAAATACAGAAAGAGACCTACTAATATGCAAAGGTGCAAGCTTGGAAGTAGAGGAATAGGATCTGATTTTCTAAGCCATTCCTGTACCACTAAGAGGGTCTGTCTGTCCATGTCCCACTCACAATGACCACATCAGTTCACAGCTCAGCCTCTGTGGTCCTCTTAAATGTGCATTCAAATCAAAATCACCTAGACATCCTGTTTAAATGCTGAACCAAATTCAGTAGCTCTAGGATGAGGCCTAAATGAAACTATGTCTCACATGCTCACTTAAGATTTTCTGAGGAGTGGCCAGGTGGTGGCGGCGCATGCCTTAAATACCAGGAGGCAGGGGCAGTCGGACTTTTTGAGTTCGAGGCCAGCCTGGTCTACAGAGAACAGTCAAGGCTATACAGAGAAATCCTGGGGAGGTGGGGGGTGGGGGGATGTTCTGAGGAGTATGGTTGAAATAACATCTGGTTCCATCCTATCCCATGCTGGCTCATTATTTATTATTTCTTAACCTGTATTAAATCTAATGGGCTTTAATGTCATTATAAAATAGTCTATTTATAATCCCCAAATGAGATAATTCATATATTCACAACCCTGGCACATACTGAATATCTGGTGACTAATAACTAATACTGTGTGTGCA
Organism: Mastomys coucha; assembly: GCF_008632895.1. Lineage (NCBI taxonomy): Eukaryota > Metazoa > Chordata > Mammalia > Rodentia > Muridae > Mastomys > Mastomys coucha. The sequence goes on along the minus strand of NW_022196903.1, from coordinate 113,892,159 downwards.
AGTGTTTGGGGAGGGTATGTAGAGGTCAGAAGACAACTTCCCAGAACCCATTCTCTTCTAATTTTTTAAAATTTTAGCTGATTATTGTGTATGTGCATGGTATGTGTAAGTGAAGTAGCACTCTCCTTCCATTGTAGAAACCAAAAAAGTCAGGCCAGGGTTGTATAGCAAATGCTGTTTGTCCACTAAACCATGTCACTGGTTTTGAAATCTAGTTTTTACCGCAATTCCTCCATGTAACAACTCTTCTCAATGCCATGTCTGTGTTTGCAACTACCTATACAAAACTATAATTAAACTGTCCGCTAAAAATCTTAACATGGCCTGTACTTCTCAGTCACCATTTCACCTAGCCTTGTTCTTTGCCCAGTCTATAGCAAAGTGAACTTTCCACTCTGCAAAGATTCGTTTCTATTTAATAAACAAATATTTACAATGTATACAGACTACATTGTAAGCCTGTTCCAAATATATCCAATTGCTGTCCCTTGCTTAAACTTCAACTGCCACCATATACAGCAATTTTCAAACGAAGTTTTAACCTTATCTACTTTTTCAAATGAAGTTTTAACCTTATCTACTTTAAATATTTAGAGATTTGGGGTTTGGTTAGAGTTTTGTTTTTGTTTTTCTTGTTTTGGTTTGAAACAGGATCTCACTGAGGTTAGACTTACCTCTGCCTCTGTATTGCTGGGATTAAAGGTGTGCGCCACCATACCCAACCTGTTATTTTTGAGACAAAGTCTGGTGTATTGCTCCAGGCTGCCCTCAAACTCACTAAACAACCCATGGTGACTCTCAACTCCTGAGTCTCCTAAATACTGAGATTACCAGTGTGCACCATCACACCTGGTTTCTGCAATACTAGGGATCCAACCTAGGGCTTCCTGTGTAACAGGCAAGGATTCCACCAATTGAAGTATATTTAACTAAGCTGTTTGTTTCATCCTGACAAGGTTTCACTATATAGTTTAGGCTAGCCTTGCATTTGCAATCTACCTGCATCAACATTCAGAATGCTGCCACTACAGGTGTCTACTACCACATCCAGCATACAGACTGAGTTTCTAGTCTGTTTCCTTAAAATAATTGATACATCATTTTCAGGATGAAATCTAAAAGCATAGTCTTCAGACCTAACAGCTTATAGATTCATATTTTGCAACTCCCATACATCTTCTAAAGATGTATCTGGAATGCCTTGTATTCCCAATTCATATGGGCTGGTAGCAAGTAACCTTTTCTACCGTCTATGAATATATTCCCATCTTTCCAGAATTCAATTTCTATAGGTTCCTTCCCTCAAGCCCCTAACAAGCCTAGCTATTTCTTACACTGACATAAAACTCTGATTGCACTGTTTGTTTTCTTTTTCTTTTTTTTCAAGGCAGGGTTTCTCTGTGTAGCCCTGGCTGTCCTGGAACTCACTCTGTAGACCAGGCTGGCCTAGAACTCAAGAGTCGCCTGCCTCTGCCTCTGCCTCTGCCTCTTGGGTGCTGGAATTAAAAGGCTTTTGCCACCACACCTAGCTACCACTATGATTTCTAAACATCTTTGTGTTTTAGATTGTGTGACGTCTTCCCCCACTAGACCAAGAAGCTATCTAAAGTCACCTAATTGAAAAGAACTGCAATAACATCAGTGCCCAAGCCAGAGAGGGCTATTGCAGTACAATACCTCAAGGACAGAGCACTTGCCTAGCTAACATGTCCTTGCCCTTGGTTCCAGGGCAAACTCTAGAGAGGAAGGGAGAGAGAGGACTGAAAACAAGCATAAGTCCCTTGACTTAGTCCCAAGCTACAGAAAGAAAGAAAGGAAAAGTGATTGGGGAAATGGCTCAGCAATTAGGAACACCTACAGTGCTTGACTCACCACAACCACCTGTAACTCATACAAATAAATAAAAATAATCGTGTGACTAGAGGGATAGCTCAGTGGTTCAGAGTACTCGTTCAGGGACTGGTGAGATGGCTCAGTGGTTAAGAGCACTGACTACTCTTCTGAAGGTCCTGAGTTCAAATCCCAGCAACCATATGGTGGCTCACAACCATCTGTAACAAGATCTGATGCCCTCTTCTGGTGTGTCTGAAGACAACGACAGTGTACTCACATATATAATAAATAAATCTTGAAGGGGTAGGGGGAGAGTACTTGTTCTTGCAGAGGATCCAGATTCAATTCCCAGCTGCTCACAACCATCCCTAATTCCAGTTCCAGATCTGAGGCTTTCTGACCAGGCTCCCATACATTGCATATACATCCATGCAAGCAAAACAGTCAAGTCACGAAAAATAAATTTTATTCTAAATATATAAAATATTTAAGGAAAAAAAAATACTAGCTAGGCAGTGGTGGTGCATGCCTTTAATCCCAGCACTTGGGAGGCAGGCAGATTTCTGAGTTCAAGGCCAACCTAGTCTACAGAGTGAGTTCCAGGACAGTCAGGGGTATACAGAGAAACCCTGTCTCAAAAAGAAGACAAAACAAAACAAAAGAATCTAGAAGACCAGCCAGTGTACTTACCTGAACCATCTCTCCAACCCATGAAAATGTTTAACATATATACATGCACAAAACCTTTTTTGGGGGGGGGTGGAGGGGATAGGGTTTCTCTGTGTGGTCCTGACTGTCCTGGAACTTGCTTTGTAGACCACACTGACCATCAACTCAGTGATGTGCTTGACTCCCCAGTGCTGTAATTAATGGGTTGCACCACCACACCCAGCTCAAAATCTCTTAAATATTAATAATTTTTACAAGTTTGAAGTCAGCAAGATGACTCAGTGAGTAAAGTTACTTGTTGCCAAGTCTGATGATCTGAGACCAATCAATCCCCAAGACATACATAGATTTTCATTCATTCTATCTCTATCTTTCTCTCTCAATATAAAGTTTGAACAAAGGTACCCATGCTATAAAGGTAAAGTACCCATAAGATTAAATGAAAACCCAATGTCAAGGTTGTGCATATACATACGTACATACACACACACACACACACACACACACACACACACACACACACAGAGAGAGAGAGAGAGAGAGAGAGCAGCAACAGCAACAGCAGCAGCAGCAGCAGCAGCAGCACACACCTTTAATCCCAGCACTTGGGAGGCAGAGGCAGGTGGATTTCTGAGTTTGAGGCCAGCCTGGTCTACAGAGTGAGTTCCAGGACAGCCAGGGCTACACAGAGAAACCTTGTCTCAAAAAAAAAAATTGCTTTGCAAATAATAAAGATTTTACACTGTATTATCACTGCCCTCCCCAGAGAAACAATAAAACAGCAATTTGATCACAAATCTCAGCAATTTTAATAAAGGCAACAGAAACAGAAAGGAAGTAAACTTTGTTCAAAGTTCCACTTTCAGAGTGAGGAGCGGTGGCACACCTTCAGCTGAGCGCTCAAGAGGCAAAAGCACACAGGGTGAGTTTGAGGTCAGCCTGTCTACATTCCAGGACAGACAGGACTACACAGAGAAATCCTGTCTCAAAAAAATAAAATAACAAACAAAATCTTTCCAGGCTATATATATATATATATATATAGCAAATATGAGGCAAGCCTGAGCTACATTTAGCTTTGCCTAAAAACCTAACTAATTATGAGGCTAGGGACATGCCCGGTAAGTACAGGTGCTTACCACCAAGCACGACAAGTTGTATTCAATTATCTGGAACCTGCATATTGGAATAAACGAATCCCTTCCCACAAATTACCCTCTGATCTCTGTACATAGGCACTGTGAGATGTGTACCTATCCCCAAAAATAAGTATATAAAGTACTTTCTTTTTTTTTTGAGACAGGGTTTCTCTGTGTGTAGCCCTGGCCCTCCTGGAACTCACTCTATAGACCAGGCTGGCCTTGAACTCGGAAATCCACCTGCCTCTGCCTCCCAAGTGCTGGGACTAAAGGCGTGTGCCACCACTGCCCAGCTTATAAAGTACTTTTAAACAATTTTTATTTTAAGGATAGGTGACCTAGAGAAATGGCTTGATGATTTAAGAGAACCTATTGCTCTTGCAGAGGACTCGAATTCAGCTACCAGCACCCAAAGTGCACAGATTATAACTGCTTGTACCATCAAGCTCCAGGGGAATTCAATGTCATCTTCTGGTCTCTGTGGTTACCTGTACTCACATCAACACATAGACAGAAGTGTAATTTAAAAGAAAATAAGCCTTTTCTCTTTTTTTCATTGATAGGATCTCTCTTTGTAGCCCTGGTTTCCTGGAACTCACTATGTAGACCAGAACAGCCTCTAACTCACAGAGATCCTCCTGTTTCTGCTTCCCAGGTGCTGGGATTAAAAGTGACGCCACTCAACTGAAGAAAAAGTATTTTAAAGACAATAAAAGTATTTGGAGCCAGGGAGATAGCTCAATAGGTTACCACAATGACCTGAGTTCTATCCCAAGGACACACATTGTGGACAGAGAACTAACTCAAGAAAACTCAATTCTATCCTCTACACATATAATGTGGCACATGATAGGGCAAACAGAATAAATTAAAAATAGCAATAGTGAGCTGGGCGGTGGTGGCTTACGCCTTTAATCCCAAGCACTTGGGAGGCAGAGGCAGGTGGATTTCTGAGTTCGAAGCTAGCCTGGTCTACAGAGTGAGTTCCAGGACAGCCAGGGCTATACAGAGAAACCCTGTCTCAAAAAACCAAAAAGAAAAAAAAAAAGAAAAGAAAAAACGAATAGTGGGGCAATGGTGGCACAAGCCTTTGATCCCAGCACTTGGAAGGCAAAGGAAAGCAGATTTCTGAGTTCGAGGCCAGCCTGGTCTACAGAGTGAGTCCCAGGACAGCCAGGGACACAGAGAAATCCTGTGGGGGGGGGGGATAATAAAATGGAGTAATAATAAAATGGAGTAATACAAACTTTTAATGCCAGCATCCAGGGGGGAAATCAGGTTTATCTCTGAGTTCAAAGCCATACAAGGAAACATAGTGAGACACAGTCTCAAAAACAAAACAAAAGTAACAATTTAGTTACAAACACCTATAATCCCAACACTTAAGAAACAAAGGTAGGAAGATCTCTGTAAATTTCCGCCAGTTTGGTCTACATAGCAAGTTCGAGCCAGAGCCAGCCAGGACTACATAGTAAACCTGTTTCAAAAATATGGGGCTAAAGATAGCTCAGTAGTTAAAAGTACTGGTAATTTTTCCAGAAGACCTGACTTCAATTACCAACAACCACATAATGGCTCACAATTTTAACTCCAGTTCCAAGGGACCTGACACCATCATACAGACGCATGTGGGCAAAACACCAACACACACATACAATAAAAAATAAATCATCTAAAATTAAAGGATAAAAATAATAGAAATAATTTTTAAAGATAGAAATCAACTGAGGAAACTGACTTCTCGTCTCCACAGACACACGCACAGGGGTGCATGCTGTCTGTGTCTGCTCTAGCACGTGCGCACACACACATACATACATACATACACACACACAGTGAGAGAGAGAGAGAGAGACAGAGAGAGAGAGAGAGAGAGAGAGAGAGAGAGAATAACTAGCACTTGTGTTATGGGATACTATCCCAAACCAATACCACTTAAAGAATGGGCCAAAAATCCCAGTAATTACACCAAAATTACACCAATAAGTCAGATTCTCTTTGTTCTACAAGACAAAGTTCCCTGAACAAGGACTTATAGGAAATAAAAACTGCTCACACCTAAAGAACCCAAGAATAACCGTTCAGGAAGAGAGAACTGACACAAAAGGAATGGAGAAAAGAAGGGATTCCCCAAAGGAATAGATCTGTTCATTTAACACTTTCTGTCTGTCAGGCAAATAACCTATCCCAAGTGCCATTGTTGCAGAAACAATGATCATTGGGAAAGGGGTGTTCATTAAAAGAACTGGCCAGAAAGAAAACAGAACTAACTGTTCTGATCAACAAGACTACTTACTTAACAGCCTTCTTGGTTCTAAGAACAGCACTCCTGGAAAGTACACTTCAGATGCGATTTAAAATTAAACACATTCACAATTGAAATAGTTGGTATCACTATGGCCCAATCACTGCTCTATTTTCCACAATGACTTTTTGATGTTGGGATAAACAAGACATCATGCATGGTATAGATATATACTTGAGATGACCACGTGCTATGACCAACTACTTTCAAGTAACTCAGTTACTCCAGCAAACCTACCACCAAAGGAGAAAGAGTAGGGCTGACTTAGCCAGGAGCTAGTGCTCTAGAATCAGTGAAATCTACCACTGCAGAGGGAAGCACCAAGGGCATGCTAGCACTTATATGGCCAGGCACCCTTCATAAAGGCCAGATGAGCTCAGAGACTTTAAACAAGAAAGTGAATGCTAGCTCTTGTGTATTGTTATGTAATTACATTTGAAACCTGTGTGTGGCAATGAAGTACAAGACACAAGACACAATAGCATTATTCTAAGAGATCATATGCCTTCAGAAGAATTCAAAGAACAGCGAGAAGAAAAAAAAAACTTTTAAGGGGCAGAAGTGACTGACTTCACAGTTCATTTATATGAATTCTGGAGTTTAGCACCAGGATACATGCCCAGAATTCTACCCCTCCTCCACACATGCCCAGAACAGGCCCTGGGACATCAGGAGGTGAGCACAACAATGGAATAAAAGAAAAAACAAGGGAGGGTGGCCAAGGCGCAGGCTCAGTTAAAAGAGAATGTTAAGAAGGCTCAGCAGGCTGGCTATGTGTCTCAGTGGTAGAGAGCCCGCCTAGCATGGCCATCTTCAGGTTCCAGCCCAATGTGTGGGGGCTGAGGGAAGGAAAGAAAAGGGTTACAAACCAATGACAAGGTGTCAAAAGCCATATCCTTAAAATGTTTCATATCTTTCTTTGTTTTTTGTTTTTTGAGACAGGCTTTCTCTGTATAACCCTGGCTATCCTGGAATTCACTCTGTATACTAGGCTAGGATGGATCTAGTAGATCCATCTGCCCCTGCCTCCTAAATCCTAGGATTAAAGGAATACATCACAGCCCTTCCTGTTTTATAGCTTTCATCCAAGAAACTCAGAGCACTCCACAGAACACTAAGACCAGTTTAGTTACCATCACAACACCACCTTCTCTCCAAACCAAAATAACCCATTTATCACCAGGTAGAGTGGCACACGCCTCTATGGTTTGGGGGGCAAACATGGTCTACATACTAAGGTCCATCCTAGAAAAAGGAAGGAAGGAAGGAAGGAAGGAAGGAAGGAAGGAAGGAAGGAAGGAAGGAATGAAGGAGAGAGGGAGAAGAGGGAAGAGGAGGGGTGGGTGAGTGGGGCCGATAACCAAGTATGTGTTTACCAGGTTTCTGTCTGGCCTGTAGAGTAACGGGGAGCAACTTCAACTTCCCACAGAAGCTGGACATGATGGTGCATGACTAGGGAGGCAGAAATGGAGGCAGACTCAAGGTTACCTTAGTCCACAGAGTGAAACACCAAGATTGTTAGGAGCTAAAGGCCAGCCTAGACTGCACAGAGTTATAGTTTGCATCAACCACAGTGACATTGACTTTTCCTCCTCAAGGGGCCAAGAGACGGTGGACCGCGCCTTTAATTGTAGCACTTAGGAGGCGAAGGCAGATAAATCCAACTTTGAAACCAGCCTGATATTCAGAGCTAGATCCAGGACAACCAAGGCTACACAAGTCAAAAAACAAACAAAAGGAGGAGGGGAGAACTACATAACTCAAGACACTCATTCTCCAGAGTCCCTGCAAATCAAGCATATAACATTAGTTCAGTTTGAGAATGATAGAAATAGTAAAGATGTCAACCTTCAAAAGTTCTATCAAAGCTTATTTAGAGGCAAGTTTCCAGTGGAAAAAAAATCCATGGAATCCACAAACATACCAAGCAAGTATGGACCTGCAGCTTAAAGTATGGGTAGTAACTTTGAGCTTAACCCATCCATGGTACTAGCCATACTTAGAAAGTCCCTCCTAGAAGCCAGGAATCAATCATCTAGCCTGAAATTCCCACGCTATAAGAAACCAAAGTAGCCAGGCGATGGTGGCGCACGCCTTTAATCCCAGCACTTGGGAGGCAGAGGCAGGCGGATTTCTGAGTTCGAGGTCAGTCTGGTCTACAGAGTGAGTTCCAGGACAGCCAAGGCTACTCAGAGAAACCTTGTCTCGAAAAACCAAAACAAAAAAAAAGAAAGAAAGAAAAACGAAAAGAAAAATTAAAAGGCTGGAAAAAAACGGAAAGGTGAGCTTTACTAGAGTTCCTTTGCAAAAGGACATCCTCCACTTCAGGACCCAAGATGCATCACAGATTTGCCCTTCTGCAGCTGTCCTCCTTGTCCCTATATAGAGAAAGAGGATTCTGATTCTTCAGAAAGTTTTAAAAAGGATCTTCTGTAGACCAACAGTATACAACTGTATAGATGACAGCTACAAGCTGTAGACCAGCCCCAGGTACACAGTACATTAAATACACTAGTATGCTGAAAAAACAAAAATTTTTAAATCATTTCTTAAACTTGTTGTTTTGTTTCTGTTGGGGCTGGAGAGAAGCTTAGTAGTTAAGAGCACTTACTGCTTTTCCAGAGGACCCAAGTTCAATTCCTAGCACTCATATGGTAGCTTGAAGCCTTGTGTAACTCCAGCCTCAGAGGAGCCTACATCTTCTGGCCTCCAAGGGGACGAGGTACAGATAGTATGCAGACAAAACATAGATATACATGAAAATAAATAGCAATTTTTTTAAAAATTGTTTCTATTTTTGAGACAGGGTCTTTCATAGTCCTGGCTGGCTTAGATCTTACTATGTATATGTAGCCCAGGTTGTCCTTGAACTCAAATGAGATCCACCAGCCTCTACGCCAGAGTGCAGGAATTAAAGGTGTGCACTACCCCACCCATCTCTAAATCATTTAAGTACTTATCTCAGTTCCACACAAATGCTATCTCAACAAGCTATCTCTATCCCTCTCTCAAACTGAAGCCAGGCCTTGGCATGACCTTTGCAAGCCTCCCTGGACTTCATTCTTAGACCATGACATACTGTATCATCTGTCCACTAAGAAGAGAGCCTTTGAGGCTTAATTTTTATTAATTTATTTTGTATTAGCTGGGCATGGTGGAACCTTTAAAAACAACACTTGTGAGGCAAGAGTCCAGCCTATTCTACAGAGTGAGTTCCAAGAAAACCAGGGCTAAACAGAGAAAGCCTGTCTCTGAAAATAATAACTGTGTGTGTGTGTGTGTGCGCACGCGCGCGCGTGTGTGTGGTACGTGCACACGCAAGTGCCATGGGATACAAGCAGAGGTCAGAGGAAAAGTTGAAGGGGTTAGTTCTCTCCTAACCATGTTGGTTCAAGGGATAAAATCCAAGTCTTCAAGTTTGGCAGCAGACTCCACTTTAGTTTATCCACTGAGGCACCTCACCCATGGAGAGATCAAGTACCACACACATAGCTGTACCTCCATGAGCTAGTACCCTGTCTAGCACATAGATGCTTTATAAACATGTTGATAAGAATTATTACTTTCACTTGACTCTCTATACTTCAAATTTTAAAAATGTCAGACAAGGAGACCAGCATTCCAGAGGCCAAGTCAGGAGAATTTATCAAGTTCTAAGGCAGCCTGAGTTACAGAGTAAAAACAACCCTATCTCAAAAATAAAAAAGCTTAGCAGTGGAGTAGCATGCCTTTAGTCCCATAGCACTCAGGAAACAGAGGCAAGTGGATCTATAGGAGTTCAAGGCCAGCCTGGTTTACAAAGATCTAGAACAGCCAGGGCTATCTATATACAGAGAAACTCTGTCTCAAAAGACCCAAAAATTCAATATAGGCTGACAGAATAGCTCAGTGGGTAGTTTTTGACATGAAACCTAAAAACCTGGATTGAGATTCCACAGAACACACATAAAGCCACCAGACATTTCAAACAATGTGAGAAGCTACACCCCAGCTATATGAAATACACACCGAATGAAAAAAATAAAGATCTTTTCAAAAAACAACCCTCAGACATGCACTGTAGACTTTCAGCCTTCAATACAGATAATTATAAGTTCCACAAAACTGAGACAACAGCAGCACAGATTTTGGAGTAAAAGCCCTGGACCCAGGTAGGAATCCTGTGCAAACCATCAGCATCCCCAAATTTTGAATCCCCACACATCCGTAATGAGGGTAACACCTACCTCATAGTTATGGGCAGCTAAGGATAATGAGACAGTATTTTTTTTTAGGTTTATTTCACGTATGTGCATACACTGTCACTATCTTCAGAGGGCATTGGATCCCCATTATAGATGGTTGTGAGCCAGGTCGGTAGCTGGGAACTCTGGATCACTGGAAAGAGCAGTCAGTGCTCTTAACTGCTGAGCCATCTCTCCAACCCATGAGACAGTTTTGTTTTGTTTTGTTTTTGTTTTTTGTTTCTTTTTCTCAAGACAGGGTTTCTCTGTATAGCTCTGGCTGTCCTGGAACTCACTCTGTAGACCCGGCAGTATTGCACTTTCTTAAAAAAAAAACGGTCTTGCCGGGCAGTGCTGGCACACTCCTTTAATCCCAGGCACTTGGGAGGCAGAGGCAGGCAGATTTCTGAGTTCGAGGCCTGGTCTATAGAGTGAGTTCCAGGGCAGCCAGAGCTATACAGAGAAACTCTGTCTCGAGAAAAAGAAACAAAAAAAAAAGAAGAAAGAAAGAACGTACAATACTCTATGTCTTGCTCACTACATTACTATGCCTCTGTGACTTCAAAACCAGTTTGGTATACAAAGCAAGTTCCAAGACAGGCAGAGCTGTTACACAGAGACATCCTGTCTTGAAAAAACAATGAGAAAGAGAATTTGACCCTGACAGCACTTGTTCCTATACACAAACAGAATCTATGACCCATTCCCTAAACACGGCTGATACAACTAATCTATGTTTAAATTTCAGCAATATAAATATAAGTAATTTTATTACTTATAAGTAATTTTATTACTTATATTAATTATAATTATTAATTCATGGCTCATTCTCTTGAAAGGGCTAGAAACAGAATTACAAAGGGTAGAATACAAAGCTCTATATATACTGGCCCTACACCGTCCTACTGAAGGACTTCAGCAACACACAACCACAAACAAGAAGACACAAGGTAGGGAGTCTCTGGGCACAAGCCTTCCATCCCAGCACCCTGGAGGCAGAGGCAACAGGTTCTCTGAGTTGGAGGTTAGCCTGGTCTACAGGGAGCTCCAGGACAGCCATGGGTACAGGGAGAAATGCTAGAGGGGCTGGGCGATCTCAGGAAAGAAAGACTCAGAACAAGAAGGTATTTGATTAAGCTCCCACTAAGATCCAAACTATGAATCCATGTAAACAATCCCAAGCATCTACTCTGATGCACCACTCCAGCCCCATCTCATCTCTCAGCAGTGCTTCTCAGCCAGCCTAATGCTTCAACCCTTTAATACAGGTCTTCATACTGTGGTGACCCCAACCATACAATTATTTTTGTTGCTACTTCATAACCTAAATTTTGCTGTTATCAATCACAAAGTAAATATCTGTATTTTCTGATATTAGGCGACCTCTGTGAAAGGTTTGTTCAGCAACCCACCTCCCAAGATTGAGAACTGCTATTCTATAAGGTTATGAAAAATCGTTGTCTTCCATTGCTTCAACCTGAAGCAAGTACTAAATACTTAAAGAGATCAATTATCTTTGTTTCAAATCAGGTTGTAACTTAACCTTTTTTTCTTTTTCTTCCTTTTTTTTTTGGTTTTTCCAGACAGGGTTTCTCTGTATAGCCCTGGCTATCCTGGAACTCACTCTGTAGACCAGGCTGGCCTCGAACTCAGAAATCCGCCTGTCTCTGCCTCCCAAGTGCTAAATAAAGGCATGCGCTACCACCGCCCGGCATAACTTAACTAACTTAATCCACTACAATACTAAGTACAAAATATTTGGCCTTAACTAAATCATATATAACTAGATTCTATTATCGGCTAATGTGGCCAAAGGGATCCAAGTATGAGCTGCTTTGGTGATTAGACGGTTCATCCTATAAATCAAATGACTAGGGTCACTGGGCAGTGGTGGGGCACGCCTTTGATTCTAGCACTTGGGAGGCAGAGGCAGTCGGCTTTCTGAGTTCCAAGGCCAGCCTAGTCTCTACAGAGTTCCAGGATAGCCAGAGCTACAGAGAAACCCTGTTTCGAAAAACAAAAAACAAAAAAACAAAAAGAAAGGAAGGAAGGAAGGAAGGAAAGAAGGAAGAAAAAAAGAGACTAGGGACAGGAGGATTAGGTAGGACAGAAAGCTTACTTAGTTACTTATTCACAAACCCTAGCTGCAAAGTAAGACTAAGAAGGGGGGAGGGGGGCCTGGGAGGGTTAGGGCTGTAGTTCACTGCCTAGCATGTGTTAAAACCCTGGGTTCCAATCAGGCGGTGGTGGTGCATGCCTTTAATCCCAGCACTTGGGAGGCAGAGGCAGGCAGATTTCTGAGTTCTGAGGCCAAGCCTGGTCTACAGAGTGAGTTCCAGGACAGCCAGGGCTACACAGAAAAACCCTGTCTCGGAAAAAAAAAAATTAAGCTTTATATACTATTCATGTGTTATTCTGAAAACCAGGGAAGAAAATTATGGCAACTTTGGGTATCCTACCAAGTGTTCAACCCTGAGCTATACAATCCTACCATAAACTAAGAATCTAGAAGTACTGAAAACATTATTATTGTACCCTCAGGTTTTTGTTCTGGTTATTTTAGAACCTTTATTTAAGGGCAGCAACAGAGTGTTCAAGCTTATCTTAAAATGAAAAGCAAAAAAAAGCAGGGCACGGTGGCACTCACCTTTGATCCCAGCACTTGGGAAACAGAAGGATCTCCGTGAGTTGGAGGTCAGCCTGGTCTACATAGTGAGTTCCAGGCCAGCCAGAGCTACATAATGAGACCCCTGTCTGGTAGAAGTAGTCTTGAAGAAAAAGAAAAGGGCAGGAAAAGACTGTTCAGTGATACAGTGCCTGCCTAGCATGCATCAACACAGAATTCAATCCCCAGCACCACATACACTACAAAGTCAAGTATGTTGACTCTTCTGAAGAAATGATCAGGTTAATTAACAGAGCACAAAAATATTTTTACAAACAAAAATAAAAACATCACTACTTTAGGGACCTGTAAGTGGGAGGTCTTGACCTCTTAACAGAAGAGCAACAAGAATCCTAGAGCCTTTCACCTAACTGAGAGATTGCTTTGCTTGGGATAAAAACAAGTCCTTAAGGAGTCCTCTTTGCCAATGTTCTACAGATCCAAAGATTCAGCATGGGAGAAAAGAGTCTAATGAGATCTTCCCCACAACTGGAAACTGGCTTCCTAAAGGAATGATGCCTGCCTTTGACTATTCGGTAATCTAGATTCCTCATTTCTAGCTTTTCAAGTGTAATTAGGGCTATGTGATCTTTCCTTGTGCCTACTGGTACATTCAGCTCTGTACTGACAATATTTTTTTCTTAAGACAAGGTCTAACACTGTTCTGTAAGACCTAACCCATAAACTAGTTGATGTTTTTCAAATCGCCTAAGAAAAAACAAAAACAAATTTACTGTTGGCATCTTTGGGGAATTCTGCATTGTTGATGGGTCAAAGTCAAATTTCTCTGAGAATGAGAATTTTAGATATTTTTCATCTTTCAGTAACTACTCAAAACCCTAAATAAAATATAGGAAATACAAGAGGAGAAAATCACTATCATTTGTTACACATTTATTGATCATCTCCATAGGAGAAGGGAAGAAGGGTTGGTAGTATATGTACACGTTGGAATCAGGATATTCATGTATTGAATTTCGTTTCTTCAAGTAACACATACTTTAAGTAACAAAGTGCATCTTCCAAGAAACACATAGGAGAGATGGCTCCCTGTGAAGGAAACTGGTGCCAAGCCTGACCACCCAAGTTTGATTCCTGGGGCTCTCATCACAGAAGGAGAGAACCAATTCCCTCAAATTGTCCTCTGGCCTCCACAAGCACTCACTGACACATGCACACCCACACAGCATAATTTTTTCTTAACCACTAGAATTAAAAGACACCATGTCAAGTATACCTGATTATTCAGGGTGTAAAGAACAACAGCAGCTTACATCTCCTAGAGGACGTAGGCCCACAAACACTGAGAACCTGAAGTTTACTACTTAAGGAGAGAGATTAATTTTAGATAGGTTGAGTATAATTAAGATAAAATGAGTTTCCTCTACCTTTTTACCAACAAAATGGGAATACAAGAACTTGGGAAAGTGACATTTTTCCAACAGTAGCGTTTTCAATTTGTAAACCCCACATCACTTTACTTCCTCTTGAAAGAAAATGGGTTGGGACAAGTTTATCAGCACCCAAGACTGTAATTGTCACAAGCACCAACACACACACACACACACACACACACACACACACCCCGGCAGCCACCATTTTGAACAGCAGGATTTAATTAGACTACTCAACATTTCAAACTAAAAGGAAACACAGGACATCAGAATCATTAATCATCATCATCTCTTCCCCTTTAAGATTCCTCAAATGGTTAATATTGTAGTCCGATTTCATTACAAAATTTCATCACAAAAATGGTCATTACATTCATGCCTGAACTTTGTAAATAAACGCTGACATGCGTGAAGTTGCCAAGCTACATTTTCCTAAAACCTGGTGAAGCCCACGACCTGGAAAATCCTACCAACCTTTTCACTTTGTTTAAAAGTCCATCCGAAGCCAACGAATGGCCCCAATTTCAGTGCACTTTCCTCTTCACTCTCCTAATCCACCCCTTGTGATAGTTTTAGATTTCCGATTTCGTTAACTTTGCAACAAGAGTAAGTTCCCACGCTTCATTCATAGAAGCAAGTGATATTTCTGCAAACACAGCGAACTTAAGGCGAGCAAAGATCTCAGGCGTCAACAAATTAAAAGCCAAGATTCGTGGGGGTGAAGGGGCTACCACAACGGTCGGACTTCCCAAATAAATCATTTTGATTTTGATTATTTCAACTGTAAAGGCACCCACAAAACTGAAAACAGTAACTGACCAACAACAGTTCCGTGTACCTTTGTCCCAAGGAAAAAAAAAAGGTGATTAAGTCACTACACAGACATAGGAAAGAAAGCAACTCAACCTGCCAACCAATCATGTATTTCACAACTCCTTCCGAAAATAAAAGACAGGATGCTGCTTTGGACCTTCTTACACATTCCGTTTCCCACACTCCCGCCACCATCCTTGTCATTAGAACCCTCCGATTTTAGTCCAGTTATCACAAAGCCTCGGGTCCTGAAAGCACCTTCGGCCAGGCCAGAAAGCCATTCCTTTCCTCCTCGCTCGCCCGGGGGAATAATGGTGGCGAAATCAACTCGAAGAGAGAGAGCTCCCGGAATATGGAAGGCTGCCCGTTCCTCAGAAGAGGAGCTGTTTTTAAAAGGGGGGGGGACCCCAAACTTTCCCTCCACGGCCTCAGCGTCCCGAGCGACGGTGAGCGACGGGCGGTCCCACAAGGAGAACGCCCCAAGCCCAGGCCCCATCCGCGCCCGCCCGAAGTTGACTCGAAGCGCCCCCGAGAGTTCCGGGCCTCCGCAAGTCCGCCCAGGGCGACCCGAGCGAGCGTCTCCCCAGCAACGCCGCCCCTGCCCGAGGCCGCTCCCGCCCCTCCGCCGTGGCCCCCGGCGCGCGAGCCCGCATCCCGTCCCGGTCCCCGGCGGAGCAGCTGCTCGCCGCCTCCGAGGCTCGGGAGGGGAGCGCGCGCGCACTCTCGCCCTCGGGCCGGCCGAGAAGTCCCGGGAGAGCCCCCGGGTCCCGCGCCGACAAAAGCAGGCTCGACCCCCGCCTGCGAGAGCGCGCGGGGCCCCGGGGAGCCCGTGCCGGCCGCCTGCCTCGTGCCCGCCGCCGAGCCCCCTCGCCGCCCGCACTCCGCGCCAAGTCGGCGGCGGCCCGCGACTCCCCGCAGAGAAGCGCGGAGAAAGGGCGTAAGCGCCGGCTCCTCACCTCTATCTCGAAGTCCGGCAGGCGGAACGCCGTGCGAAAGAGCGAGCAGAAGTGCGCGATGGCCGGGACTTCCCACCAGGAGCGGAGCTCGCCCAGCCCGGCCGCGCCGCCTTCCTCCGGGCACATCTCCCCGCCGCGTTCGCCCGCCCGCCCGCTCGCCGGCTCGCTCGCTCCCTGGCTCGCTCGCTCGCTCCGACTCCGGCCGCGGGCAGCGCCTCTCTCTCTCTCAGCGCGCCGCGGCTCCCGCCGCTCGGCGTGAGCTCGAGCTGCGGCGCGCCCGCGGGCGGGGGGCGGCGGGCCGAGTCGCTGAAGCGGCCGCTGCTCCGGCAGCCGGCGGGGGCCGCGCGCTCGCCCCGTCCCGCCGCGGCCGTGCGGCCGCCCCCAATCCCATACAATATAATCCACTCAGCGCCGAGGAAAACAGATGGGGCTGGGGGTGGGGAGGGGGCCCGGCAGGAGCCTGGGGGAGGGGCCGCCCACGAGGAGGGGGCGGGGCCGGCGCGCACCACAACAACAACCCCGCCCCCACCCCTGCGCGGACAGCTGCACTCGCGGAGGGGGAGGGGGAGCGGGCGAGCCGGCGGGCCGGCCGCGCCCCGGGGAGGGGCCGCGCGGGACGCGGGAGGGGACGGCGCGCCGCCCGCGGGCCGGTGGGAGCCGCGCTCCGCGCCGCGGGTGTTGGGGCACCGGGGAGTCGGGCGACTTGGGTGACGGAAGACAATAAGGGTCTCTCCCACCCCCACGTGGCCGCAGTGGTCGAGTCCTTTTAAAGGGCCCGCGAGGTGGTGCTCTCGCTCTCGGGTCTGGCTCCCGGAGTGCGCACGTGTGGGGAGTTCAGTTACGGCTGCGGTGGAGGGTGGTGCGGGAGCGCGAGTGGGACGTCCACGCTGGAAACCGGAGGCCCCGGGGGAAGCGAAGCGCGTTTTCCACCTGTTCGTTAGCGCTTTTTTTTTTCTTTTTTCTTTCTTTTTTTTTTTTCTTTTGCTTAAGTCCATCCGAGAACGGTCCTCCGGCGAGCGCTCAAAGTGCCTCGCCTTCTCCAAGGGGAGAAGGTGGTGGGGCTGGTTAGGCTGGAAGCGAGTAGGATGGAGGGGAGAGTGTGGCGGGAAGGGGGGGGGGAGGCACCAATCAGCAGCCTAGCGGGAAGAGCAATTTCCCCCACCCCAGGGAACGGACACGTGCAGCCGCCCTAGAGGACACTGGCTTGGAGCCCTGGGACTGCCCTCGCCGGAGCGCGGCTGCGGGCGGGCGCGAGTGCTCACAATGTAGCTGGAAGGCTGGGGGGATGGGGAAGAGCCTGGAGACTCTGGGACGTGTGTCCGGGTGGGGGTGGAGACCTGCCCAGGCTACGGGGCTGTGCTCCGCGCGAGGAGGGTGCCGAGGCTTTAGAAATGTTAACTGCTATCTAGGACATTGGAATTCTGCTAAACCGGAAGGGAGAAATTCACCTCCAAGACAGCCCAGAAAGTTTGGAAGAACTACATTGTAGTGTCTTCTGTTTGTGTTGGTCCTTGCGCTTGAGCGGCTCTGCTCGAGTCGCAGAGTCCTGGCGGGTTCTTCAGTCCGCTTCGCCAGAAACACCACCTCTGACGTGCACTCGAATTCGGCTGTTTAGATGGGCGCGACCCTGGAAAGAATAATAGCGAGCGAGTTTGTGAGATAGATGTGTAAGTGGGAGGCCTGGCTAGTTCCTGCTCCCTCACCTATTCTGATCACTTTAATAACTAACCCCTTGTGTCTTTGTCAGGCAGCACTTAAAAACAAAAATTGTTAAGCCAAATCCAAGTGTGTCTTTTGTGAGCCAACTGATCTTAAGATACTTCATCTCTTCTCACACTGCCCTATAGGTGGGAGTTAGCAACCCCGAAACGTTATCTATCCCAGATTTTTAGTTTGTTTTTTAATGTTTTCAAAACTCAGCTACTCTGTAGATAACCTCATGAATGGGTGGAGGGGACGTAGGAGGACTCTGGAATTCGCCAGATCTCCTTTTCTCCTGGAATGTTCTGTGACCAGGTTCCCTCTGTAGTCCAGGCTAGCCTCAGACTCAAACTACTATGACTGAGCCTCCATGTTTGGCTTTCCCAAAACTACTGTGCTCTTCATGGATCACACCTTCTTCCTTTGAAAAGGGTTGCATGAAGCCCCAACTAGTGAGCAACCAGCTTTCTGTACACCTTGAACCAATTCTTCCTGCACTTCCAGGGTGCTGGGTTTACAGACACCAGTCTCTGGGTGCTGTGGCATTTCTTAACACTTGTGTCAAATCCATTATGTTCTGACTATCCGTGGTCTCCGGTCTCTCACTCACTTCTGTCTTTATCTCATATCATTATCTATCTAACCTTCTTAGCTGGCATCTCAGTTGTCATTACTAGCTAGCCTAATAGTAATTAGCAATACCAGGAAGTAGGAAGATAAGAGTGATTTGGCTCCTCCGTAATCACTGGGATACTGAGTGCTCCGTATTCCCCTTACACACACACACCCCCATTGTAACCTCTTCATCTGCTCATCCTCCTCATGCTGCCAAGAGTCCTGAAAATAAAAGGTGTTGGGAGCCTGGAAGTGCTGCACTTCTGCCCCTAAAAGGGGTCAAAATGGTTGCCACCTCCTTCCTCTGGAGGAATTTGTGTCTGAGGCCTCTCTGTCTACTTGAGTGTCCCATATGGGTTCCTGTGACACTAGCCATAGACTATTCCCAATATGCAACTCTGGTTCATTCTGGCTCTGGCTGCCCTCCTTACCACCCACAGTAACACACACACACACACACACACACTTACTTCTTGCATTGATCCCATTCATGCTCCAGAAGTGAAAGAACTGAGAATGTCTTAGGTCTGACTTACTTCTGTTGAACAACACTTCCTGGACTTGCTGACCCTGGATTCTTGACTCAGCTCTGAACACTAGTTTCACCTTTCCCTGTACTTACCTGCTTCAGACCTGTTTCCTGGACTAATTGGGAATCTAGAATAAGGACCCCTGTGGGAGTGCAAATGTGGGAATGCTTGAACACTTGGCACCTTTTGGATTGTTTCTCTTGCTCTTGACTTGTTCCAACCTAGCCTATTATTCTCTTCTCAGATCACAGGAGTTAGCATCTTCCCTACACTGTGTCTCAGTCTTGTTCTTTTCTACTCAGGAGCAGTGCCTTTAACCTCCAATGACACTGAAGTTACCTGGAAATAATTCTTTTATTCTCTCTACAGCTTCCATTTATGTAACCTCTTCTCCCTGGGTATTTTACATTAAAGGGGAAATTAGGCCTGAGTTTGAGCCCCTGAACCTACGTAGTGGAAAGAGAACCAACTACCATATGGGTGTCTTGGCACAAATGCACACCCACACATGTAGAAAACAAAAGCACTTGGGACGTAGAGACCCAAGAATCACAAGTTTAAGTCTAGCCTCTATTACACAAAATCAGATAAAGGATCGCTTGGACTACATAAAATTCTGTTTTCTTTCTTTCTTTTTTTAGGATTTATTTGTTTTATGTAAGTACACTGTCACTATCTTCAGACACACCAGAGAGGCATCATATCCCATTACAGATAGTGGTTGCTGGGAATTGAACTCAGGACCTCTGGAAGAGCAATCAGTGCTATTAACTCCTGAGTCATCTCTCCAGCCCCCAGATTCTGTTTCAAAAACATAGGGCCACAAGATGGCTGAGAGGATAAAGGTGCTTGTCACCAAGCCTGGTGGCCGGAGTTCTATCTAGCAGGAGAGAACTGACTTCAGCCAGCTGTCTCTGGCCTCCATAGGCATGCTATGGTACCTATGGTACAGAGGATGAATGCATGTAGTCTCAGCACAAGTTTGAGGGTAGCCTGAGCTACACGAATCAAGGACCGGCCTGTTCTAAACAGTGAGACTCTTCTACTGGCAAGTGCTAAAACTAAAGGCATGGGCCACCATACCCAGCCTAAATATTTAAAGTTATTCTATGTGTATAGGTGTTTACTATATACTTCTGTGTACCATGTGTGTGCTTGGGTTTTCTGGAAGCCAGGCAAAGGTGTTGGATCCCTAGAACTGGAGTTACATATGGCTGTGATGCACTTTGTAGGCATTGGGAATCAAACCTGGGTCCTCTGGACAAGCAGCTAATGCTTCTAAGCAATAATGTCTTTGTACACTGCCACACACCACACCTCCCTAACCTGCAGAGGCTCACGGTGCTTTCCCAGCAATCTTTAACTTGCTATTTAAAATCAGGCTGGCCTCAGACTCAAAAGATCTATCTTCCTCAGTCCTGTGAATGCTGGGGTTAAAGATGTACAGAGCCTTGCCTGGTCAGACTGCCTACCTTTACATAAGTCAGGGGCTGGAGACATGGCTCATTGGTTAAGAACTGCTCTTTCAGGGGACCTGGGTTCAATTCTTAGCACCTACATGGAAGCTCACATTTGTCTTCATCTCCAGTCCCAGAGAAACAAGCCCTCTCTTCTCGCCTCCATGGATACCAACCATGGACATAGTGAACTCACATACATGCAGGCAAAACACTCCTACCCATAAAAGAAACAAATCAAGAATTAAGCATAGATATGTTTATGGGTATGTGGGAATGTGTGAGTGTATGTATGTATGTGTACCACATGAGAGCAGAAGCTAGGCAAGATCAGAAGAGAATCTTGGATTCCCTGGAACTGAGTTGCAGATGGCTGTGAGTTAACAATGGGTACTGGGAATTTAACCCAGGTCTCCTGTCTGTGACTGCTTAACAAATCCACACTCAACCATTTCACTGTTTTTTGGGTTTTGTCTTGGTTTTTTTTTTTTTTTAAAGATTTGTTTATTTTTTTGTATCTGAGTACACTGTAGCTGTATAGATGGTTGTAAGCCACCATACGGTTGCTAGGATTTGAACTCCGGTCTTTCAGAAGTGCTCTTACCCACTGAGCCATCTCGCCAGCCCCCATTTCATTGTTTTTGTTTCCTTGTTTTGTCGCTTTTTCAAGACAGAGCTTCTCTGTATAGCCCTGTCTATCCTGGAACACATTCTGTAGACCAGGCTGTCCCCAGACTCACAGATCTGCCTGCCTCTACTTCCTAAGTCTTGAGATTAAGTTGTGTACCACCATACTCTGGAAAAATGTGGAGCCCAAGCTAACCTTGAACTTGAACTCTTGATCCTCCTGTCAAAACCTTCAACAAAACCTAGAGTGTGCCACCACAACCAGCTTTCATTTTTAAAATGAAGCCAGACTAACATCTTTATATTTTAAATTCATGTTTAGTATCATGGCATACACCTATATTTCCTGTACTTGGAAGGGAAAGTCACAGAATTGGCAATGTTAGAACCAACTGAAACACAAGAGACCCGATCCCAGAAAAAAGGGACTAGAGAGATGGCTCAGCAGGTAAGAGTGCTTACTGCAACCAAGGGGGGCTCGGAGGAAGGGAGGGAGAGAGAGACAGAGACAGAGACAGAGAGAGACAGACAGACAGAGAGAGAGAGACAGACAGACAGAGACAGAGAGAGACAGACAGAGACAGAGAGAGACAGAGAGAGTGTTAGCTGGGCATAGTGACATACAACTTTCATCCCAGCACACTAAGGAGGCAGAGACAGGTAGATCTTTGTGAATTTGGATCCAGCCTGGTCTACAGAGTGAGTGTGAAGGCAGCCAGGGCTATACAGAGAAACCCTGTCAAAAAATGAATAAAAGAGTGCTTACTATTATTTCAGAAGACCTGGGTTCAGGGTTCCCAGCACCCACATAGTGGCTCACAACCACCTAAAACTCCAATTCCAGGGGATCAATGCCTCTTCTGACCACCAAGCATGTGGTGCACATACACACACCAACAAATTGTTTTTAAAACAGGGTAGTCATGGTAATACACTTATCTGATCCAAGCATTTAGGAGGCAGAGGCAGGAGATCTCTGTAAATTCCATGCCAGCCTGATCTACAAAATGAGGTTCTCATAAGTGAGACTCTGGCTGAAAAATAATGATAAGTTATTCTCCACTGGTGAATTGGGAAGGCACTCTGTTGGATTCACTGGTCCCAAGGAATGAGGCCAGGAAAGTTACCATTAGGGGAGATGGAAGGGAGTGGGAAGAGAAAGAGAGAAAATGCAGAGAGAGGAAGAGAGAAGGTGGGGAAAGACCAAAATGTCTGGACTATATAGGGAGGAGCTTCTTGGGGAGAGAAAGCCCAGTCCCTAGGCTGGGAGCTTCAGGACAGAGGGCTGGGTATGCCAGGTAGGGACCAAAGGATGCTGGGAGAACCTGGAAGCCTGGTCTACTTTGGTATGTTAAATATGCAACTCAGCTGCTTGTCCCAGGTCTGAATCCCAACAAATAATAAAATAATAAAAAGAATAGTATAAACTTAAGGAGGTAGGCAGTGACTGGGATGTAAAGTGAATAAATAAAAACAATTTAATTCAAAGGCTACAGGGTGTAGCTTTTGTTTTGTTCTTATTTTGGACTTATAAAACATATTTCACTGAGTAGCACTGGCTGTCCTGGAACTCTCTGTAGAAGAGGCTGGCCGGAACTCATAGAAATCCGCCTGCCTCTGCCTCCCAAGTGCTGGGATTGAAGGCATTCACCACCACAGCCAGGCCAAGGTGTAGCTTTGTAGCAGAGTTCTTGCCTAGCTCTCAGTTCAGTCCCCAACACTGCCAAAATTTTTAAATTACATTTAACTCAGATATATTATTTATTCACTTGCTGATCATACAATGATAAGACAAGTTGAGATGGCTCAGTAGTTAAATGCTGCTGCTGGGCAAACCAGGCATCCTGAGTTTAATCCCCAGAACAAAAAAGAAAAGAAAAAAATGCAGATGTGGTGTGGTTTTTTTTTGTTTGTTTGTTTGTTTTTGTTTTTGTTTTTTCGAGACAGGGTTTCTCTGTATAGCCCTGGCTGTCCTGGAACTCACTCTGTAGACCAGGCTGGCCTCAAACTCAGAAATCCGCCTGCCTCTGCCTCACAAGTGCTGGGATTAAAGGTGTGTGTCACCACCACCCAGCAGATGTGGTAGTTTGTATCCTTAATTCCATCATCCTCCTGATGAGATGAGAGGATATTGAGAATTCCTCAGATACTCCTGGGCCTGCTACTCTGCAGAACTAGCCAGAAACTGTAAGTGACCTTGAAGTAAAAAGTAAATTGGAGCCGGGCGGTGGTGGCACATGCCTTTAATCCCAGCACTTGGGAGGCAGAGACCAGAAGCTCTCTGTACAGTGACTGGCCAACCTGGTCTTCATATGACCTTGTCTCAAAAATTAAAAAAGAGCTAGGCAGTGGTGGCATACGCCTTTAATCCCAGAACTTGGGAGGCAAAGCAGGTGGATTTCTGAGTTCGAGGCCAGCCTGATCTACAGAGTGAATTCCAGGACAGCCAGGGCTATACAGAGAAATCCTGTCTTGAAAAACCAAAAAAAAAAAAAAAAAAATTGAAAAAGAAAAAATTTCATGGGTTAAGAACAATGGCTGCTCACCTAGAAGGCCCAGGTTCGATTCGCAGCACTCTCACACACCCCACATCCTGTAATTCCATTAACAGGAGATCCAGTTCCTCTAGAATCAGGCATTCCAGTGGTACACAGTCTTTTTTTGGGGGGGGGGATGGGTTTCGAGACAGGGTTTCTCTGTGTAGTCCTGGCTGTCCTGGAACTCACTCAGGCTGGCCTCGAACTCAGAAATCCACCTGCCTCTGCCTCCCAAGTGCTGGGATCAAAGGTGTGCCCCACCACTGCTAGGTGGTACACAGTCTTAATAAAATTAAAAGTTAAAAAGAAAAAACAGATAGAAGGAGAAAACTGACTGTGAAAACCTTGTCCTCTGACCTCCACCCACGAGTTGGAGCATGAGCTCAAATTAATACATTTCATACATATGCACAGTACAGAAAAGCAAAATCAATGATGATCTTTTGATCTCTGAAAGACCCAACTAGTAGATGCTTATTGAAGCATCTGCCAAAAGCTGGCTTTCACTGCCTTGTTAGTTTTTCCTGTCACTAACACCTCCACCCAGTCCCACCAGGAATTCTCTCCTGCTGCCAAACAGATGGATGGCGGGCTCCCCTTTTGATCGTGCTGTTCAATGGCTGGGAAAGACTCCTTACAACTTGACTTCTAAGCATGAAGTGTTAGGAGCTCGCTTCCTTGATGCAATACTGCTGAAACACCCTAATTTGGGGATGTCCCCAGGCACGCTTACCCAAGAGACCGTGCACTAAATGACTGACTTTGCCAGCCCTTTTGTCTTTCCGTAGCTGATCATGCCTTTAAAGCTATCTTTTTCTTCTCAGCTACACTCTTCCAGGAGATCTCCCCTGATACTCACCGATTGTGTAATGGCAATCTACATAATGACCTATACCACAAGACTGACTGATGTGGAGCAAGGCTGGGTGTACAACCCACTTGCTGCCTTCCACTGCCTTTCTGTTCTCAATCATGGAACCCACACACTCCCAACCAGATAGGTTGCAGGCCTTTCTCAGCAAACTTCCCACATCTCTCCCAGCTCTGCTGTCTTTTTGCCATCTGCTACCTGGCTACTTATATTCAATATTAAAGACCAGGAATTAAAAATCTAAGGTTACTGGACATGATGATGACATATGCCTTTAATCCCAGTACTTGAGAAGTAGAGGCAGGCAGATCTTGGAGGCTAGCCTGGTCTACATAGTGAGCTGCAGGCCAGCTAGAGAGCTACATCATAAGATACTGTCTCAAAACCAAACAAATCCTGGCTATAAGGATATGGGCCAAAAATTCAATACTTGCCTACCAGGCCTTAGGTAACATTATCAACACTCCAAAAACAAGAAAGCTTTACTCATAACCACCTTTATTTTATTTTATTTTATTTTATTTTATTTATTTATACAGCATGTGTTTGGGTGGTTTTTCCAAAACAGGGCTGAAGCAAACAAAGACCCGAGTGGAACCATGGGCAGGATCCACTCAGGTTTCTATAAGGAACAGCCTTAACTATCCTGGCACTCACTCTGTAAGCCAGGCTGGCCTCAAACTCACAGGCGTCCACCTACATCTGCCTCCTAAGTGCTAGGATTAAAGGCATACGCCACTGTGCCCAGCAATTTTTATAATTAATTGTTATAGTTAGAGCTGGGCAGTGGTGGTGCACGCCTTTAATCCCAGCACTTGGGAAGCAGAGGCAGGTGGATTTCTGAGTTTGAGGCCAGTCTGGTCTACAGAGTGAGTTCCAGGACAGCAGGGACTACACAGAGAAACCCTGTCTCGAAAAACCAAAAAAAAAAAATTGTTATAGTTAGTTTTTCCTTTTTTGGCTGATGTTAGTGGTACATGCTTTTTGTTGTTTTTTTGTCTTTGTTTTGTTTTGAGACGGGGTTTGTCCCTGTAGCTCTAGCTGTCCGGTAGCTCACTCTCTTTACCAGGCTGGCCTCAAACTCACAAAGATCTCCTCTGCTTCCTCAGAACAGGAATTAAAGGCATGCTTTTAATTTAGTGTGCATGCCTTTAATTCTAGTACCTGGAAGGCAAAGGTGGGTAGTGGTATATGACAAACTTTTCCTGGGGAGATGCAATATACATGTCTACTCACCCTAGATAAGGTGTCCACAACAGACAGAAGTATGGACGCCACCAAAGCCCAACTTGGGGACCAATGAGTTTTATTGGAGGTACTTACAAGACTATGAGTGATGGGTAACTTAAAAGAGAAAGACTCAAAGACCGCTGTGTCACCAAAGCCTACCCTAGCACAAGCTCACCAAGCTGGAAACCTAGAGCACACTGTTCAGAGCCTGCTCTCGGAAGATTTGAGAGCATCCTTTCTAGGTACCTCAGTTGGTCTAAACCTCACCAGACCGCTCAATCAGCTAGTTTCCCTCGCTCCCAGGCAGCTGATCTGGTCTCCGAGTCTTCTTTGGAACTCAGCTTTGATCTGCTGAGAAGGGTTCTCAGCCTCCAATGCTTACTCTATCTGGGGAGAGGCCTAGTGAATCTGGTTGATTTGGGGTACTTCCTGAAGCTCTTTTGAGTTGTTTACCTTCCTGCTTAAGGAGTTTCCCTACAGGACTGAATGCTTCAATCTCTAAGGAACCAGTTACACAACAGGTGGGTCTCTATGCTTTCAAGGTCAGCCTGGTTGATCTGGTGAGGACCCCCAGGCCAACTAGGGCTACATAGTGAAACCCATCTCAGACAAAAAGCAAAAACAAAAACAGAACAAAACAAAAAAATGCCTTCCCTTCTTTAGCTGGGAGTAGTGATAAGCTACTGTAATTCCAGCATTCGGGAAGTGGAGGGAGGTCTAAAGGTCAGAAGTTCAGAATCACCATCAGCTAGATAGTAAATTCCAGGTCTGTCTGGATGACCTGAGCTCCTGTCCTCAAAATAAAAGAGAAAAGGAAGCCCAAAAGCCTTGTCAAAACTGGGCAAGTCAGCCGGGCAGTGGTGGCACACGCCTTTAATCCCAGCACTTGGGAGGCAGAGGCAGGCCGATTTCTGAGTTCGAGGCCAGCCTAGTCTACAGAGTGAGTTCCAGGACAGCCAGGGCTACACAGAGAAACCCTGTCTCAAAAAACAAAAACAAAAAACAAAAAAACAAAAAAAACTGGGCAAGTCAAAAGACCTACCAATGAGCTGACTCCCATTTCCTCATCCACACACCATCTCTAAGTATATCCTTTCTAGGTTTCTTTACATTGACTTATTGTGTGTGTGTGTGTGCGTGTGTGTGCACAAGTGTACCATTTAGATCAGGGCTCTTAATTTTCAGGAGCCACAGCACTTGTAAGCCTCAGTGTAATGCCAGTGGCTAACCCTGCACGCCTGCTTGAGAACAAGAGAAGCGGAGCTGCTGCGTGCTTTGTTCTTAAGGCTGGAAGTTTGTGCCCTTTGCTTTCAGCTGCCATCATGTCTTCCATGCCTGAAGAAGACCTGGGAACATCAGGGCCATGTGAGCTACCAAGACCTCATTGGCAAACACCTGAGGTATCTAGCAGTTGGGGGTGGTTGGGGAATGAGGGATATGTGTGTAGCATGCCTCACCACAGGGTCCATACCCACAGATACACACACACACACACACACACACACACACACAGTTTGGGAAGGTTGGTGTGAGGGATTAGCACTTGAAGAGCTTCTGCCTGACTGTCAACTTTAATAAGCTGTGGACACTGGTCAGTGAGCAGATATGGCAAATGCTGCCATGAACAAGTTTGGTGCAATCAAACTGCTACAGCATTCTGGGGGAAGGAAAACTGCATATGCAGCCTTTCACCAAGAAGTCTAAACTCACACAGTGGTGGCACACACCTCTAAGCCTAGCACTCAGAAGGCAGAGGCAGACAGATTTCTGAATCTGAGGCCAGCCTGGTCTACAGAGTGAGTTCCAGGACAGCCAGGGCTACACAGAGAAACCCTGTCTCAAAACACAAACAAACAAATAAACAAACGGCCAGATTCTTTAGCAGAAGCACAGAGAAGGTTAAGAAGGCTGACAGGCCTAGGTGCCCTGCCTGCCTGAAATCACATAGGGAAGTTCATTAAATGACCTTCTTTAAACAAAACAGAATAAAAAGTCCTCCTGACCTGGTAGATGAAGATTCCTGGCTCTTGCTGTCTTCCATACATGGGCAGCTGCTGTGCACTGGGGTTATTCCTGCATTCTGGGCTCAGGCTACAACAGTGTGGGCTAGAGTGTGTTATATCACATGTATGTATGTGTTTTTATGTACATGCTATATGCATATACATGTACATATACATATATAATTTATTTTTATTTTAAGATCATTGGTGTTTTACCCTGTAGGTATGTCTGTGTCAGGTATTAGAAACCCTGGAACTGGAGTTACAGAAGGCCATGTAGGTGATGGGAATTGAACTTGGGTCTTCTGGAAGAGCAACCAGTATAGTACTTGTACTCGTAACCACTGAATTATCTCCTCAGCCCCAAGACTTTTCCTTTTGGACATAGTCTCTTTTTTTGTGTTTGCTTTTTCGAGACAGGGTTTCTCTATGTAGTGCTGGCTGTTCTGGAACTCACTCTGTAGACCAGGCTAGCCTCGAACTCAGAGATCCGCCTGCCTCTGCCTCCAGAGTGGTGGGACTAAAGGTGTGCATCACTATGCCTGGCCCTGACTGGATCACATCTGACAGGCAGTAGAAGTTTCTTTTGTTTAGATGCTGCTAGGGCTAGAGTCAAGGACCTCCGTGGTGCTAGACAAGAGTTCCTGCACTGCCCCACATGGATTTAATACCACACACAGTGAGAGATTCTTGTAGAGGTTGCTGAACTTCGTACTGGATGGATGGGATACAAAAGGGTGGTGAGGACATCATTTCTTCCACGTGCCCCTCCTTACTTCAAGGCTGAAATCCTTATCAGAAAGTCTTCAGTGCAAGCAGGAAGCCCTGCACCCCACACTCAACCCTGAAGAAGAAGAAAAGAGAATCCTTGTCACATTTTGTTGCCTGCTACATTCTGTTCCACAAGCTGCATCTGAAAGCCAGCCCAGACCGCCCTGGGTTATTTAGTCCCTGTTCATGCTTCTCCTCTGAATTCCTGGAGTCTCCCAGCCTGGGCCTGTCTTATTGTGACACCTCCTCTTGTTCTTGACACCAGGTCAAACAGCTTTGTAGCATCTCAATCCCCAGGGCCATTCAGAAGCTGGTGAATCTTAATGAGTTCTCCCCTTAATCTCCTCTCAAAGGAGCTCTGATTCTTAATTTCTCCAACTTTCCTTTTAATTATTTTAGCTCCTTGTGCCATTCCTTTGGCCTCAGATCATCCCCACTCAGTTGAAAGGTCACATTACTTTGGTTGAAGAAGTGTCCAGGGTCATACACATTTGGCCTCAAATGCCTTAGCCAGGCCCAAGTTTTCCTGATGTGTTTCCATTCAAGACTAAAATGTACATTTGGATAGAAAAATTCTATCTCAGGCCTTGGGAAGTTTCTAATTGAATGAATAAAATAGTAGAACTGGTGGTGTAGTATAAATACCAAGTATACTCTGGTCTCTGTGATATTTGTGGTCCTAAAGTTATAAATGGCATAAGACATACTCTAGTCCAGGGTTGGGGCTCCAGTGCAGTTGGTAGAGTGCTCACTTAACATGAACACAGCCCCAAATTCAGTCTCCATCACAACTTAAGCTGGAAACAGTAGCAGCTTGCCTGTAATCTAGGTTAAGGCAGGAAGATCTCAAATTCCAGGATAGTTTGGGTTACAAAGCGAGAGACTATCTAAAAAAACAAAAGCAACAAAGCAAGCGAACAAGAGCCAAAAGGAAAGAGAGGAGTAACTGTAATTGTTCTTTCTAGGGACGGCTTGGAGGATTGGTGTTTCAGGGAACGTCCACTTTATCTGTATGTATATATCCACGTATACATAATGTACATGCTTGTAAAATGCGCCTGCCACGTGTGTGCCAGTGTCTCTGGAGCCATGATGTTATGAACCTCTCAGGGAAGGTGCTGGGAACTGAAACCGGGTCCTCTGTGGGCAGCAAGCCCTCCCAACCACCGATACATCTCTCTAGTGCAGTGGTTCTCAGCCTTCCTAATGCTGCAGGCCTTTAATACTGTGCCTCATGTGGTGGTGACCAACAACCAAAACATAATTGTTGCCGCCTTCATAATTTGCAATTGTGTTGTTATGAACTGTAATGCAAATATCTGTGTTTTTAGGGAACCCCTGTAAAAGGGCCTTTCAACAACCCACCACAAAGAGGTGAAGACCCACAGGTTGAGCTCTTGGTAGAACTGGAAGAGATCTTACCCACTGAGCCATCTCTGCAGCCCCTAGAGATGAGTCTGAATTGGTGGGAAATCCACTTGACTATTCAAGCTTCAGAACATAGGCTGGAGAGAGGATTCGACCCAGAAAGTGCTTGCTGCTCAAATATGGGGACTTGTATTTGATACCTACCACCCACATTAAAGCCAGACACAATGTCAGTTTCTACACACACCTGCAAGCACATTCTCTTATGTGAACATATTTATACACAAAATAGAAATAAGTAAAATTAGCAGGCAGTGGTGGCACATGCTTTTAATCCCAGCACTGGAGAGGCAGAGGCAGGTGGATTTCTGAGTTCCAGGAAAGCATGGTCTACAAAACTAATTCCAGGACAGCCAGTGCTGCACAGAGAAACCCTGTCCAAAACAAACAAAAACCAAACAAACTAACAGATGAATGTGGTGGTGCATGCCTTTAATCTCAGTATTTGGGAACAGAGACAGGCAGAACTTACAAGTTCAGGGCCAGTTTAAAAAGTCACATTACTGTGGTTGA
Source organism: Mastomys coucha (assembly GCF_008632895.1). Lineage (NCBI taxonomy): Eukaryota > Metazoa > Chordata > Mammalia > Rodentia > Muridae > Mastomys > Mastomys coucha. Next base: position 113,861,879 of record NW_022196903.1, on the reverse strand, counting down.
GAAAGTGTCCAGGTTCATATACATTTGGCCTAAAACTCCTTAGTCAGGCTCAAGTTGTTTTTGATTCATTTCATTCAACACTAAAAAATACATTTAGGTAGAATATTCTCTTTTACTTAGCAAGCTCTAGGCCAGGCAAGCCTACATAGTGATGCTCTGTCTCAATCAAAACAAAAGCAAATAAGCAAACAGATCAAATAAGCAAACTAAAACACAGCCTGAATACAGGCTGTTGGCACATGCCTGTATTCACAGCAGTCGGGAGTTAGAGACTGGAGGATCAGGAATTCAAGATTAGCACTGGCTACTTAAGACTCTATTTAAAAAAAAAAAAAAGGTATGGTTTTACTGAATTCAACACCATAATCAAAAAACATTTTTTTTGTTTGTTTTTTGTTTGTTTGTTTTTTTGAGACAGGGTTTCTCCGTGTAGCCCTGGCTGTCCTGGAACTCACTCTGTAGACCAGGCTGGCCTTGAACTCAGAAATCCACCTGCCTCTGCCTCCCAAGTGCTGGGAGTAAAGGAGTGTGCAGCTACTGCTGCCACCGCTGCTGCTGCCACCACCACCCGGCTATGCTACTTTTTGTCAACCTACAAGAGACAACCTCAATTGAGGGATTTCATCCACCAGACTGAACTGTGGGGTTTTTGTTTGTTTGTTTGTTAAGACAAGGTCTCTCTAGGTAACTCAGTCTGGCCTTGAAGTGACAGCGATCCTCTTGCCTCTGCCTCTCTCAAGAGCTGAGATTAAAGGAGTTGGACATTATGCCTACCTGGGGCCATTTGCTTCATCAATGACTAATGTAGAAGGACTCAGCCACCTATGTGTAATGCCAAACCTGGGTGAACTAGTAATCCTGGGTTGTTTAAGAAAGCAAGCTTAGCAAGGCCTGGAATCAAGGCAGTGAACTGCAACATTTCTCTATGGCCCTGCTTCAGTTCCTGTTCCAGGATCCTACCTTGTTGGCTTCCCTCAATGTAATCTCTTAGCCAAATAAATCATTTCCTCCCCAAATTGGTTTTGGTCAATGTCTTACCACTGAAACAAAAAGCAAAGGAGAGCACAGTTGTAATGGGAAAAAAATAAGATCATTGTTTTTGTAGTAAACTTGGCTCAACCCAGAGAACATAGATTGACAATAGGTCGTTGCAATAACATGAGGTTTATTGATCCTCATGGACTTGGGGTTTGCCTACCTTCACAAGGGGAGGTCAACCTCGAACTCAGAAAGCGTATATCTTTTATACTTTACAGAGGGCAGATTCCTGCAACAGGGCTAGCTGGCTTACTCTGGTTGGTGGAACACAGGACAAAGGATCTCATCAGGCATTGGTTGGCTTGCTCGAAATTCACCACAGAAGGGGTTGGGGGGTCCTTTTGAGAATTGCTAATCTTGTTTTCGTGGACCTTAACGTCATTGCGACCACCAGTTATTTTTGTTTGGCCTTACTTAGCTTAGTCAGAATGGCCTGGTCATTCTGTCTCAACATTCTGACTGCCAGAACTTTGTTTTTACAACATGTCCTTGGCTATCTCTGAAACGCAACTTCTCAGTGTCTGAAGCTGCTGCTTGCTACTCTAAAACTTTGTTTCCACACTGCTTGCTGCTTACAAGAGCTGGAACATGGCCCCCATTTTACTTTATTTCTACATTCCCACAACTTTGTTTCTACAGTTTTGTTTTTTCACTTTATTACTTCATTTTTTTCTGTGGTATGGTTTGACCCACTCTTCTGCATGCTAGGTAAATACTTTAGTTTCTTGTTATACCATATAAAAAGAACTAGTATTTCATTTTTTTCTAAATATTTACTTTTTAAATTATGCACACGCACTTGTGCATTGACCCGTGAGGCTTGTGCATGTGTCCTCAGATAACAGGTTGTCAAACTCACTAGAGCAGTAGTTCTCAACGTGTGAGGTCTCGACTCCTCTAGGGGTTGAATGACTCTTTCACAGGGGTTGCATATCAGATCTTTACATCACAATTCATAACCACAGCAAATTACAGTTAAGAAGTAGCAACTAGCTGGGCAGTGGTGGCACACGCCTTTAATCCCAGCACTTGGGAGGCAGAAGCAGACAGATTTCTGAGTTTGAGGCTAGCCTGGTCTACAGAGTGAGTTCCAGGACAGCCAGGGCTATACAGAGAAAGCCTGTCTCGAAAAACCAAAAAAAAAAAAGTAGCAACTAAAATAATTTTGTGGTGATGGTGGTGGGTTTCTCTGGAACTCTCTGTAGACCAGGCTGGCCACCGATTTATAAAGATCTGCCAGACTTTGCCTTCTGAGTGCTGGGTTTAAAGGCATGTGTACCACCACTGCCTATTTCTAATTCATTTTTTTCTTTTTTTGTTTTGTTTTATTTTTATTTTTAAATTTTATTTGTTTTTTGTTTTATGTGCAGTGGTGTTTTGCCTGCGTGTATGTCTATGTAAACATGTCACGTCCCCTGCAACTGGAGTTACCGAAAGTTGTAAACAACCATGTCTGTGCTGGGAACTGAATCCCCATCCTCTGGATCAGTAGTCAGTGCTCCTGACTGCTGAGCCATTTCTCCAGCCCCTCTAATTTTTTAGATGTAATTATTCTAAGCCGGGTGTGGTGGCATGTATCTTTAATCCAAGCACTTGGGAGAAAGAGGCAGGTAGATTGCTGTGAGTTGGAGATCAGTCTGGTCTACAAATCCAGTTCCAATATAGTCAGGGTTCAGAGCTCTGTTACACAGAGTGTACCATGTGCATGCCTGATGCCCACAGAAGCCAAAAGAGGGAATCAGATATACTGGAACTGGAGTTACAGATGTTTATAAGCTATTATGTGGGTGCAAAAAAATTGAACTTGTGTCCCCTCAAGAGCAGCAAGTATTCCTAACTGAGAAGCCATCAGCCCGGCCCCAAATTTCATTATTTTTATTTTTTATTTTATTATTACTATTTTGGTTTTTTCAATGTAGGGTTTCTCCATTATAGCCCTGGCTATCCTGGAACTCACTCTGTAGACCAGGCTGACCTTGAACTCAGAGATGCCTCTGCCTCTGCCGGGATTAAAGGCGTGCACCTCCACTACTTGGCATGGAATTATCAAATGTTCTAATTAATTTTGGACAACACAAATCTGCAGACACTGTACTTGTTGCTAACATGAGGAACTCTGAAAATATCCGTTTGGGTGTCAATTTTGTCCCTTGTTTTTTGCTCCCCAAGTGTCTGTGATGGAACCCAGAACTCTGAGCGTGCCGGGTAAGCACTCCAGTACTGAGAAATTCTGCCAGCTCACCCTCACTTTCAAACACATTCCATATGCACATTTGAAATCTAATTTTACAACCAATCTTTCCAGGTAAAAGTTGGATGGTGAACTGTTAAAAAAAAAAAAAAGTATATTGATGGGGTTAGAGAAGATGGCTTGGTGATTAAGATCATTTGCTGCTCTTGTGAAGAACCTAGATTTGGGCTCCCAACACCACATGGGGGCTCACAATGTCCTGTAACCCCTAGTTCCAAGAAATTCCAAGACGTATTCAGGCACAGAGCATGCATGTGACACACACGCATCTAAGCAGGCAAATACCCACACACATAAAAATAAATAAAATAGAACAATAAGAACAATATTATCAATCTATTCACTAAAGCAGAAGTATATGTATGTTCCTCACACCCAGAACAAAAGGCACAGAGCAGCATTTCCTGGTGGTAATCCTGCCTGAGGCCAATGCAGTTAGAGTCATCCACAGAAAGCCTGGTAGGGTCATCAGTGATTGATTAGCAAACTAAGTAAACAAACGGCAAAGGCAGGCCAATCTGAATCCAGCCTGCTCCACGGAGTGAGTTCCCGGACAGCCAAGGTTACACAGAGAAATCCTGTCTCAAAAAATAAGAACAAACAAAACCGAAAAGGATGCTTTTCGCTAAGCCTGATTATCTGAGTTTGATCTCTGGGACTCACATACTGGAAGGAGGGAACTGAGCAACTTTCTTTTTTTCTTTTTCTTTTGTTTTTTTTCCAGACAGGGTTTCTCTGTGTAGCCCTGGCTGTCCTGGAACTCACTCTGTAGACCAGGCTGGCCTCGAACTCGGAAATCCGCCTGTCTCTGCCTCCCAAGTGCTGGGATTAAAGGCGTGTGCCACCACCTCCAGGCAGAACTGAGCAACTTTTACAAACTATCCTCTGGGGAGGGAGGGAGGGTCAGCATAGAACATGTGCTCCAAATGTGATTTTAAAAAAAAAATAGTGCTGGAAGAGATGGCTTAGCGGTCGGTCAGTCAATAGCACTGGCTGCTCTGCCCTAAAACCAGGCTTCAATGCCCAGCACCTAAATAGCAGCTTCACAACTGTCTGTAACTCCAGTTCCAGGGAGCTCCACTGCTCTCTTCTGGCCTAGGGGTCCCAGGTATGCAAGTAGTGTACGGACCACGTGCAGACAAAACACCCATACAAATAAACAAGAAAACAAACACGTTTAGAGAGAGTAGCGGTGGGGAAGAAATCTGTCAGAGAAATCACTGATGTCAATAAATGATCATTTCATTTTATTTTATTTCTATTCTGAAAACAAGGCAAGAAGCCAGGCGGTGCTGGCACATGCCTTTAATCCTAAGACTGGGGAGGTGGAGCCCTGGGTTCAAGGCCAGGCTGGTCTTCAGAGGGAGTTCCAGGACAGCCAGGACTATACAGAGAAACCCTGTCTCAAAACAAAACAAAACAAAGCAAAACACCAACCAAATAGAGAAAAACCAAGGCAAGAGAGAAACCTTGCATGGTCCATTGGCTGCCATGCACAGAGGAGAACCCAGCCTGCACTTGTTGTCATCTAAATAGCAAACGCTTGGGCACTTTACTGTGTCACACTACTTGTCAGTGGCTACGAGAACTACAAAATGACATGATGCAGTGGATTATGAATCAATCCTAGATTCATTTACTCTCAGTTGGTTCTTTCCAACCAACTGATGGTTTTGAGAGAAAGGGATGATTCGAAACTGCTGGAAATTCTGTTACTCCAATCCCAAGATGGCATGGCCACCTGTCTTCTCTTTCCTCATCACCCCTGGATCAGACTCTGTCCATGTGTTAGTGCTGGGGCGAGGTAAGCTACCACTGAGTGCAGCTTTTAGGTATGTTTATAAGAAGCGAGGCTGTGATGGAAGGAAATAGAGTGGAAAGGATTGGAGTTGGGCATTAAATCACTGAAACAGAGGTGTTGGGGAGGTAAAGACGGCCATTGTGCAAGCATGGCCAGGCGAGGGGGCTCTGAATAGAATGAAACTTTGACAGGAATTCTGATTTCATGATATGGATGCCTGAAAGCTCAGCCTCCTACCTTCAGAGGCATGTCCTCTAGGACACACCTGGCGGTCTTGGGCATCACCTGAGCTTTGTAGTTACCATGATGCAAAGTCAGGAGCCAGGGGCTTCTAATTTGATAACTTCTAATTATCTAAAGAATAATCCCCTTTGTTATGAATTTAGCTCATCTGTCTTTCATTGAAGAGCAAGATAAGAAGTCTGAGGCTACAGCCCAGTTGCTAGATTGCTTGCCCAGCATGCAGCATGCTGGGTTTGACCTCCTGCACCCCATAAAACTGAACATAGTTGCTGTAATCTCAGCATGGGGAAGGCGGCAGCACAGGGCAGGTAGAAGCTGGGGGAATCAGAAGTTCAAGGTCAGCCTTGCCTACAAAGCAAGTCTAAAACTAGCCCAGGCTATATGCAACCCTGCCTCGAAGAAAGAATAAAAGCAAGAGGAAAAGATCTTATGGCCTCTTCTGTCTGCTAAGCTGAGAGGATCCTAGTCGTTGCCATCCCCAAAGCATCTCTTTCTCCAAGTTTACTTGTGTGGTATTTATTTGTTCTTGTGTTCAGAGCCAGACTTTGGTCTGGTATCCTCTTTGGTTCTCTTTCCCCTAGAAAACTAGCAACCCGTGCTAGAAACTGAGCACCAGGCTTTATGCACGTCAGTGCTCTACCACTGATATCCCAACCTGAACCCCACCCTGGAATTGTCCATTATTGCGGTCCTAGCACCTAAAGCGGTGCTGAACCGTGGTGAAAGTCAAGCCAAACCAAAACTAAAACCATTCATTCAACCTTTTTTGTTTGCTTGCTTTGTTTTTCAGGACAAGGTTTCTCTGTGTGGCCTTCGATGTCCTGGAGCTCAACTCTATAAAGCAGATTGGCCTCAGACTCAAAAGATCACCTACCTATAACCGCAGACATTTATCGTTCCTTGATGGTAGATGTGTCCAAACTCTTTTTTTTTTTCCTAGCTTCGTGAAATATATAGTATGTTATCAGCAGCTAAACTAATTCGTAGTTTTAGAAGAATCCAAAGGAAGGTCTCCCAGGTTGAAGTCAGAAAGGTTAGACCCTGGGAGGTCCTTTCTTAGACTTATTTTTATTATTTTTTTTTAAATTATGTGTACGTATCTGTATGTGGATATGTGTGCATGAATTCACTGCCTGTAGAGCCAGAGGGCATCAGATGCCCTGGAGCTGGAGTCACCTGATATGGTATTGGAAACTGAACCACAATCTCAGAGATCCAGCTGCCTCTACCTCCTAGAGCTGGGATTACAGGCGTGCTCCACCACCATCCAGTTAAAAAACCCTTTCTTTTCCTTCATGACTAGGTATATTTCAACAGATTTTTGTTTTGTTTTGCTTTGTTTTGTTTTTAATGGGGTCCAAAACCACAGGATAAAACCTACGTTCTGGACCCTAGAGAACAGCCACCCAGTGGGAATGGTTGCATAATGGCGGAGTTCCAGAATTTTAGAACTAGAATTACAACAGAGCCAAGGTGAGCTCGGAAATTTTCACATAAAACACTACGAAGGAAAAACTGCCTTTGATTCTGGATAAGGGGAATACCGGGGGATATTTAGGAGCCGGAGTAGATGAACAATAAACGCCATGAAGGCTCTGAGTGTTCTTGGTTACATCCTTGCAAGGCCCCTACCTCACCCCGACCCTTACCAGGCACAGGCCACCCCTAGCCCAGCTCAGCCTCTATTGTGAAGGCTTACTTCCTGGGAGGACTCAGAGGAAGCTGGATCCCATGCTGGGCTCTGCTGTGCGGAGTTTCCCATGTTTGTTTTCCATTAGTGTTCAAGAGAATTCTAGCAAATTCTCACTGCTCCCCACCGTGTTCAGGAGAAAAGGGAAGCCCTGGTGTTTTTCCATACTTGGGCCAGCAAATGAAGAGGAGCCTAGAGGCCTGGATGAGCTAGTCAACATAGAGTGACCTATCTCTCAGGTGTGCTAATTAAGGGAGCTCCCAGCACCCCGGGACACTTCTGTGACCTCACCGAAGGGCTGCTGCCTCCAGCATCCTCTGGGAACCGAAGCCATCTGAAGATTGCTCCGCAAATAATATCAGACCCATTGAGTTATTCATTCCTTCAGCACAGGGCCATAGAGCAGAACCACGTTTTATTAATCTATTTGAATAAGGATATGGAATTTGGGAGTTCATACTATCTTAAAAACAGTCATGATTTAGGTAGTACTCAGAAGCTGAGGCAGGAGGATTTTGAGTTTGAGGCCAGTTAACATAATACAGTCCTGTCTCAATAACTTCATAAATAGGGGCCTAAGAGACAGCTCAGCAGTTAAGAGCATTTAACGCTCTTGAAGAGAATCTAGATTTTGGTTCTCACCTTGCATGTGGTCTGTGCTCCAGTTCCAGAGGACCCTAACATCCCAAGGTCCCCGGCAACTCAGGGAGGCAATATCCTGCTTCAGACTCAAAAGGACAAAGATGTCTCTCCTTAAAACAAACAAACAAACAAACAAACAAAAATGGCTACTTTGATATTTATAACTAAGTTTTATATTGATGAGTCACAGGACTAAGATTTTAAAAGGGCTGCTTCTCTGGTTTTCATAGGTAACTAAGTTTTATACTGATAACATTTGAAATGGAGACTAGAGCATATAGCTAAGCCACAGGGCCCTTGCCTGCTCTGTTCAGAGCCTAGATGAAGTTGGCAGTACCCCCCCCAAGTCATTTAATGTTGTTTTCCTAAAACTTCCTATTCTTTCCCTTTCTTTTTTCAAAACAAACAGGCAAACCAACAAAGCCTTTATCTTTAACTCCTGTGTATCTGCGTGGAAATGAGTGTACACGAGGGCCTGTGCCCTTGGAGACCAGGGGTATCAGATCCCCCAACCTGGAGTTGTAAATGGTGGCGACCTGCCTGATGTGAGAGCCACAAAGTGAACTTGGGTCCTCTGCCAGGGCCTTCATCATGGAGTCACCTCTCCATTAATTAGTTAATTAATTAGTTATTAATTAACTAATTTATTTTAGCTTTTTGAGACAAGAGTTTTTCTGTGTAGCCCTACTTGTCCTGGAATTCACTATGTAGACCATGCTGGCCTCAAACCTGGAGAGCCTACTGCCTCTGCCTGCCAAGGGCTGGGATTAAAGGCATGCACCACCTCGACTGGGTTATTTATTTTTGAGACAAAGTCTCATATAGCCAAGGAGGATGACCTTGAACTCCTGATCCCAAAATCACCTTCTAAATTGCTGGAACTTCAGTCAGTTATGTGCAGCCCTGCCTAAACCTATAAATCTGACTTTTTCAGACATGCAGAGTTAGCTACATTGGCTAGCTCTGGTGGCTTGGATGCCTTTAATCCCAATACTCCGGAGGCAGAGACAGTCTGATTGTGAGTTCAAGGACAGCCTGGTCTATATAGTGAGTTCTACGATAGCCAGAGCTATCCAGTGAGACCTTGTCTAAGAAACTAAAAGAGCCTGGGCTCGGTAGTTAAGAGCTGTGCTCTTCCAGAGACCACAGTTCAATTTCTGCAACCACATGACAGCTCACAACCATCTGAAACTCCAGTTCCAAGGATGTAACACCTCTTCTAGCCTCTGTGGGACACGGACGCGCGCACACACACACACACACACACACACACACACACACACACACATTCAGTCTTTTAAAACAAAATCTGTCAGTGGGGGAGCATATCTTAATCCCAGCACTTGGGAGGCAGAGTCAGATAGATCTCTGAGCCAGAGGCCAGCCTGGTCAAGTTCCAGGACAACCAGAGAAACCCTGTCTTAAAAACAAACAGGGCTGGCGGGATGGCTCAGTGGATAAGAGCACTGACTGCTCTTCTGAAGGTCCTGAGTTCAGATTCCAGCAACCACATGGTGGCTCACAACCACCCGTAATGAGATCTGACGCCCTCTTCTGCTGCATCTGAAGACAGCTACAGTGAATTACACTGGAGCAAGCGGGGCTGGAGTGAGTGGGGCCGGCAGAGGTCCTGAGTTCAATTCCCAGCAGCCACATGATGGCTCATGGCCATTTGTACAGTTACAGTGTACTCATACACATAAAAATAAATAAATAATCTTTAAAACAAACAAACCCAAACCCTACATAAATAAGTTAATTAATTTTAAAAATGAACAGAAGATTTATACATTGGTTAGATAACCCTGTATATTGCCTGGTATCTATACATCCTTACCAGAACTGGCATTCTTTATGGGAGCCGCCTGGGTGTTTCAGTATGACCAGAGAAGCTTGCTTATCCTTCCAAGGCGAGGAACAAGTCAAGGCTGGTTACCCTTTGGGCTTGTGACCACCACAGGGAGCTGAGCCAATGGTACAAGTTATTTGTCCACAGCCTTTCCCCCCTTGCCAGCCCAGGCTGCCCTCCATCGTTACAGCAACATACCACGCTGGTCTGCTCGCATCCCAGCTCTCAGAGTTACTGTCATCCTGCTTTGGAGAGGTGGTTGGGCATAAAGTCATCGGTTAGTCATCCTCCACTTCTCCCTGAGGGAGTCCAGTTGCAAACCGTCTTAGTCCTAGGCAGGTGAACTGGCTGCATTCTTCCGCCCTTCTTGGTAGTGACCCCGCCTTGTTTATTAATTATGACTCAAGAATGACGTTGGGGGAACTGTTATCAAAATTAGATAGGAAATCCAGTGAAAGCAGAAACCACAGACATACAAAGCCTGATTTCATCTCTGTGGCTCTTTTAAAACCTTCATCTTGTATTGGTGGACCCATGGTCATTTGAAAGCCATATCCAAACTTTGTGCAGTCAGTTTTCTTCTTTGGACCTAATGTGAGTTTGGGGGCTTGAACTCAGGTCACGAGGTTTGAGTGGCAAGCATCTGTATCCACTAAGCCAACGTGTTGGTCCTTGATGGGTCTTTAATGTGGTCTGAAATTGTGTGTAAGCTATTGTGACCAAACACTAGTTATATCTGTGACCCCCTAGAGAGCCTTATTCATGCCAGCCAAGCTACCTGCACTTTAGCCCAGTCCCTTGATATGGTGGTTTGGATGACAATGAGCCCCATGGGCCTCTATGTTTGAATGCTTATATATCACTGGGCTCAGGCTCTGATGTTTCAAATGCCCATGGCGTTCCCGTTTAGGTGTCTCTGCCTCTTGCTTGTGGGTCCATTGTAAGCTCTCAGCTATTGCTCGAGTGCCATAGCTGCCTGCAGTCACGTTCTCTGCCATGCTGGCCATTTATTCAGTGTATGTGTATGAGAGTATACATGCCATGGTGATTTGTAGAGGTCAGAGAACAACTTTTAGGTCCCAGGAATCAAACTCAGGTTATCAGGCTTGGCAATAAATACCTTTACAAGTCATCTCACCCAGCCCCGAGGATTCATACTTTTAGCTTAGTTTTAGTTTTGTTCTTCTTTTTGACCCTGGAGATTGACACCATGACATGATACTCGCTCTACTCTTGAGCCATGTCTGCCACCCCAGGCCTTCTCCATTTGTGTGCACCCTTGGTACTGGGCATTGAACTTAAGGACTCATCCATGCCAAGCAAGCATAAGGTCACTGAGCTGGATCCCACACCCTCTTTTTCCCTTTTCTTTGCTTGTTTTGTGACAGGGTCTTACTATGTGGCCCTGGCAGGTCTGGAACTTAATATATAGACCAGACTTCCCTTGAATTCACAGAGATTTGCCTGTCTTTCCGTCTTGAGTGCTGGAAATAAAGAAACGCACCACCACACCCAGCTTCCTTTTGTATTTTTAAATACAGAGTCCACTAAGTTGTCAAGCCTGGGTTTTGAATTTTTGATCCTCCTGTCTTAGATTCCTCGATAGCTGAGATTACAGATCTCTGCTTCCCTCCACGACCCACGCAGGGTCCACTTTTGAGGTATATTTCATAGGTTCAGAGAAATGTACACTGATTATATACTTCATAATGTCACATGAGGTAGCTTTAACACCTTAAAGTTTTCTTGAACAGCCAGACATGTTGGCTCATACTTGTAAATCCCAGAGTTTGGGAGGATAAAGCAGGAGGATTGCCCAGAATTTGAGATTAGGGTAGACTACATAGTGAATTCCTGGTCATCCTGAATAATAATGTAAGACCTTGTCTGAAAAATGAGGGAGGGAACGGGTTTTTTGTTTTTTTGTTTTTTGGTTTTTTTTGTTTTGTTTTGTTTTGTTTTTTTCAAAGGGGAAACCAGGAAAGAAGATATCATTTGAAATGTAAATAAAGAAAATATCCAATAAAAACAAAGCAAGGGGCTAGCGAGATGGCTATAATATAAAGTGCTTGTTATTACAAGCATGAAGATTTGAGTTCTATCCCTAGCAATTACGTTGATGGAATCCTCACCCATCACTGTATAAAACCTCTTAAGACTTTTCCCTTGGAAAATGTGTACTATTTTCCTTTGAAGCAGTCTATCTATTCCCTCATGCCTGGGATTAAATAGAGCTTTCTTCTCCCCACACATGAAAGAAAACAAACTTCACGTGGTGGCTTGGTGGGAATCCTAAGTCTGGAGAGATGAAGTGGACCCTTTGAAGCTGTTTATTTGTTTTTTTATTTAGTTCTATTATTTTATGTGTCTGGGTCTGTATACCTTTTGTGTGCTTAGTGCATGAGGAGATGATAAGCCTCCATGTGGGTGCTCAAAATTGAACCTGGGTCTCTCACAAGAAGAAGTGCCCTTAACCACTGAGTCAGCGCTCTAGCCCATGGTTCCCTGGCGTGCGGAACCAAGAAATGTAGCTGAATTGATGAACTCCAAAAGACAGGATTGCGATTAATTGGCCAAACTCTGACTTCCAAGTGAATGTGCACACACACAAGCACACCTCTGTGTGCACCTGTGTGCACATGTGCACACTCCCCACAATCACATATACACTGCAGGTATACACACAATAAGATACATGAAGATAATATGGAGATTGAGAAAGACACCTGACATTGACTTCTAGTCTCCTTACATGTGCACATATATACAAACACACATACAGGCACACACAAAATAAGTAGAAATAAATAAATACAATGTAGTAGAACCCTTTCCAAATCTCTGATTGCTTCTGTCCTGTGTAAAATTCTGGTCTTATCAGTAACAGTATTTGGGGTGGAGTGAGACAGGGTTCCTTTATGTACCCTGTCCTGGAACTCTCTCTGTAGACCAGGCTGGTCTCAAACTCACATAGATTCACCTGCCTCTGCCTCCTAAGTGCTGGGATCAAAGGCGTGTGCCACCACTGCCTGGCAAATCAGTAACAGCATAAAAAATTTCACTCGGAAAAATTTCGTGCAACAAATGTTTTCTACTTTCCTTTTTGGGTTTTGTGTGAGTGTGTACATGTTATATACACATATGTACAGAGGCTTATGTCTGTGTGCACAGATGCCCGAGAGGGATGTAAGGGATCCTCCTCTCTCTGCCTAATTCCTTCCTCTGAGACAGGTCTCTCACTAAACCTGCACTTAGAACGGAGGCCAGCAAGCTCCCAAAAGCCTTCTGTCCAGGTCCCCAGCACCACTGAGGTTATAGACCTATGGAGACATGCCTACTTTGTTTTAAAAATAAAGTTGCCAGCTGGGCAGTGGTGGCACATGCCTTTAATCCTAACACTTGGAAGGCAGAGGCAGGCGGATTTCTGAGTTTGAGGCCAGCCTGGTCTACAGAGTGAGTTCCAGGACAGCCAGAGCTACATAGAGAAACCCTGTCTCGAAAAAAAAAAAAAAAAAAAAAAAAAAAAAAAAAGTTGCAGTAGGTGTGCTGGGGTCATAGGTCAGATCCCTATGCTTGCATGTGTGCTCCTGCTCACAGAGCCCCTGGGGTCATAGGTCAGATCCCTATGCTTGCATGTGTGCCCCTGCTCACAGAGCCCCTTCTCCAGTTCCACATGAAACAGTTTGTAGAATTTCTCCTTTTTATGCTCCTCATGTTTCAGTTATATCGTTTTTCCTTTACATATGTATATATGTATGTATGTATGTATGTATGTATGTATGTATGCATAGGGGTGCACATGTGCAAAGACACACTTGTGGAGGTCAATGGAGAACTTGAGTTCTTTCTGTCATGTTGTCTTTCAAAGGTTTCCTATTGGCTTGGTCTGGGATGTTAGGGATGCCTCATCTGCATGTGTAGGGCCTTTGGGCCGTGGCCCCTCCATTGTCATGGTCACTTGGGGTGCTGTTATCACGTGACAGCGACCTAGGTTGGGAGTAGGTGAGGTGCCTACTGTCCTTAGCTTTGAGAGCACAGGGTTTCTGAACCCACTCAGCCGTACCAAGTTTCCTGGCATGGTTCACTGCCCCACAACATGCACACACAGACAAATTAAAATGCTGAAAATATAAATTAGGGCTGGAGAGATGGCTCAGCGGTTAAGAGCACTGACTGCTCTTCCAAAGGTCCTGAGTTCAAATCCCGGCAACCATATGGTGGCTCACAACCATCCATAACAAGATCTGACACCCTCTTCTGGTACTTCTGAAGACAGATACAGTGTACTTATGTATAATAATAAATAAATCTTTAAAAAAAGAAAAGAAAACATAAATTAATTTATTACTAAAATAATAAGTGGCCTTGAAGAAGCAGAGGGGGAAGACTCTCCCAATGAAATGTAGAGCAGAGGCATCATATAGACTTTCCACTGGCCAGAAACAACACCTAAACTGTCCTGCACAGGCAAGGGAATCTATATTAAGGTCATTGAACAGAAGCGGAATTCACGCTAGGGCAGCTGAGCCACTGACACAAATCAACAACTTCACGGTCCAAAGATGAGCTTGAGGGCTATATGCCCCATGAGGCTAACAAATGGTTAGTGGAGCTTGCAGGGCTACCAGGGCCCCACCCGAAGTCCCTTGACTGTAGTATCCCTTTCCCCAGCTCTCTCTCTCTCTCTCTCTTCTACCCCTGCTAGAAGAACCGTAGCTATCATCATTACCGTGACCTGTAGGGAAGACTTACCCTGCCAACAGTTAGGCTTAGGCGCATGTTCTTTTCCAGTCACCTGAACAGCAGGTTGAATGGGTTTAATGGACCTATGATGATGACAGAGAAGGTTGGTGGCTAATGCACTCAACCGACTTGTTTCTTGTCATGCTTGGTCGACTTCGTCAGACAGCTGGGTATGTGCTCGATCCAGCACAGTGTGTAATTGCAGACACATGAGTTTGTGCCGTCAGGGTTCGGAAGGTCCCTTCTAAGTTGGTCCCTCCTCTGGTGAGGTCACACGTTCTCAGTGACTTGTCCTCCACAGGGACACTTGTGACCACCCTCTCTATTTTTAAACTTTCTTAACCCTAGATCCCAGCGCTGCGGTCTTCCACTGTTATACTCCAGGTAGGAGGGACTGCAGGCCCAGCACACGGTGCTCCACTTGGACTGCCCTTGTTTATGTTTCTATGAGCTCAGAGCCTTTGGCATGAGCTTGGGCCAACTGCTTAAGCTGCTTCTTCAAGCAAGAACACTTGTCTCATTAAGTTGTGAGAATTATGAACTAACAACACTTAAAATAGCATCTGGAACTTGGTAGGCAGTAGTTATACTTAGCTCTCTCAGCCAGATGTGGCGGTGAACACCTTTAACCTCAGCACCGGGGAGGCAGAGACAGGTGGCTCTCTCTGAGTTCCAGGCCGGTCTGGTCTAGGAATTCCAGTACAGCCAGGGCTACACAAAGAAACCCTGTCTCAGAATAAATAAATGCTCTCTGACTAACTCTCTGACTATCTGTCTCTCTCTGTCTCTCTGTCTCTCCCTCTCTCTGTCTCTCTGTCTCTGTCTCTGTCTCTGTCTCTGTCTCTGTCTCTCTCTCTCTCTCTCTCTCTCTCTCTCTCTCTCTCTCTCTCTGTGTGTGTGTGTGTGTTTTGCTGGGAAAATTCAAGGTCTCCCCGACACTAGGCATTGTTCTCCCACTGAGTCCTGGTGCTAGCCTCTCAGTCATCCTACTTCAAAGAAACCTTACCACAGGGTGTGGCAGTGCTCCTTTGTGATCCCAGCACTCTGAAGGCAGACGTTTCACAGCCACAGTTCGTGGCCAGCCTGGTCTACATACATAGCTAGTTCTAGGTTAGCCAGGGCCACACACTGAGACTCAGAGAAGCGTGTGATGGAGGGAGGGAGAAGGAGAGAGGAGGTAATAAAATAATACACAAACATAAATATCATGATTAAATATATAGAAGGGTAACGAGCCAGTCAGACATAGACATGGTGTTCCATTCCGTAGTCTCAGTGACCTGGGAGGCTGAGGGAAGTAACTTTCAGTTAGGAGGGGTGTATTTTGGGTTTTGTTTTCTAGATTTTTGTATGTATGTATCGGAGAGTCTTTTACCTGCATGTGTGTATATACTCGGAGCCTACATAAAGTACTCATGGAGGTTAGAAGAGGGCATCAGACTTCCTGGAACTGGAGTTAGAGAGTTGGAAGTCACTAGGTAGATCTTTTGAACAGAACCCAGGTCCCTTGCAAGAGCAAGTGCTCTTAACCACTGAACCATCTCTCTAGCCACTTTTGTTTGTTTTTGTTGCTCTTTTTCTTTTGGGGTTTGTTATTGTTTCGTTTTGTTTGGGATAGGGTCTTTTGCCAAGTAACTGACTTGGAACTCACTGCAGGCTGGCCTCAAACTTACAGAGATCCACCTACCATGGCCTCCAAAGTGCTAGGATTAAAGATGTGCGACCAAGTCTCTTCCGTTTATTTTTGTTTAAGATTTATTTTTGCTTTGTTTTGTTATTATTGTTGTTTTTTGTTTGGTTTGGTTTGGTTTATTGTTTGGTTTTGGTTTTTCAAAACATGGTTTTTCTGTGTAACAGAACCTGGCTATCCTGAATTTACTTTGTACACCAGGCTAGCCTTGAACTCACAGAGATCAGCCTGCCTCTGCCTCATGAGTATTGGGTTTAAAGGAATGTGCCACCACTGCCAGGCCTTTGTGTTGTTTTCTTATGAATGATTTATTTATTTTTATTGTATGTGCATTGGTTTTTGCTTACACGTATGTCCGTGAGGCTGTCTGATCCCTTGTTGCTGAATTACAGTTGTGAGGTGCCGTGCGGGTGCTGGGAATTGAACTCCGGTCCTCTGGAAGAACAGCCAGTGCTCTTAACTGCTGAGCCATTTCTCTAGCCCTATTTTTGTTGTTTGTGTGTATGTGTGTCTGTGAGAGAGACAGACAGACAGATAGACAGAGGCAGAGAGACAGACATAGAAACAGACAGAAAGAGACAGAGAACAGTATAGCGCTCACTCATAACCTCGAGCCATCTCTCTGGTCTAGTAGTTTAAGACCTACCAGGGGAAAACCTCTTTTCAGAAAGAAAAAAAACAAACAAAAATCCAAAACAAAACAAACAAACAGGCAGTGGTGGCGCACACCTTTAATCCCAGCATTTGGGAGGCAGAGGCAGGCAGATTTCTGAGTTCGAGGCCAGCCTGGTCTACAGAGTGAGTTCCAGGACAGCCAAGGTTACACAGAGAAACCCTGTCTCCAACCCCACTCCCCCCAAAAAACCAAACCAAACCAAACAAAACAAAAAAACCAAATATACCTATATCAAAATCCCTTATACAGTAGCTGATTACATGAGAATAAACAAAGCTTTAAATCAGGCTGCTGTGGATATTAGATGTTTACAATCTGAAATCTAAATCACATAAAATTAAATTTATTTAAAGAGAACTGTGTTTATTTATTATTATTATCATCATCATCATCATCATCATCGTGTATGTGTGTGTGTGTGTGTGTGTGTGTGTTCTATGTGTGGGTCCAAGTGCCACAGAGTACTTGCAGAGTTCAGAAGACAATTTTGGGTCATCGGTTTTCTCCTTCCATCCGTTCATAGGTCCCAGGAATTGCCAGGCTTGGGAGCAAGGGCCTTTACCCACTGAAGTATTTCACCAGCTCTATTTTTGGAATTTTCAAAAGTTAAATACATACAGTTCAAGTAGGACCAACAACATAGAGCCCATTAACTATGTATTCATCTGTCTGTCAATCATCTATCTATCTACCTCTCTACCTGTCTGTCAGTCCGTCAGTCTGTTGGTCTGTCTATGGGTTTTAAGCACGCAGGCGAACTATGCAACCCCTGAGCCATGACTCAATCTCCTTCCTTCTACCTAACTGCACAGATCTCATGTCCCAATCACCTAAACTTTAGCTTCCAGCTTTATCACAAGGCTTAAGGAGAATCTTTTTTTGTTTGTTTGTTTGTTTGTTTGAGACAGGGCTTCTCTGTGTAGCCCTGGCTGTCCTGGAACTCACTCTGTAGACCAGGCTGGCCTTGAACTCAGAAATCCACCTGCTTCTGCCTCCCAAGTGCTGGGGTTAAAGGCGTGTGCCACCACTGCCCAGCTCTTAAGGAGAATCTTAACTGGACTCCTGCAACTGACCTCTTGTTCATTCTTCAAGGCTCAGAGTGTATGTGGGCACTGTGGCACAAGCCTTGATTCCAACACTCAGAGGCAGAGGCAGAAGGATCTCTGACTTCCAGGCCAGTCAGAATTGCACAGTGAAACACTGTCTCAAAATACATACATACATACATACATACATACATACATACAGTAAAACCCAATGTATGTATATGGCTTCTTTCCAGTGGCCTTGACCATTCACATCTCATATATACTCTTTTATGTTCTAATCTATTTTTTAAAATTATTTTTTATAATGAGAGTGATGATAATGATGTGTCTCATGTCTATATCCAAATAGGGACAGAGGATAACTCAGGAATTGGTTCTCTCCTTCCTCTGTGGATTGAGCATCAAGGTGGCAGGCAAGCTTAAGAAGCAAGCCGTTTACCTGCTGACCCATGTTACTGGTCTAGTTGTTCAGGGTTACATTTTTGTTTTCAGATAGAGTCCCACTCTGTAGCTCTGGCTGTCCAGGAACTCACTATGACCATGCTGACCTCAAACTCCCAGAGATCCTACTGCCTCTGCCTCCCAGGTGCTGGATTTAAAGGTGTGCACCACCATGCCTAGCTCACACCTAATAATTCTCAAGAAATATGGGGGGATAGAGAGATGGCTTGGAGTTTAAGAGCACTGGCTGCTCTTCCAGAGGACTCCCGTGTGAGTCCTGGCATCCCCATGGTGGTTCACCAACCTCCATAACTCTAATTCCAGAGGCCTCTGAGGACACTGCTCACATGTGGTATATAGACATACATGTAGACAAAGAACCCATGCATAGTAAATACAACTAAATAAAGTGGTAAGTTTTTAATTTGAAAGTGAAAATTAATGTGAGGAGCCAGGTAGGCAGAGTGCTTGCCTACCAGGGCAAGGTCATCAGTCACCACCTTGACAACGAGCAAAGCTAATGTGTGGCTGAAATGAGCAGAGTGTATGCTGAGCCCATTTGTACCTGTGTCTAATTTTTTCCAGAAGATTTGATGCTAACAATGTCTGCAACCCAAACCAGAAGGTACACTTTTGGAAATAATTAAATATCCTTGGCTCATTAAATCTTATAATTTGGGAAGTGACTACAGTAATGTGGCCATTTTCCTGCCAAGCCCTAAGCCCAGAGCATTGGCCCATGAAACATTAGCATTGTGAACCTGTTTATTAGCCACGAACTGCCAACTGGACTGAGGTATTTTGCTGTTTCAAACAACCATCAAACAGAGTATTTAATTCTCCATACTCTGGGCCCCCCCCCGAGTCAACGCAAGAGAGTAGGGTGTGATGTCATGTGCCCCTGTGTTTGAAAGGGAGAGGCAGAAATACCAAGAGTTCATTGTCAACCATGGCTACTTAGGAAGTTTGAGACTAGCCTGGGATGAGACCCTGCCTCGAAACAAGGTTCTGGTAACACTTTTGTTACTGTGCAGCCCTCTGTCTTTGCAATGTGCACAATAAACGTATTTTCTTCCTGAAAAAAAATATTTATTTGTATATATGTGTCTGTACATGCATGGACATAGCATGCCTGACTTGTTACATTCGTGCTGGCTTCTGAACTCCAGACTTCATCTTGCACATTATCCCAGTTAGGCTGCCACCACCGCTGCCGCTTCCTTCTTCTTCTTCTTCTTCTTCTTCTTCTTCTTCTTCTTCTTCTTCTTCTTCTTCTTCTTCTT
>NW_022196903.1:113839824-113842271 GCF_008632895.1 Mastomys coucha | reverse complement strand
CCTCCTCCTCCTTCTCCTTCTTCTCCTTCTCCTTCTTCTTCCTCTTCTTCCTCTTTCTCCTCCTCCTCCTTTTCTTCTTCCTCCTCCTTCTTTCGAAGGGGGCCAGTTTGAGACAGGGTTTCTCTGTATAGCTCTGACTATCCTGGAACTCACTCTGTAGACCAGACTGCTGGCCATGAACTCAAGAGTTCCACCTGTCTCTGCCTCCTGGGTGCTGGGATTAAAGGCATATACCACCACGCCTGGCTTCTGCTAGTTAGTTTTACCTGTGTCAGTTTGACATTGTTATGTATGGTCTGACTCCCCCAGAATAGCTGTCACTATTTTGTTCCAGGCCTGCCAGCTATTTCATATTGTTGCTGTAACAGGCCTGCCAGTCACTGACACTGAGCAGTGACTTGGCTCGAGGACATACTGACCTCATACCTTACTGTTTTGTTCTGTATGTTCTGAATGAGGTTTGCTAATCTTAAGAAATTCCACAAAGCTTTACACAGGACCCGTCAAGTCACATGTCAGTATGAACTGTTACGTCTGAAATGGCTTGAGTCAGAGCTGATCACTGGGCAGCCCTTCTTGCACCTATGTATGAGCTCACTGTGGGTTTTGTGGCTGACACTGAAGAATGCTACTAATAAGCCAAAAAGTTATGATTATAATTCTCATGCTCTGTTATCTCAATGTTCTGAAATTTCCTGTCCACCACCCATCCCCACCTTTACCTTACTCAGGACCAACCAACTTAAAGGTTAGCTGATGATACTTTGCCTAGTGAGCCAACTGCTCCCCTCCTTGCCTCTTTAAACTTCTGAATCCGTTTTTTTTTCCTATAAAAACCCTACCCTGAGAGCAGACTAGTACTGAAATTAAGTTTCCCAGTCCTGGGGCTGGTGAGATGGCTCAGTGGGTAAGGGTACTGACTGCTCTTCCGAAGGTCCTAAGTTCGGATCCCAGCAACCACATGGAGGCTCAGAACCACCTGCAATGAGATCTGACGCCCTCTTCTGGTGTGTCTGAAGACAGCTACAGTGAATTACACAGGAGTAAGCAGGGTCGAGTTCAATTCCCAGCAGCCACACACATGATGGCTCATGGCCATCTAAACAGCTACAGTATACTCATACACATAAATAAATAAAATAAATCTTTTTTTAAAAAAAAAGTTTCCCAGTCCTTTTTGTGGTCCTGGAAGTCCAAATAAGGTGTGTGTTCAGTAAACTATTCTTGTTTAACTGAGATCAGTGTCTGCGTGATTTGAGTAGCGATTTCCTGAACCCCAACAGACGGTAACCTAGAACCACCTTGGAAGGGAGTCTTAATGAGAAACTTCTGAGGCTGGAACAACGGCTTAGTAGATAAGAGCACTAACTGCTCTTCCAAAGGACTCAGGTTCAAGTCCCAGCATACACATGGCCACTCACAGCTCCAGGGGGCCCGATATGTTTGCATAAACTTTGTGCAGGCAAAACACCACGTTCATAAAAATAAAAATAAGATTTTTAAAAGGAAGAATTTTCTAGTTCAGTTGGCCTATGGGCACATTTTTCGTGTGTGTGTGTGTGTGTGTGTGTGTGTGTGTGTGTGTTTGTGTGTGTTTCTTGATTGCTAACTGTTGTAGGAATACCCAGACCCTTATGGTCAGCACTGCTCCCTAGGCAGAAAGTCTTGGATAGTAGAAGAGAGGAGAAAGCCATCGAGTGGGTGAACATGCAGCATTTCTTTCCCTTCAATAAGATGTGTCTATCTGTTTAAGTTATTTTGGTTTGGTTTGATTCGGTTTTGGTTTTTCGAGACAGGGTTTCTCTGTATAGCCCTGGCTCTCCTGGAACTCACACTGTAGATCAGGCTGACCTTGAACTCAGAAATCCACCTGCCTCTGCCTCCCAAGTGCTGGGACTAAAGGAGTGCGCCACTGCCCTGCTGTTAGAAGTTATTGCTTGGCTTTCCTATGATGAACTAAGGGCTAGAATTGCAACCTGAAATAACTCTCTTCCCCCAGTTGCTTTTTGTCAGGGTTGTTTGTTTGTTTTTAGCACAGCAACAGACGCCAAGCTAAAACATACTGCAAGTGCGCTTAACCACTGAGCCATCGCACCCATCTCCACTTTGACAGGGTCTCCTGTATTCTAGACCAGCCTTGAACTTACTATGTAGCTGAGGGGGGGTCTTGAACTCATGATCTTCCTGCCTCTCCTCTTAAGTGGTGAGATTTCCAGATGTGCCATCAAGTCTGGTTGATCAAACCCAGGGCCTCCAGCCTGCCAGGGGAGCATTCTACTAGCTGAGCTGCAGCACCAGTTTTTCTTTTCTTTCTTTCTTTTTTTTTAAATTAATTTATTTATTATATGTAAGGACACTGTAGCTGTTTTCAGACACCCTAGAAGAGGGCACCAGATCTCATTACAGATGGTTGTGAGCCACCATGTGGTTGCTGGGATTTGAACTCA
>NW_022196903.1:113830577-113839782 GCF_008632895.1 Mastomys coucha | reverse complement strand
TTTTTTTTTTTTTTTATTTCACTTTTATGTGTATGAGTACACTGTAGCTGTACAGATGATTGTGTTCAATCATGTGTGTGGCTGCTGTTGATCTCAGGACCTCTGCTCAGGCTTGCTTCGGCCTGCTCGCTTCGCCCCGCTCGCTTCGGCGTAATTTTCTGCAGCTGTGGTCAGACGCACCAGAAGAGGGCGTCTGATCTCATTGTGGGTGGTTGTGAGCCACCATGTGGTTGCTGGGATCCGAACTCAGGACCTTCGGAAGAGCAGTCAGTGCTCTTACCCGCTGAGCCATCTCTCCAGCCCCCAAGCCCCAGCTTTTCATGTCACATGATTTTCATGTCACTTGGGGGAAGCGTGGGGCATACTCTGAGGAAAGGCCTAGTGAAGTGAATACAGTTGAGGGGAGGGGGAGAACTGCATGGGAGTTAGACTGAAGTTGTTGGCAAGAAAGACTAGGGAAAGGCTGAAGGTGGGAGAGTGCCATCATCTGAATATGAATATGCTCTCCCATTAGCTCTGTGTTAAAGACTTGGCCCCCATGGTGATGCTCTCTCTAGTGGTGATGCTATTGGGGACTACCTGGGACCTGCAGTAGGTGGGCCTTATGGGAAGTACTGAGGCCACTGAGGGCCATACTCTTGAAGAGGACTGTGGGGTTACAGGCTCTTTCTGTCTTTTTATTCCCTGCCTATGATGAAGACCCAAACAACGAGGCTCCAAGATCTTACACCAAAACCTTCAAAACTGGACTAGCCCTAGACCTTAACACCACTGACTCCTGATGGAAGTACCATTCAGGCTGTAACACTCAGCATGTAGAGAGCACCACTGGCCAGAACTACAACAGAGGCCTAATCCATCGAAGTCCGCAGTTCTGGGAAAGCCCCTAAATGTACTAACCTTGCTTTTTGGCTTCTGTAGTTCTCTGCTTCTGGTGAACTGCTCTTGGTAATGGAAATATGTCAACCCAGGACATACATGACTTTTGTGCTTAAAAGCTCACCCAGCAAGCCGGGCAATAGTGACACAAGTCTTTAATCCCAGCACTCTGGAGGCAGAGGCAGGTGGATCTCTGAGTTCAAGACCAGTGTGGTCTACAGCTTGAGTTCTGGGACAGCCAGGGCTACCCAGAGAAACCCTATCTTGAAAAAAAAAATACAAAAAAAAAAAACAAAAAAACCAAAACCAAAACAAACAAACAAACAAACAAACAAAAAACCCAAGCTCACCTTGGCTAATAAAGACTTCCTATTGGCTGAAACCCATGTCCCAGCTGTCTTTTCTGTTGTGGATGCTCCACAACAGAAAGCATGAGAGAACAAATGACTTCCATTTATATCATATGTGTGGCTACACACACACACACACACACACACACACACACACACACACACACGTACACTCTCTCTCTCACACACACACACACACTCTCTCTCTCTTTCTCTCTCTCTCTCTCTCTCTCTCTCTCTCTCACACACACACACACACACACACACCATATACATACAGAGTAATAATAAGATAACAATCCTGTCTCAGGAAGCACATAATAATAATAATAAGCTATAGGCAGCCTTTCTTTTTTAAATAGAGTTTCTTTCCGTAAATAGTCTTGGCTGTCCTGGAACTCATAGAAATCAGTCTGCCTCTTCTCTGAAGTGCTAGAATTAAAGGCGTGTGCTACTATGTCCAGCTTAAACAGCCTGTGCAAGGGAAGATGTCCTTAGGGTTAGACTTGAGCATCTGTTCAAGAGCAGAGCCAACACATTACAACACACGAGTAGCCCCAGAACTCGGTACTGGCCCAGCTGTGTTTCCTTTGGTCTGTCTTCAAATACTGTTTTTCTTTATTTGACAAATGCTTCTGGTACAGACAATTAATTCGTTTAATCCTTACAACAACCTCATGAAGTTGATACTATTAACAGACTCTCTGCAGATAAGGATCATCAGGTACAGAGAAAAATTAGGTCCGTTTCCTAGCGAGCACAGCTATTAAGTATAAGGACCAGGGTTTACCCAGGCTTGATGGAGCACGCCTGTAGTTCCAGAGGTTGGAAATTAGAGGCAGGAAGATCAGGAGCTCAAGATCATCCTTGGTTGTACTTGTCTCTAAATAACAACAAGAAAACAAACAGACAGACAAAATGAGCAAACAGCCAGAATCTGAAGCCAAGAAATCCTCTTTAAGTTCATTCACCACATCTAACTTTTATTCATTGTTAATGTTGTTTGAATCCAGTATAAAACTTTAAAAATTGGAGTAATTTAAATTCAAAACATATCCAGGGTGTTTGTTTGTTTGTTTGTGTTTCGTTTTGTTTCTCTGGAAAATCTGAGAAATCTAGAAGCATGGTCTGTAATTTTCCCACATAGAACACCAGGTTTAGCTACATTGTGAGGTAAGCCCATACTCCGCACACTAGAGTTTCCGGCCAGTTGCTTGTGTGCTGTCCCTGCCTGCCTGGCTACTGTAGGTTCCTGTGTTTCAGTGCCTGAGTCCATAAACTCCACAAGGTAAACTGCTTGCTTCCTGGCTCCCTGAGTTCCATTCCCAGAATCCCACAGTGGAAGGAGAGAATCAACCCCTGAGTTCTCTTTTGCCCACATATTTGAATATGTATGAATGAAACCAGAATTCTTCATCGCTGTGCTGCCAATTAATTAACTTACTTCCTATAAGCTGACTCTGTGTAGACCTCTGTTACGGTAACAAAAGATGAATAATCACACTAGACACACACCTCTCTCAGCCCCTTAGGGAGCTGAGGCAGGAGGCTTACCATGCCTAGGAGCCTGAGAAAACACAATGAGACCTGTATTAGACTTTTTGTTGCTGTGACAGATGCTCGAGACAAACTTGAAAGGAGGAGTTCTTGCTCCAGGAGGAGTTCTTGCTCCATAGCTGGTCAGCTCCCACGCTATGGGTCTGTGCTGAGGCAGAACAGCACGGCACGGAGAGCACTCGGTAAAGGAAAGTTCTACCTCGTGGTAACCGTGGTAATCAGGAAACTGACTGAAAACTCCCTTATAGGCACACCGCAGGAGTCCCTCACTAAATCTAGGTGCTTCGCAACCCAATACATCGATGATCAGAATCCAGCATCATGGGGCATGAGCACACATGGTGAGGTTGCACGTGCTAGGCAAATGCTCTAGTTTCCTTTCTTTCTTCTGCCATGATAAAATATCCTGTCAAGTTGCGGGAAGAAATGTTTATTTTAGCTTACGATGAGTTCCAGGTTTTAGTCCATCGCTATGATTGAGTCACATCGGCAGGAGGATGGAGCAGCTCCTCACATAACTACAGCCAAGAGCAGAGACAAATGAATGTGTGCACGCTTCGTACGCTGATAGAGTTCTCAGACTAGTGGACTGGTGCCGCCCACTTTCAGGCTAGGTCTTCCCTCATCAATTAAGGCAAGCAAGATAGTCCCCAACAAGCATGCTTGCAGGCCAACCCAAGAAAGGCAGTCTCTCACTGAGAGTCTTTTCCCTGGTGATCTTAGGTTGTGTCAATATGACCACGAAAACCAGCCATTACAGTACACTACCAGGGCACCACACCCTCTGTCTCCACCTTATTTCAGTAGGCATCCAGTATGGACCAGCATACCAGGGAGGGCACTGCAGGTTCTACCAAGATGCCAATACTGAATTCTGGCTCCCCAGGAAGCGTAGTCAGGACCTTTGAATAGTACTGAGAGCTGAACTGTGAGCTCTCTTTGTTTAACCCTAACTGCTGCATTGAAGGTCCCAACCCCAAATACAGTCACAGCAGGAGTTGAGGCTTCAGCCAGATATGCATGCGGGAGGTTTACATGCTTGCCATCTCCACATTAATATCCCAGTGAAGAGTTAACGTCGATTCAAACCTGTCTCTATGGTTCTGTGACTTTTCCAGAGACTGTGGTTGCGTTCACAGCAGAGATTCCACACATCCCTCTGTCAACTTGGTCACATTCTGATTTAAAAGAGTCCTGGGGTTGGGAGGACTGCTCGGTGGGTAAGAACACTTGCTATGTAGGCATGAGGATCTGAGTTCGAACTCCCAGAACCCATGCGAAGTGTATCATGACCACACAAGCCTGTCAGGCCAGCGGCGAGGGGCAGAGACAGATAGATCTCAGGTAGGAGCTGGCTAGCAAAACCTAGCCAAAACGGCAACTCCAGGCTCAGTGGGAGACCCTGGCTCAAGGGAATAAGGCAGAAAAGGATAGAGGACTTTGGCCTCTGCTCTGCATCTGTGGAGTAGCACATGCACACACCGGAACACACACACACACACACACACACACACACACCCCGAATATTTTTAAAGGAGGACGAACTACAGAAAGAGTTGGATTTCTAGGCCGTTTGCAATTTCAGTGTGCAGAGAGGCTGGCCATTCCTAACCTACTATTAGATATGTGATTGCTGCCTACGAGGACACCCTTCCTGGGAGCTCATTAGCAAAATACCTGACCAGCAACATATTATACACAAAGAGTTTAAGCCCAGCTGAGAAAGCCTTCTTAGAGTGAGCATGAGCATGGAAGGAAAGGAAAGGAGCTGGTCAGACAGCAAGGTGGCAGTTAAGGTTGGGCCAGGAATAACTCCCCCCACCCCCATCCCCTGACCTCTCTCCAGTGTAGGCTTTACATGCATGAAGATCCTGCTTTCCCACTGAGCCCTCCTGTTTTTTACCACCCACCCACACCCATTATTATTGTGGTTCCTGATGCACTGTTTTTAAACTAGCCTCTCATTTTTATACTTCCTTTTAAAAAATAATTCCATGTTTCTTTCTTTTAGGAATATAAGTGTTTTGCTTACACATGTGCATGGGTACCACCTGTATGCTACTGGACTTATAAACAGCTGTGTTGGTCCTGCGGACTGAACCTAGGTCCTTTGCAAGAACACGAACTCCTAACTGCCAAACCATCTCTCCTGTCCTACACATAATTTTTTAAAAACAAGTTGTATGTATTCTTATTTTATGTGTATGTATGGGTACTTTGCTTGCATGTATTTCTGTGCACCATATGGATACAGTACCTGCAGAGGCAGAAAGAGCTTAGATACCCTGGAATGGGAGTTACAGATGGTTCTGAGCCACCATGTGGGTGCTGGGAACCAAACCCGGGTCCTCTGAAAGAGCAGTTAGTGTTCTTAACTGCTGAGCAGCTCTCCATCCTCTCTCTGTCTTTGTAACTTTAAATCAAGCTAGGGAAAATGAATTTTGCAATTTTGGGTTTTTTGTTTGTTTGTTTTTGTTTTTGCTTGAGACAGGGTTTCTCTGTATAGCCCTGGCTGTCCTGGAACTCACTCTGTAGACCAGGCTGGCCTCAAACTGAGAAATTCACCTGCCTTTGCCTCCCAAGTGCTGGGATTAAAGGCATATGCCACCACTGCCCAGCGAATTTTGCAATTTCAAGTTTGAAAAACAACAACAACAACAACAAAAGAAAAAGTCAAAGAAACAAGTGGTTAAGCCTGAATCCCACACTAGCTGTCTGTGGGTGCCTTCACTGAATAACCCGCCATCCTGGGAGGGGTTAGCTCCAGGTAAGAGTGAAGACAGAAATCCAGGAAGACAAGAGACAAGCAGGAGCAGGGCCAGGACAGGAAGACAGGATGGTCTGGCTCAGGGCCCAGGGTTCTTATCTACTTTTATTCTTATCTGCACGAATCCAAATCTGGACCCACAGGTTAGTTCTGTTTGATTGAGCACAAAACGTTTTAGAAGCAACTCCAGGAATTTACAGCTGGGAGTCAAAGCATAGGAGCAGGAAAACCAGTTAGGCCTCCTGAGGTCCAACCTGCCGAAGCTTTTTTCCCTGAGTATTGATTCTTATTTTATGTGTATGAATGTTTTGCTTGCATGCATAATGTGTACTATGTAAGTGCCTGCTGCCCGTGTAGACCGGAAGAGGGTCTTAAATTCTCTGTAACTAAAGGTATAGACAGTTGTGAGCCATCATGAGGGGCCTGAGAACTGAGTTTGGGGGAGCACCAGGTTTCTTCCTTCCTTCCTTTCTTCCTTTCTTCCTTTCTCTCTGTCTCTTTCTTTCTTTCTTTCTTTCTTTCTTTCTTTCTTTCTTCCTTTCTTTCTTTCTTTCTTCCATTCTTTCTTCCTTTCTTTCTTCCTTTCTTTCTTCCTTTCTTTCTTTCATTCAGATGTCTCTACATGGCTCTGGTTGCTTGGAACTCAATCTGTGGACCAGGCTGGCCTTGAACTCACAGGGATCTGTTGTTGTCTCTGCCTCTAGAATGCTGGGACTAAGGACCTGCACCACCAGAAACAACCTAGCAAGTGTTATTTTGGGGGGGTGGGAGGATAGATGGTTTTGAGTCACAGTTTCTCTGGTTTCTCAAGTTAGCCTCAAACTCAGAGAGCTTCCTGTAGCAAATGTTCTTAATTGTTGAGCCATCTCTCCATCTTCTTGACAAATCTTTAAAATGGAGTTTTTTTCTTTATGATTAAAACTATGGCTGAAGTCAGGCAACATGATTTTTATCCCAGTACTCCGGAGGCTGAAAGGGAGGTAGATCTCTGTGAGTTCAAGGCCAGCCAGGGCTACATAGAGAAACCCTGTCTCAAAGAAAAAAAAAACAAAACTGTGGCTGAGGATGAGGCTCAGTTGGTAGAGTACTTGCTTAGCAGGCTCTGGGTTTAATCCTGTAGGGCCCACTACAGGGAGTCACCACACAGATTTTGATTCCAGAACTCCAGAAGTAAAGGCAAGAGGATCAGAAGTTCAAGGTTATCCTCAGGTACAAGGCAAGTTGCTGTCTAGCCTGGCCTATGGAAGAGCCTGTCCAAAACAAAGCACTGCTGGATTTGGCAGCAGGTACCTGCAGCTCTAGTACTCAGGAGGCAGAGGTGGGAGGAGCCCTGTCAGTTTCAGACCTGCCTGCTTGATGCAGCTCGTTCTAGGCCAGGCAGGGCCCTGTAGAGAGAGCTGTTGTCTCAGTGCCAGCAGCAGCAACAAGAAGACATTTAAACCAATAGCCAGGCATGGTGTGGCCATAATGGCATCTTCTGAGAACCGCAGCCATTGGAGGAAAGCTGAGGCAAGATGACTGTTGAAGGTCAGAGGTTTGCTTGGATCTACATAGTGAGACTGTCTTACAACAACAAAACCCATCAAATAAATTGTATTTAACTAAAAATCTATCTAAATGAGATGAAAACCCTGGTGGATAAAGGAAACTATAATCCTACACATAGAAAACATAATAATTAAGATAAAAAGATAGAGCACTAAGGAAACACCCCCTCAGAAGCAAATGAAATCATTAACAGTAATAACATCACCAGACAGCTTAAAGCAAAAGAATCCTCTTGTATGGTGTGCTGGCTGGGTTTGTGTGTCAACTTGACACAAGCTGGAGTTATCACAGAGAAGGGAGCCTCTGTTGAGGAAATGCCTCCATGGGATCCAGCTGCAAGGCATTTTCTCAACTGGTGTTCAACAGGGGAGGGCCTAGGCCATGGTGGGTGATGTCATCCCTGGGCTGATGGTCCTGGGTTCTCTAAGAAAGCGGGCTGAGCAAACTAGTGAGTAGCAGCCCTTCATGGCCTCTGCATCAGCTCCTGCCTCCAGGTTTCAGTCCCGTTTGAGCTCCTGTCCTGATTTCCTTCAATGATGGACTATGATCTGGAAGTGTAAGGCAAATAAAGCCCTTTCCTCTCCAATTTGCCTTCTGGTCACGGTGTTTGGTAGCAACAATAGAAACCTTGAGACATATGTATTTTCATTATAAGAAGTGCTATGTCTCTCATCATTTACTTGTTAGTCCCAAAGCTGTGTAAATAAGTGCTCA
Organism: Mastomys coucha; assembly: GCF_008632895.1. Lineage (NCBI taxonomy): Eukaryota > Metazoa > Chordata > Mammalia > Rodentia > Muridae > Mastomys > Mastomys coucha. Next base: position 113,831,967 of record NW_022196903.1, on the reverse strand, counting down.
AAATTCAGTGCCTTGTGACATGGGCTAATTCTAGCCTGTAACCCTAGTTACATGGGAGTTGGAGGCAGAAGGATCACTTGAGCCTAGGGTCTTAGCCTCGTCTGGACAGGATAACAAGACCCTGTCTCAAGAATAGAGGGAAAACACGGTGGCACATGCCTTTATTCCTAGTACTTTCCAGATCAGCCTAGCTAGACTGGCTGGTTGTATATGTCAACTCTAGGAGGTTGTATATGTCAACTCTAGGTTGTATATGATAACTCTAGGAGCTAGAGTTATCAGATAGGAAGAGAGCCTCAGTTGTGGAAATGCCTCCATGAGATCCAACTGGAAGGCATATTGAAGTGGAAACTTCTAGTTCCTTTGGAAGGTTATGTCAAATGATCTTTTGCTGGGGCAGACGTGTGTAAGAATGTTTTCCTAGCCGAGAGGTGGTGGTACACCCCTTTAATCCCAGCACTTGGGAGGCAGAGTGGATTTCTGAGTTTGAGGCCAGCCTGGTCTACAGAGTGAGTTCCAGGACAGCCAGGGCTACACAGAGAAACCCTGTCTCGAACCCCCCCCCCCAAAAAAAGAATGTTTTCCTGAAGAAGACACAGGTGAAAGGATGTTTTGCTGGAGCTGACACCTGAAAGGACCTGTGATGAAGGAGTATAAATAGGACCCCACAGACAGTGGGAGATGAGCGAGCATTGTTTGGTTTATTCTGCCTCGCTATTCATCGATAAAGACATGCATGTCTTGGTTTGCCTTACATAGCATTGTAGAGCTAGACTTGTGGTAAAGATGCCATCGAGAGAAACTCACCCAAGAACTGCTCGAGAGGCTCCTGGGGCAGCTTACCACTTCAGAGCCCTCACTCAAGTTGGCGGGCGAGTCTTGCAGTTTCTTCACAATTGAACTACAGTTGCTGGTTTGAGCCTGGTGTCTGCCCGCCCATAGGATTGGACAGTAGCTGTCCTTGTGTGTGTGTTTTCTGCTTACTTAGAGGACTGGTCTTATTTGGTGTTTGCTACAGGACTGAACTGCTGAGAAAGAAGGTGGAGCTCGCCCCCAAAGAACTAGTGTTGAACAGGTCTACTTCCCCCATACCCTAATAACTTTTGTCTTTCACCCCCTCTGCTGGGTGGAGGGCTAGAGGAGAGGCTGGACCCTTATTAAAAATAGATTGCAAAAAAATTTATGCCTACAGCATATTCTCATTTAGTGCTCAGTGGGGGACAGTCAAGCTCATGTTAGGTGGTGCTATCCTTAGACTGGTAGTCCTGGGTTCTATAAGAAAGAAGATTGACAGCACTTGGGAGGCAGAGACAGGCAGATTTCTGAGTTCGAGGCCAGCCTGGTCTACAAAGTTAGTTCCAGGACAGCCAGAGCTATACAGAGAAACCCT
>NW_022196903.1:113824122-113830567 GCF_008632895.1 Mastomys coucha | reverse complement strand
AAAAAAAAAAAAAGGAAAGGTTAAGCAAGCCATGGGAAACAAGCCAGCTCCTGCCACCTCCCATGGCCTCTGTATCGGCTCCTGCGTCCAGTCCTGACTTGAGTTCCTGTCCTGATTTCATCCAATGATGGACTGGGACCTAGAAGTGTCCTTTCCTCTGACACTTGCTTTTTGGTGATTCCTTTGAAGCAACAGAAATCCTAAGACACTAATCTACATACTGAACTCTGGGACGGCTCAGGCTATGTAGAAAAGTCTCAGAAAACCAAGCCAAACCAACCAACCAACCACAAATATATATCAATGGGAGGGTCCAGAAGGCATTGATGCCTGAGACCAAGGTGCTCATAGCATTCCAGGATCTGGATGGCCTCAGAGTTGTCAGGTCCCAAAGAAACCTGGGGCAATTCTCACCTGTGGCTCCTCCCAGCACTTCTTGCTCTGTGCTCTACAGAAAACTTCTCCAGCCCCAGGGCTGAACTTCCCTTCTCTTCCCTTCCCTTCCCTTCCCCCAGGCTCCTCTTTTTTCTATACAAAAAGCCATTTTGATCATTATAATCTCTTATCTCCACACTTGGCCTCTTGGCTCCAGCGTGGTTCTTCCTGCTTCCTCAGTCCTTTTCCATCTATTGGTCCCTCCTCCTCTCTTGGTCTCCTGGCCCTCTCTCCACTTCCTTTTCTGATCTCCATCCCAGCCCCCACTGCTCAGTTCCTGTTTGGTCTGGACTCTTCCAAATACCTCTGGCTATTCTCTCCCTCCTATCTACAATAAAACCTGCATCCTCTACCAAACCTAGAATGGTCACATCCTCATTTTCAATCGGAAGTCACCGTGCTAAGGAGGTGACAGATTTGGCAGTCCAGTTCACCTTGGCATACACTGATTTAGGGTAAGGTAAGGCATAGGAAGCAGCAATGTACCAGCTTTAAAAGACAAAACAAGGAGTTTCAGGTAGAGCTCAAGACCAAGGGCTTGTTTGTTATGTGGTCCTGGTACCTGTCCCAAGTACCAGACACAGACACAAGCATATACATTAATGTACACAGAGCTGAGTATGGTGGGACATGGCAGTAATCCCATCATTTGTGAGGTAGAAGCAAGAAGATGAGAGGTTCAAGGCTAGCCTCAGCTACACAGCAAATTTAAGGCCAGCCTTGAAGTTAAAAGAACCTTCCTCCCAGCCAGGCAGTGGGGGTGCACTTGGGGGGCAGAGGCAGGCGGATTTCTGAGTTCGAGGCCAGCCTGATCTACAGAGTGAGTTCCAGGACAACCAGGGATACACAGAGAAGCCCTGTCTCGAAAAACCAAAAAAAAAAAAAAAAAATGCTGGGATTAAAGATGTGCATCACCACCCCAACAAAAAAAAAATTTGTAACCAGGGGGTGGTGATGCACATCTTTAATCCCAGCATTTGAAAGGAGAGGCAGGTGGATATGTGAGAGTTCCAGGCCAGCCTGGTTTATAGAGTTAGTTCCAGGACACTTAGAGCTACACAGAGAAACCCCATCTTGAAAAAAAAAAAAACAAACAAACAAAAATTAGAGGAAGAAAAAAACCTCTGAGAATAGTGGCACCTGCCGGGAATTCCAGCATTTGGGAGGCAGAGGCAGGAGAATCAACTAATTCAAGGCCAGCAGGGACGATACAGCAGGATCTCGTCTCAAGATAAACAAGAAAGGAAGGAAGGAAAGTAAGTAAACAGGGAGGAAAGAGATGCTGAACAGCTGCCTTGGGCCCTGTGCCTTCACTGGAGGGTGGGGTTGGGTCCGGAGGGTGGGGTAGGGTGGGGAAAGCCCCAGGTTTACAACCTCACAGTGATTAGATGAAACTAGGGCCTGGCGCTTTAGCAAAGAAGCAGCCATAGCTGCTGTGCTTGAGTGAGCACCGTTGGCTAAGTGGTGCCCGAACAGCAGCCGGAGGGAACGCTGAAGGACCAGGCACAGCTGCCAGTGTAACCACTGCCCAAGCGGAGACGACCGAGACCAACGGCCTTGCCACTTTGCAGTGAGTTGGCCATAGCAAGAAGGACTACAGTCTTTGCCTCTGGCCTCTGGGGAGGAAGTTAGATTCAGTGATTGTGAGAATTGGACAGCTTGAGGTAATGGCTGCGACAGGGTCAGGGTGGTGAGGAATAATGGGGCGGGACTTCCTCCAGGGTCCCAAGTGTTTCAGAACGAACACGGAGAGGGGACCTGATGAAGGCTGCCCAGAGGTCTGTTTCTTCAATATATTTTCCCTGGGACAGAACCAACACATAGTAGGGAAGCTTTGAACCTACACACAGTAGGCAAACTTTGTATCAATACATCCAACCCAGGTCCTCTTTTTACCGTTGTTTCTTTGATGTGGCAATTATGAAATTTTGAATCATAAAAGGATTTTACATCGTGGGTTTTTTTGTTGTTTTTGTTTTGTTTTGATTTCGAGACAGGCTCTTGCAGTGTAGTCCAGGTTTGAACTCCCTTTCTTCTGGCCTTAGCTTCAGGAGTCTGGCATTGTGAGCACAAATGGACCATGCCTGGATTTACAGCGTGTTTCTTCTGAATGGTTATGTCTACACTCCTAGCTTTGCTGAGTCTCGAAGGTTAGTTTTTGGTTTGGTTTTGTCTTTATTCTTTTTCGTCTTGGGGCAGAAAGCCGGGGCCTCACACAGGCTATGCTCTATGCGTATGGTGCAGTTATACCGGAACACTTTGCAGGTGGGTATTGAACGACCAGGTCAGAGAGGGCTGTTCCAAGAAGACCTTAAGCGATGATTGGGGGATACCCCTCGGACACATGGCCAGGTACATCAAGGGCTGGGGGTAGACTTTCTGGCTTGGAGTTGTGGTGACCTTCAACTTTGAAGTGAAGAACAGGGTTGTTAGGAGTGAGGGCCCTCCTCTCTCCTCCCCCCAGCCTCTGTGATGCCCAAAGCTTTGCTCTTCCTTCTCTCCTGACTCAGAAAAAGAAGGCCACAAGAATGGACACTTGAGTTCCATCTCTGGAACCCATGTAAAGGGGGAAGGAGAGAATCAGCCTCACAAGGTTGTCCTCTGACTCTCTCGTGTGCCATGGCTCCTGCCCCACTTCCACCAGTAATAACAGTTTTAGCCCCATTAGCTCTGTTCATTTTCTGCCTCCCAGATCTGCTGCTTCTCCTGTCATTGTAGAGACTCAGGTGGGGCAGCAGATGTAGCTCCATGGATTGAGTGCTGGCAGGAAGTCCTGGGTTCTATCACCAGTGCTATGAGAACTAGGCATGGTGCCAAAGATCTGAAATGCCAACACTCAGAAGGTTGGGGCCAGAGGACTAGAAGTTCAAGGTTACCCTTAGCTACCTAGTAAGCTTAAGGCCAGTCTGAGCTACTTGAAACCCTGGGTTGTTTGCTTGCTTGTTTGTTTTTTAATTTATTTATTATTATACGTAAGTACACTGTAGCTGTCTTCAGATGCACCAGAAGAGGGTGTCAAATCTCATTACGGATAGTTCTGAGCCATCATGTGGTTGTTGGGATTTGAACTCAGGACCTTTGGAAGAGCAGTCAGTGTTCTTAACCACTGAGCCATCTCTCTAGCCCTATCTCTTAGATTCTTGTAGTAGACTATTAGAGCACATATTTAGCCTGTATAAGGCCCTAGGACCTACTCTTGTCAAAGAAAGGAGACTACTGTTTCAGCCTTCTACAGAGGAATAGATCCTTTCTCCCAGGCCTGGGTCACTGGGGAACACAGGAGGACAGGAGGTTGAGGGTAGCCTTCCACTTCTAGCAGCCACCAGCAGTTCTCCTTCTACACTTGGCATTTCCCAGGAGAAACTCTCTCCTGACCTCAGGGTCTTTTGCTACTTGGGACCAGTGACATGCCAACCCCACCTTTTTTTTGTGTGTGCCTGAAAATGCAGGAGACAAAATACCAGACAACTATAAGAGCTTTCTCTGCAGTCTCTGGGTCTGCCCTTGAATACAGAAGCAAGCAGGAGACAATGGCTTTGCCCAGTCTGCCAGATCCTGGGTCCTCAGTTAGGATGGTCTTGAAACCGGCAGAGAACAGACTGAGAAAAACCAGAAGTAAGACTCTTTGTGAATGGGTCACTGGGTATAATTTTGCCTCTTGGCTATGAGACAGACCAAACCCTTCAGAACTTATAATACATCCCACAACAGAGCACACAGGTCTCAGACAGGGACCTGGCTCTGTAATCTGGGTCCCAAGTTAGGCCCTGGTGCTATGTCTTCTAGACAATGGGGTACAAGATAAAAGCTTTGAGTCTGACAGATAGACATCCCCTGTTCTTTTCACTGTAAAACAGTGTTCTTGGAACACTGTCTTTAACCTTGTCAACCTGACCACAACTAGAATGGCCTAACAGATAGCCCTCTGGGCATTCCTGTAAGGAGTTATCTAGATTAAGTTAATGGAGTTGGGAAAACCCACTTCTACTGTGGTCAGGGCCATCCCATAGACTGAGGTTCTGGACTAAATAAAAAAGAGAAACTTAATTAGATCCAAGCATTCTCTCAGCTTCGTAACTGCTGAGACCAGCTGCCCCAAGCTCCTGCTACCACGAGACTGCTGTGATGAGCTTTCCCTGAAGCACTGAGCAAGATAAATCCCTCTGCCCTTAAATTGCTTTGATCAGCCTGATGGTGGTGGCGGGCGCCGGCGGATTTCTGAGTTCGAGGCCAGCCTGGTCTACAGAGTGAGTTCCAGGAAAGCCAGGGCTAAACAGAGAAACCCTGTCTCGAAAAACCAAAAAAAAAAAAAAAATTTGTTTTGATCAGGGTATCTTATCAAAGCATCAATGAACTAAGCCTGTGATGGTGGCTCATACCTTTAATCCCAGCAGTCAGGAGGGGAAGGCAGGTGGAACTCTGTGAGTTCCAGGACAGTCAGGGCTACACAGAGAAACCCTGTCTCAAAAAAAAAAAAAAAAAAAAAGACAAGTAACTAAGACAGACACCTTGATGATTTTTTATTTTTTCAGAGCTATCCCAGGGTTTCTTGCACCAGCTAGGTCAGAATTGAACATTGAACCCCACCCCTAGCCCCCAAGTATTTACTTTTCAATGGTTGCCCATTGTTATACTGGAGTTTGAATGGAGGGTCTTGAATGTTCCAAACAGTCTTCCAACTGAGCAATAGTTCCAATGGTTGGGTTTTCCCTCCAATCTCTTTTTGAGATAAGGTCTTGCTGTGTAGTCCTGGCTGACCTTGACTTTGCTTGGTAGCTCAGGTTGACCTCCTGATTACAGGAATAGTCCATGTCCATATAGTATTTTCATTTTGAAAAATAAAAGAACAGGGCCTGGGATTGTAGCTCAGGCCATGGGAAGCTGTCTTAGTGAGGGTTTTCCTGCTATGAACAGACACCATGACCAAGGCAGTTCTTAGAAGGACAACATTTAATTGGCCTGGCTTACAGTTTTAGTCTATTATCATCAAGGCAGGAGCATGGCAGCATCCAGGCAGGCATGGTGCAGGAGGAGCTGAGAGTTCTACATCTTCATCTGAAGGCCTCTAGGAGAAGACTGGCTTCTAGGAAGCCAGGAGGAGGCTCTTAAAGCCCACACCCACAGTGACACACCTACTCCAACAAGGCCACACCTACTAACAGTGCCCCTCCCTGGCCAAGTGTGTACAAACCATCACAGAGGCTGATGAAGTCCTGAGTAAATGTGTATTATTGACATTGGTCTAGCCATGTCCAGAACCCCAATGCCTCAGACCTAGGAGAACTGGCTGCTCCTTCCCTGGGTCAGGTTCAGGGAGTTGGAAAAGCCTTCTGGTCCATGTGTGGATGCTGATGTGTGTGCCAAAACTGTTTACTGCAGCTCCCTCCTTCCAGATGACTGCAACCTGAAACTGGCCCCCTATAGACACCTCCCACTGAGACTATCTAAGCAGCCTCCTTGTACGTATGTCATAAACACGCTGAGTTTCTGGGTTGTTGCACAGTACATGCCCTCCATCAGAGCGAGCACAAGCCACCCGATCCCAGCTTTTCTGAAAGCATATCTGTTGTTTCTTTCATTTCCAAGTTGCTCAATCAGCTCCCCAGGACCAGGTGGTACAGCTCTCAGCACAAAGCCAAGGATGTGATCCCCAGCGCTACATATGGTGGACATAGTGGCACATGCCTATAATCCCAGCATTCAAAGCGTAGTAGCAGGAAGAGTATTAGAAACACAACCTTATCCTTATCTGCAGAAGAGCTCCAAGCCATGCTGGGCTATATGAGATATAGTATCAAGACAAAAAAAGAAAAGAAAATCACACTGAGTTTAGGTGCTGTGGTATAGCGGTGAGTTTGGTTATACCAATTTGGTTCCCTGTGGGTCTCATGCACACACCTGCCCAGGAGTTCTTTGGATTCTCAAATGAAAGACACCCCCCTCACACACACACACACACACACACACACACACACACACAAGTTAATTTTTGATATGCTGTGACTAGCTC
>NW_022196903.1:113823242-113824091 GCF_008632895.1 Mastomys coucha | reverse complement strand
TTTTTTTTTTTTTAAGATTTATTTATTATTATACATGAATACACTGTAGCTGACTTCAGACACACCAGAAGAGGGAGTCAGATCTCATTACAGGTGGTTGTGAGCCACCATGTCATGTGGTTGCTGGGATTTGAACTCGCAGCCTTCGGAAGAGCAGTCGGTGCTCTTACCCGCTGAGCCATCTCGCCAGCCCCAAGGTTGGGTACTTGTAAACCTTCTCCTGCTGCCCCAGGCCCAATTGAGGAAGTGGTCAGTGGCCTCTTACCCGAATTCTATTTTTTTTTAAGGGGGGGCGGTTCGTTTTTGTTTTATTTTGTTTTGTTTTTTGTTTTTGGTTTCTCTAGACAGGGTTTCTCCACATAGCTCTGGCTGTCCTGGAACTCACTTTGTAGACCAGGCTAGCCTCAAACTCAGAAATCTGCCTGCCTCTGCCTCCCAAGTGCTGGGATTAAAGGCATGCACCACCATCACCTGGCTTTACCCGAATTCTTACATGGCTGGTTGGCTTTCTCTCCTGCAGCTCTTATGTCCCATCTACATCCCCCAAGTCATAGAAATTCTCCATTGGGCATTGTCTCTTTATTGATAATCAACAACCAATTGGTGACAAGGACCGTCAGCATTTGGACACACAGATTCCTGACTTTGGGGGCCAATTAGTTTCAAAGCATTAGAATAAATGCCCAACATTGTGATTGTCTAGAAGTTTACAATAATATCTAAGCCTATAAAAATTATATTGTGCCGGGCAGTGATGGTGCACGCCTTTAATCCCAGCACCTGGGAGGCAGAGGCAGGTGGATTTCTGGGTTTGAAGCCAGCCTGGTCTACAGAGTGAGTTCCAGGACA
>NW_022196903.1:113820248-113823209 GCF_008632895.1 Mastomys coucha | reverse complement strand
AAAAAAAAAAAAAAACAAAAACAAAAAAAACCCCAAAAGATAGATAGATAGATAGATAGATAGATAGATAGATAGATAGATAAGATAGATAGGTAAATAGGTAGGTAGGTAGGTAGGTAGGTAGGTAGGTAGGTAGGTAGGTGCTGGGTGATGGCTCAAAGGTTATGAGCACTGGCTGTTCTTCCAGAGGACTTGGGTTCAATTCTCAACACCCACATGGCAACTCACACCACCTATAACTCTATCCCCAGGGGATCCAATGCCCTCTTCTGACCAGGCTGACACATGGTGCCCAGACATGCATGCAGTCAAACTACTCATACATGTATAATAAATAAATTTTAAAATTACATTAGAGAATTTCCTTATGATATAGGAAACTAGAACCAGTTAGGTATTTATAGAGGTTGTTGTTGCTTTTTAATGGAAATCTATTGCATTTTAGCCCTTTATTTTTATGTATTTTTTTTTAGCTTTAGTGGTCTAAGACTGTCAAGAAACCATGGCCACTATACAAAATAGGCAATAAACTGTATCAATAATGTAATCTGATTATTATTATTATTATTATATTGTTGGTATCAGGACCTCTGAAAACCGTGACATCACATAGTCATGACCCTCATACCTGTTGCCAAGGCAACAGCCACCATATTCCTAGAATCCACTTGGCTCACGTCCCACCTTTACCTGTGACTATGCCACCATCCTTATATAAAGGAAGGCCCCTCTGAACTCTCTCTCTCTCTCTCTCTCTCTCTCTCTCTCTCTCTCTCTCTCTCTCTCTCTCAGCCCTTCTCTCTCCCAGTAAACCTCATATGGAACTGTTTGGCCTGGTGTGGTTTTTCTGAAGCCACACGAAGATCACAACAATTATTATCATTATTCAGGACATTGTTTGGGTTAGTTATGTGTCCAGAGCATAAGAGAAAGCTGCTTTGGCTTTGGTCGAGCTACAAGCCATCTTAGTGAAACAAGATGTAATATTCAAAGAATCTACACAAAGCAATAAAGCCAAAGAAGGGATCCTGAGATGTTGTACTTGTCTTTTGTGGTGTCAGAGCATGCCGCTGGCCTTTCTCTTAGACTCTTCAGAGAAAAGCATTCTGTGCAGAAAGAGACAGGGTCTGTACTTACGTGTGCAGGGAAGGGTGTGGCTGGAAGGGAAGGAAGAGAGGATCTGGTATGGTGAAGGATTTATGGTCACTCTCTGTACAGGAGACAGACCTGCTTAGGAAAGCCACAAGTTCACACTCCCAGGCTCCTAACATTACCAGGAGACACAGTTCCTCGAGATCCCATAAATCATAAACTCTTACGGCAAACCACCTCTTTGCTGCCGTCACTCCACAGGCCTCTTCTCCGACTTCCCTAGTCTTCTCACAGACCCAGAGGGAGGAAGCCTCAGCAGCACTAACTACAAACAGGTGAAATGTCAGTTGTCAGTCCCCGTGACAACGGATAGCAGTTTTCTATGGCAGCATGTCCCAGCTCTTGGGGCTACTTTACAGGAGTTTCCTTTCTGGGATCCTTCCCTTCTGCTGCCGTATTCTGGGGTCCTTCCTACCTGGACATGGGTATTCTGGGGTCCTTGCCACCTGCCCATGTATTCTGGAGTCTGTCCCACCTGCCCGTGTATTCTGGGGTCCGTCCCACTTGCCCGTGTATTCTGGGGTCTGTCCCACCTGCCTGTGTATTCTGGGGTCCTTCCCACCTGCCGCGGGTATTCTGGGGTCCTTCCCACCTGCCGCGGGTATGCCTTTGTGTGTGTCTACTCAGTCAATCCCAGTGGATGTTTAAGGTGCTTGCAATGGTAAACATCTGATTATCTCTGGAGAAGATTTTACGACACCTCTGTATCATTCCTTTGATCTCTGTTTTTCAGGACCCCTCAGATCCTCTCTAGTGTTAATGTTCCGGTCCTTTCCACTCAACCAAAAAAGGGCCTTGAACTGTCTCCCACATGAGCCAGCCATGCAGGACCAGATTTGTGTCTAGGAGTTGGTGGCTGCCTTTGAAGTGTGATGGAGGAACTGGGCTCTCACTCCTCCCTACACTGACGACTTAACCATTTGCTCACCTATACCCTGTGTCACTTCCCAGGACCTGGCCTCTCCTCCATTTTATTTTACTTTACTTTACTTTATTTTATTTTATTTTGTTTTTCGAGACAGGGTTTCTCTATGTAGCCCTGGCTGTCCTGGAACTCACTCTGTAGACCAGGCTGGCCTCGAACTCAGAAATCCGCCTGCCTCTGCCTCCCAAGTGCTGGGATTAAAGGTGTGCACCACCACTTCCTCCATTTTATATTATTCTATTTACTTTGGCAGTTGATTTCTAGTTATGGTTTGATTTTTTTTTTTTTAATTTTGAGGCTATTTTGGCTTTTTAAGACAGGGTCTAGGTTATCCTCCAATGCAATAGATAGCTAATGATGACTGAACTAGTGAACCTCCAGCCTCTCCCTCCTTCGTGATGCGCATACAGGTACGCCATCACACTCTGCTCTGTGTGGTGCTGAGGACAGACCCCAGGTTGTCTCATAAGTCAGTGAATCACTGGTGCATATTATATAGATGAAAAACAGAAGCGTTTATTTTTAATTTGTTTTATGTGTTGCCTGCATGTATGTCTGTGCACGACATGGGTACTTGGTGACTTAGGGGGCCAGAAGTGAACATCAAATTCTCTGGAACAGAAGGTTGTGAGCTACCTTGTGGGTGCTTGGAACTGAACTTGGATCCTCTGGCAGAGTAGCCTTAACCAGTGAGGACTCTCTCTAGCCCCTCAGCACGCCCTTTTTAAAGGGCTTTTCTTCAGTATCCTAGATCACTCCTTCAAGAAACCTTGACATCACTTGCACCCAGAAGTTGGAGGGTTCAAGAACAGCCTAGACAGCATAGCAAGACCCTGTGCGGTGGGGATGGGGAGCACTTTTTTTTTTTTTTTTTTTTTTTTTTT
>NW_022196903.1:113810214-113820015 GCF_008632895.1 Mastomys coucha | reverse complement strand
CCCCCAGACAGGTTTTCTCTGTGTAGCCCTGGCTGTCCTGGAACTCACTCTAGACCAGGCTGGCCTCTAACTCAGAAAGCCGCCTGCCTCTGCCTCCCAAGTGTTGGGATTAAAGGCATGAGCCACCACAGCCCGGTAGGGAGCACACTTTTTAACAGCAATCTGAAACAGTGTATCTTTTCTTAAAAAGTAAAAAGTGGGGGGCTGGAGAGATGGCTCAGCGGGTAAGAGCACTGATTGCTCTTCTGAAGGTCCGGAGTTCAAATCCCAGCAATCACATGGTGGCTCACAACCATCCCTAATGAGATCTGATGCTCTCTTCTGGTGTGTCTGAAGTACAGCTATAGTGTACTTACATATAATAAATAAATAAATAAATAAATAAATAAATAAATAAATCTTAAAAAAAAAAAAAGTAAAAAGTGCCAGGCATGGTGGCGTTGCAGCAATGGGGGGCAGAGGCTCGGAGATCCTTGAGTTTGAGGCTAGCCTGGTTAACTGAGCAAATTCCAGGACTACACAGAGAAACCCAGTCTTGAAGGAGGGCAAAAAAAAAGTGTGTGTGTGTGTGTGTGTGTATGTGTGTGTGTGTGTGTGTGCATGCAAGCGCACATACAGATTTTTAATTTTCATTCCTTAACCAGAATTTCTTGGTGAAACCAAATAGAATGAATAGAAAATCTCCAAGTATCATGTGTTCTGTTTTTTTTGTTTGTTTGTTTGTTTTTGTTTTTGTTTTTCGAGACAGGGTTTCTCTGTATCAGAAATCCACCTGCCTCTGCCTCCCAAGTGCTGGGATTAAAGGCGTGCGCCACCACCGCCCGGCTATGTGTTCTGTTTTAATAAGGCTAAGTATTAGTTCATAAAATATTTCAGTTATATATTTTTTTGTTGTTGCTGTTTGTTTGAGGCAAGATCTCATGTAAATCAGGCTAGCCTTGGATTTGCTATGTAACTGAGGATGACCTTGAACATCTGATCCTCCAGTTTCCACCTCCATTACATATTATTTACCCTTCATACATGGTCTACAAGGTTGGTATTGTTATTCTCATAGTTTAGGAAACAAGCTCGGAGGCTTTGGGACCTGTGCACAATACCCAATTCTTCAGGGACAGGAGCTGGGTTCTATTCAATGTGCCATGAGGCCCCTCTAACACATGAAGTCACTGCCTTAGAGGCTTCTCCAGGGGAAACCAGGAGCCAGGAGCTGCAGCCCAGCAGGGCCTGATGGAGAACTCCTGTGGTTCCAGCTACCAGGGGGCTAAGGTAGGAAGGTTGCCTGGGCATAGCCATTATAACACAGGAAGACCTATCTCCTATATTAAGAAGTTTAAAAGCCACAATGGAGTGGTTGAGGGGCCCTAGAGGGAAAAAAGGGGTTGTGTGCATTGTCCCCAGGCATTATTCTCAAGAGAGAGGTTTATGTGGACACCAGACCAGGATTCCAGATTTGATATCAAATCTACCATAGACTTTCTTCTGGGTGTGAAAGTTCACTGAGACCATTTTTAGAATGAAAAGCTGAGTGTTTTATGGTTTTCCTTTCTTTCTCTCTCTTTTTTTTCTTTCTCTCTCTTTCTTTCTTTTTCTCTTTCTTTCTTTCTTTCTCTCTTCCTTTCTTTCTTTTTTGACATATGGCTTTATAATCTAGGCTAGTCAGCAGCTTGACCTGTAATCTCAGAAACTGCCCTCAACTGCAGCGGATCCCCCTGCCTCTGTCTGGAGGCCCCATGCTAATCTGAGTGCTGGGATTACAAATGGGTGCTCTAACCTGGCTCCAACTTTTTAATTCATGTGATGCTGGGTCTTGGAGCCCAGGTCCTTGTATATGCTGCAACTTAGCTACACCTCCAGCTGAAAAACTGCTGTCTTATACTGGCTTCTTCAAAGCAGCTTATATAGAAACATTTGAGTATTCCCAATGAAAAGTATGTCAGAGGTTGTAGATAGGCCAATTACTCTGATGTGACCATTACATATTCTGTAAATATGTGGAAAGGTCACACTGTACTTCATAAACTATGTACAAGAGCTGTGTGCTAATTAAAAAATTAAAATGCTGGGCCAGGAGATGGCTTATTAGGTGGAACACTGGCCATACAAGCCTGATAACCTGAGTTTGATCCTAGAACGTATGTCAAAAGCTTGCTCCAGTGTCTGTAATCTGGCACTTCTACAATAGATGGAAAGAGACTGGAGAAGCTCCGGTCTGAGGTACAAAGTGCAGCGGCAGAAGCAAGAGAGACTCTGCCTCAAAAAAATAAGATGTGGCCAAAGAAATGGCTAGCTTAATGTTCTATTACTGCGAAGAGACATCAAGAGAAGGCAACTCTCACAAGAGAAAGCAAGCATCTAATTGTTACTTGATTACAGTTTCAGAGGTGTAGTCCGTGATGAGGGGGAACATGGCTGAATGCAGGCAGACATGGTGCTGGTGAAGAATCTGAGAGTTCTTTTTTTTTTTTTTTATCATTAACAGTAACTTTATTCTCTAGCAGGTCATTTTTCTACTGCTTCAGAGAACACAAGTTTTAGAACTGGATCACTTGGCCCTTCCTCTTCTTGTCACCTCCCAGTTCAAAATGCTTGCATCTCTTAATGGCCAGCATCCTCTTGGATCTGCAGTTGGAGTCAACACACTCAAGCCTGAGCACAATCTTTTTTGTGGTTTTGGCCTTTTTTGAAAAATTAGCGTTGTCTGCCCACAGTTGCCACTCTGCTTGGGCATACAGGGAATCCTTGCTCTTCTTATACTGGGTCACTTTGTGAGGTTGCTGCTTGCCACATTTCTTACAAAAAGTCCTTCAGGCCGGGCGATGGTGGTGCACGCCTTTCATTCCAGCACTTGGGAGGCAGAGGCAGGTGGATTTCTGAGTTCGAGGCCAGCCTGGTCTACAGAGTGAGTTCCAGGACAGCCAGGGCTACACAGAGAAACCTTATCTCAAAAACAAACAAACAAAAAAAAAGTAGCTGCTGCTTTTCTCCCAGCACCCACATGACAGCTGGAAACTGAAAATCCAGTTCCAAGGGATCCAATATCCTCCTCTGAATTCCTCAGGCACCAGGCATGCATGGCCATGCATGGTGGTGCCCAGATGTACATTCAGGAAACAAACACACACACACACACACACACACACACACACACACACACACACACACACACACACACAGGGGAGATGGGTCAATGGTTTAGACCATATACTGCTCTTCCAGAGTACCCAAGTTTAGTTCCCAGGACCCAGGACCATACAATCATCTATAACTCTAGTTCCAAGGAATCTGACTTCTCCTGGCCACCTCTGTGGTCACCTGCATTCCCAAGCCTATATCCCACACCCCCAGAAACACATACATAATTAAAAATAGAATATTTTTAAAATTAAAATGAAAAAGAAGTGGTGGCAGAACTCCAGCTCCCCCCAACAGTTGCCCTCTAAGCCCCACTTGCTGTACACACACAAGCACACCCCCCCCCCATCTCAATCCTTTTTTAACTAAAAGCATGTAAAATACAGAGCCTAGTATGGTGGTGCATGCCTGAAATTCCAGCATCTGAGAGGTTGAGGCAGGAGGATTAGGAATGCAAGGTCATCTTTTGATACATACTGAGTTCCAGACCAGCTTGAGCTATTTGATATCCTATCTCAAACGAACAAGCAAGCTGGGCATAGAGACAGAGATAGGGTGCTTGCCTAGTGCATGTGAGGCCCTGTCCTGCTTTTATTCCCTAGTACTGCAATAGATACTTTTTAGTTTATTAAATTTATTTATTTATTTTTTAGGTTTTTTGAGTCAGGGTTTCTCTGTGTAGCCCTGACTATTTTGAAACTCACTCTGTAGACCAGGTTGACCCCTAAACTTAAGAGATCCTCCTGTCTCTGCCTCTGCAGTGCTGGGATTAAAGGCATGTGCCACAACCATCCAGCTAGACACATAAGTTTTAACAACTTGACATTCTGGTGGCCTGTACCTGTTATCTTAGCACTCCAGAAGGGGAGGCAGGAAGTGCAATATTTCAAAGTCATTCTTGGCCAAACACTGAGATCCAGGCCAGCCCGGGAAATACAAAAAAAGTCAAACTGCAAACAGTGCAGAGGGGGTGGGGCACGGTGCTGTAGATACAAAGCCACTTGCCCTCCATGGGTCTTACTCTGGGTTTGATCCCCAGAAGGAAACAATTAGAGAAGTGTAAATTCTTTTTATTCTTTTCTCTTACTGTAATCACTGTTTGATCTTGGGTTTTGGTTTGAAGTTAGCAGTAACAATAAGAGTGCAGTGTGTGTGTGTTGCTCTTTTGATTTTGTTTGCTTGCTTGCCGACTGCCGCATTTACTTGCCCTTTATTTGGAGATAAGGCATCTGAGCGTGCTAAAATTGTCACTCGCTAGTGAGATAAACATCAGTTATTGTCACCTTGTCCTCTAGATGGTGTGGCAGATTTTGTACAGGACAGGCCTCATTGGAGTTCAGCTTTAAACAAAGTGAAGGGGTGTCCCGTCAAGGATATTTTAATTGGCTGTCTGCATTGTGTGTAGTCATTAGATAATTGTCAGCCTGTCTTTCAGCTCCTGCTCTACAGACTGGCTGGGGAAGACAGCCTGTGGGAAAGAGATTAGGGAGGTGAGAGAGAGCCTGTGGGCTGCAGACACAAGCTACCACAGCCAGCCAGGGAGGCCAGACTTGGAGGCAGTGGGACTGGGGACAAAGGGCCTGGAGCTGGGGAAGAAAAAGGAACTGGGCACTTTGGAAGACACAGGAAGGGCCTGGACTGGAAACTCCCTCAGGAATCAAGGCCCAGGGCCAGGAACAGCTCAATTGGTAGAATGCTCGCCCAGAATTTACAAAGCCCCATGTTGTATCTCAGAATAAACTGGGTGTGGTGGCAGGAAGATCAGGAGTTCAAGATTCACCTCAGCTTTATAAGGAGTTCAAGGCCAGTCTGAGCTACAGGACTGCATATGTCAGCAGGTAGTGGGAGGGAGAAAAGAGAATTCAGAAGTCATAGAAGCAGATGTTCTGGGAGAGCTGCCTACTAGGGAAATGACTGGTGCCTGACACAAGATGACTCAAGTTGTCCAGTTTCTTTGAAATTAGAAAATAGGCAAGGATTTGGAGTGAACTAATTCCCATGGCGGAAACATACTAGTCCTAGCATTGAGCTGGCCCAGAAGGGAGAGTTCTCCTGGAAGCAGTGGGAGGTGACTGAACATTAGCTCACAGCAGGGTAAGGATGGCAGGGAGGGAGGCTAAGATCACACAGAGGAACGGAGGATGTGAATGCCAAAAGGATTTAGGGCTGGCTCCCTAAGCCGGAGAGACCCTGGGCTCCACCTCAGCACTGAAACTACAGAAAAGCCAAACAGAAGGTAAAGAAAAGTGAGGACCACGCCCTTAACCCCAGCACTCTGGAGGCAGAGGCAGGCAGATCTCAATGTGTTTCAGGCCAACCTGGTCTACAGAGTGAGTTCTAGGACATCCAAGGCTACACAGAGAAACCCTATCTTGGAAAAAAATAAGTAAATTAAAGAAAAATGCAAACCTGGTCCTGGAGAAATGGCTCAATGGTTAAGAGCACTGGCTATTCTTGCACAGGATCCAGCTTCCCCTTCTGGACTTCAAGGGCAGCAGGCATACAAAATAGGCAGATATACATGCAGGCAAAACACCCATGTGCATAAAATAAAATAATTAAAACAAAGCAAAGAGCATTCCTAGTGGCTGATGATGTGTTAGAATGGCGGCTCTCATCAGAACATACCACACACTAGGCCCAAACAGTTCCACGTGTAAGAGGTTTTAATTGAGAGGAGAGAGGGGGCGGGGGAGGGAAGAGGGAGAGAAAGGGAAAGAGAGGGAGAGAGAGGGAAAGAAAGGGAGAGAGAGGAGAATGTTCCCGGTGTGTGTGTATAAATACATACATATATACATATGTACATACATACATACATACATACATACATACATACATACATGGGTTCTGACGTAGTGGCTGCAGGTAAAGGTGGGAGGTGAGCGCAATGGATTCTGGGAATATGGCGGCTATTTCCCTGATGGGGCCCACCCATGTGACATCACCGGCTTTGGAAGCCCTGATGCTAAAAGCTGATTCTCTCATATTTGTCTGTTGAATACGGTTTTTTAAGATTTAAGTTTTATTTAATGCTATGTGTATGGGTATTTTGCCGCCTGCATGTCTGTGCAACAATACCTGGTGCTTGCAGAGACAAGAAGAAGTCATGAGATCACCTGGAGCTGGAGTTAACAGATGACTGTCAGCTGTCCTATGGGTGCTGGGAATAGAACCCACCTGGAAGAGGATCAAGTGTTCTTAATCCCTGAGCCATTTTTCCAGCCCTTGAATAAGGTTTTATTTTAAAAAGATCATTTCTGGGAACTGGCAAGACTGCTCAGTGCATAGTGATGTGTGTTGCCAAGCCTGATCACCTGGGTTTGAGATCTGGAGCACATACGGTAGAAAGAACCAACTTCCAAAAGTAGTCCTCTTGACCTTAACACATATACATGCATATGCATACATAAAGTAAGTGTAAAAAACAAATGAATGAACACACACCCCGACTTTTTTTTTTTAAAGAGCATTTCAGTCAGGTAGTCAGTGATACATACCTTTAGTCCTAACACTTGAGAGGCAGAGGCAGGTGGATCTATGAGTTTGAGGCCAGTCTGGTGTACAGAGTGAGTTCCAGGACAGCCAAAGCTACACAGAGAAACCCTGTTTCAATACACTGCCCCCCCACATACACACACAAAGAAAAAAAGAAAAGAAAGAAAAAAGAAAGAAAGAAAGGAGAAAAGAAAGAAAGGAAGTAAAAGAAAAAAAAGCATTTCTCACCGGGCAATGGTGGTACACACCTTTAATCCCAGCACTTGGGAGGCAGAGACAGGCAGATTTCTGAGTTGGAGGCCAGCCTGGTCTACAGAGTGAGTTCCAGGACAGCCAGGGCTACACAGAGAAACCCTGTCTGGAACCCCTCTTCCCCACCCCCGCAAAAGAAAAAAAGAAAGAAAGAAAAAGAAAACAAACCTGACAAATAAAAGTCATCTAATATGTCAAAAACCACACACACACAAAAAAAAAAGGGTCCAGAGAGAGAGCTCAGTAGTTAAAGGTTCTTGCTGTCAAGCCAGAGGACCTGAGTTTGATCCTTGGGACCCACATGTGGAAGGAGAGGACTGACTCTTCCTAAATTGTTATCTGACTTCCACTATGGTATGTGCCCCTCCCCCAGATAATAAATAAATGTTATATAGTATAAAAATGATCCAAGGACTCCAAATATATATATACATATACATATATATATATAAATAAGTGAATTCAACACCTAGACTCAACTGTACTGCGATACTGTGACGTACTTAAGACAAATATACAAGCTTACTTATTGAGAGGTAAATTACTACATAAAAAGATACCATAGCTGGGCATGATGTTGAATGCCTATAATCCAAGACAAGGATTCAGAAAGTCAAGGCTAACCTCAGTTAGTTTGAGCCCAGGCTAGCCTCAGTTACAGTTTGAGCCCAGCCTAGGATATATGAGATTCTATCTCAAGAAAGAAAGCAGAAAAACAAACAAGAAAAATCATAGGCCTAAAATACTGGCACACACTTATAATCCCAGCATGTAGGAGGCTCAGGCAGGAGAATCATGGGTTTGTGGTTATTCTGGGCTACCAGAAAACCCAGTGAGCCTGTTTCAACAACTAAAGAGAGGCCTGGAGACACAGCTGAGGTAGAGAACTTGCCTCGATGCAAGGGCCTAAGTTCAACCCCTAGGACCACAAAAAATAAAAGTACAAAAAAACAGTGGCAGAATTCTTTTTGTTATTGCTGTTAGATTTTTTTTTTAATGTGTATTAGCGCCTTACCTCCATGCATGAATATATCATATGTGTTCCTGGTACTCATAGAGGCTAGAAAAGCGTATCATATGCCCTGTTTGTGAACTACCTATGATTATTGGAAACCTAGTCCTGGTCCTCTACTGAGTGAGCCAACTCTCCAGCCCTAGAACTGAAGTTGTGAAGAATATGTCCTTTGAAGAGTGCAGGACCCCTTGAGAAGTGCACATATAGTCTGGGTGATGAGCTGGCCTGGGGCAAAGAGAGGACAGGAAAAGGCCAAATGCAAATCTCTAAGATTATCCACCAGGAGGAACAGAAGGCCTTCCAGAAGTGACAGGCATGAGGGTGTGTTCAGGTTGAGCTTGCCAAAGAGCCAGACATCTGTTCTTTCTGTGGAGAAATCGCAAGCAATGTGCCACTGACGGGGACAAAACGCTAGGCTTCTCCAGGTGTCCCTCAGTTTTTTTTTGTTTTTTTTTTTTTTGTTCTGTTTTGCTTTGAGATATAAGAGGGCCTCATGCCGGGCTGTGTTGGCACATGCCTTTAATCCCAGCACTTGGGAGGCAGAGGCAGGCAGATTTCTGAGTTTGAGGCCAGCCTGGTCTACAGAGTGAGTTCCAGGACAGCCAGGGCTACACAGAGAAACCCTGTCTTGAAAAAAAAAAAAAAGAGGGTCTCACGATGTAGCACAGGCTGTCTTTCCAGCTTCCAGTCCTCCTACACAAGCCTCAGAGGCATTGAGGCCACAGATGTGTGCCACCGTGCTAGGCTCTCAAGAGTCTTGAGCTATATAGCCTTCTCTCGTTCTTTTTAGATTGGGTAGCTTTCTAGTCCATAGGGACATGAAGGTTGCTAACCAGGCCATGAAGTCAGTTACTAGAAAGATCAAGATGTCTTCGTTAAGGTGTCTGAGTTAGGACGTCTTTGGGTGTAGGAACTTGACCAGCGATTCCGTGTTGGATGCAGTCTGGTTCTGGCTAATTCTGTTGACACCAACTTCTTAGAGTAGGCAGGGGTCGGAGATTGAAACTGGCTCCAGGCTGACCTAAAACTCACAGTAACCCTCCTCCTGCCTCAGTGTCCCAAATCCTGGGATCACAGGCACGAGGGCTTCTGACCCCATTCGGCTGTACCTTCCTCTCTCCTTCTGGGCCCATTTTCTTGCGTTCTAGCCTCTTTCTTTGTGTGCCGTCCTTAGTCCTGGTGACTGTGTTTCTACGTTTAGTGCTGTCCGCTCCTACCATACCATAAGCATCTCCTGAGCAGGGGTGATGTGTTTATATCAGTCCGCCTCATGACATGGCCACTCAGCTAGTCTATTCTGCACTGGGATCCCCTCTATCCCAACCTTGGCTGTTTGGGACTTAGTGTTCCTGGGTGGGGCTGTCAGGAATGTTCTGGAACAAAGCCTCGCCAGGTGAATGCTACTGGAGACTCCCTGTGATTCACCTCTGCTTGGCTTTCAGTGGGTGGGTGATGCAAACAACAGACCTTAGGGCCTTTGCTGATCCAGGGCAGAGGGAGGGGCAGGTGACTTGTGAGTCCAGGGACTGAGTGAGGGATGTTCCAGGGAGAATGACTACTCCTCTCTGCCTCCTCCCACTATCGTGGGAAATACACCTGAAAGGTCCCTTCCTGCTGAAGGTTACCTAGAAAAAGAGCTCACCAAACTGCTAAGGGGTATGACTGGCTGATGCCCAGTGTCAGATGTCTTCTGGCCCTAGATCTAGGGAACAATGCAAGCGGCAGGTGTCTGTCTCCAATCCTCCGGGATATGATGTCTCACAGGGTGGAGGGTTGGATGCCCCAGAAGGAAGAAAGGGACAGAGCTTGAAAGAGTGTCTCAGAAAGTGCAGGGATTACACTTCTCTCTCTGGGAATTTGGAGTCTTGGCTCTGGGTAAATGGGGTGCTGCCCTCCTCTGGATG
>NW_022196903.1:113800358-113810204 GCF_008632895.1 Mastomys coucha | reverse complement strand
CCCCCCCCGTATTCCTCATTTCCCTACCCTGCCTGGTGGGCATTTGGTGGTTTTTCCCTAGATAGAACGGAAGAGTACTTTGCACTTATAAAACTTCAGACTAGGGCTGTGGACGTAGCTCATCTTCAGAGTATCATCTAGCACGGGACACAGCCCTGTGTTTGATTATTAGCCCAGTGTAAATCGAGTGTGGTGGTGCACACCTGTGATCCCAGCACTCTGTAGGTGCTAACATTTCCTCTACGCTCCGCCCAACAGTTACCTAGCAATGGCCGCCTGCCAGGTAGGGACCAGAAGCCAGGCCTATAAGAACTACTAATTACCACTCTCTCCATCTTCCCTCTTACTCCCTTACTCCCTTCCTCCCTCCCCTTTTTCAGAACCCACTCTTTCCTTCTCGCCAATAAACCTTCTTTATGTTAGGTCTGTCTCATGGCTGATTCCTCACGGGATACCTTGGCCAGGCCTGCCAAGGTGCACCACATCGCCCAGAAGATGTAGGCAAGAAGATGAGGAGTTTAAAGAAATGCTAAGCTTCTAACTCAGGGTTTTCTAGAGGAACAGAACTAATGGGCTACATACATACATATATACATATATACACATACATAGTTACATACATGCCTACATACATACTTACATATATGCATGCATACATACATACACATATACATACTTAACAATAGCAGAATCATACCGGAGAGCCAGGAATGTGGTAGTTACTAACTAGGTCCTTGAGGCTGGTACCTCAGAATTCAGAGTGGTCCCACAATGGCTGTTTGTCAAAGGGACGGATGGGGGTGAGGGGAATTGAGGGGTAGAAGAGGCAACCGGTTGTTGGTCAGTCCACAGGCTAAACACCCCCTTCCCCAAGTAGTCCCAATCTGGTATAAAAAGCCTAGAAGTTTCCCAGCGAGCCATTGGCCCCTAGTCCACAAAGAAAGCTTGGAGACTGGTTCTGACATCAGTGAGGGGATCTGCAACAGCACAGGAGCGGATCAGTCCAACAGCAAGATGGGAGGCCAAGAGCTTCTTATCTGCTTGAGGGTGCCGCCCACAGTCCAGGAGGGTTCACAGAAAGTCAGCCAAGGCAGTCGGCACAGTTCTACGGTGGTTCTAATTTGTGGCAGGTTGATATTCCGACCAACCGTAATACTCAGCTCCATGGGAGACCAGCCCAGGATATATGAAACCCTGTCTCAAAACCAAATACTACCAACCAGTCTAAAAATCTTCAAATCACATCATGTGTGACTCTCTGGGGTGCAGGTCAATGACAGGCGAGGTTTCCTACCCAACACGCTCTAAACAAACAGAGCATCAAATCCTAGGACCATTGGATAGGTGAGACCAAGAGAAGGAACCAGGAGAAGGAAATAAGGTCACTGTTTAAGAAATAAGGTTCATTTTTCTCAGAAAGCCCTGACGACTAGAAAAGCGAAATGACAACCACACAGCAGGAGGCACAATCACCCTGACTTTGGGTCAGAGGTCATGGAGGTCAGAGAACATGGCCACACAAGGAGGCAGGCAGCCACTCCCAGGCTTTCTTGGCTGACATTCTGACTCTAAACCCTCACAATCCCCTTTGGCCTGTGTCCTTCTGTCTGCGGCTCACCACTGACATCAGGTTACCCTCTTTACTCCCGGCTGGCAAGGCTGGCCATGTCCGGACATTAGCAAAGCAACCAGTTAGGGCGTATGCTACAGCATGGTGGCATGGTCCACTTGTTTATTGATCCTGAATCCTTCCAAAGTCAGTTTATTCCTTCATGTCCTGAGACCACAACAGGTAATTTAATAATAATAATAATAATAATAATAATAATAATAATAATAATAATAATAAAATGTGGTTGTAGTTTGGGGCAAGGTTTCACTCTATAGCCCCATGTTGGCCTCAGATTTTTGTAAAGATTCCTGCTTCTGCCTTCCTTAGTGTTGGGATTACTGACAGGCAAGCACCTTCAGACCTGTCTGTGGTAGGTAATTTAGTAAGGAAATGGAATAATGTAATTTCTACTTATCTAAAATTTCCCCTCAAGAAAAGGGAGGACGAGGGCTGAAACAGTGCAGTGGTTAAGAGTGGGTATCGGCTTTTCAGTGTGAGGGCCTGAGTTTGGTTCCCACTGCCTAGATCAGAGGCCTCTGAGGGCACATTACTCACATGCATACACACATACATACTGGAAGCAAAAAAAAAAAAAAAACTTTAGTTTTGTTATTAAAGTGTTTTTTTTAATAATGTATGTAAGTGTTTTGTCTACGTGTACATTTATGCTCCAGTCATGGTTGGTGCCCATGCAGGCCAGAGGAGGGTGTCAGATCCCTGGAGTTACAGAAGGTTGTAAGCCAGTCTCTGGGTCTTGGGAATCAAACCTGGGTCAGCTGGATGAGCAAGTGCTCTTAACTGCTGAGGCATCTCTCCAGTGCCTAAAATAAAGCAATCTGTCAGGAAAAGAAAGAGGGAAAAGAGTGCATGAAGGGTTGTGGTATGGGCAGCTTCCTGCAGGCTCAAAGCCTAGCCAGTGCCATGGTGTGGAGATTGGCAGGAGCACTCTAGCACACACCCGTAGCACCACGGCTCCACACTGAGGCACGAGCATCACTTGAGCCCACCATAAGTTTGAGGCTCCGAGCAACACAACAAGGCCTTATCACAATTTTTGTGGTTTTTTTTTTTTGTTTGTTTATTTGTTTTTGTTTTTGTTTTTTTGAGACAGGGTTTCTCTGTGTAGTCCTGACTGTCCTGGAACTTACTCTGTAGACCAGGCTGGCCTCAAACTCAGAAATCCACCTGCCTCTGCCTCCCAAGTGCTGGGATGAAAGGCGTGTGCCACCACACCCGGCCTCACAATTTTTTTTAAATAATACAAATAATATTGTTATACCTTCTGGATGTGTATGTCTATTTGAGCACATGCTTGAGCACATGGTAGGTACACATGAATATGTATGTGCCTGTGTACGGAGACCAAAGGTTCATATAGAGTATCTTCTTCAGTCCTTGTGTGCTTTAGTTTTTGAAACGAGGATTCTTACTGACCCAGGATTTGCTTGGTAAGTTCTAGAAGTCTACCTGTCTGCCTCTGCAATGGAAGGACTACAGGGGTGTCTAGGGTGCAAGCGCTTTACTGACAGAACCATTTCCCTAGCTCCAAACTTTTTTGTTTATTTTGTTTCGTTTTGTTTTCTTCGAGACAGGGTTTCTCTGTACAGCCCTGGCTGTTCTGGAACTCACTCTGTAGACCAGGCTGGCCCAAACTCAGAAATCCACCTGCCTCTGCTTCCTAAGTGCTGGGATTAAAGGCATGCGCACCGCTGCCCGGCCCTGGCTCCTAATTTTGACTTTTGAGATAGGTTCTCTTGAGGTCCGGACGACGACCTTAAACTTCTGACCCTTTTACCTTTACTCCCTAAACAGTGCTGGTGTTACCGCTGAGGGATACCATGGCACTCCATTCTTTTAAAATTGAGCTGGCAGCTCCTTATTTTAAAATTAAGACCTCAGGAGCTGGAGAGATGGCTCAGTGGTTAAGGGCACCGACTGCTCTTCCGAAGGTCCTGAGTTCAATTCCCAGCCACCACGTGGTGGCTCACAGCCATCTGTAACAAGATCTGATGCCCTCTTCTGGAGTGTCTGAAGACAGCTACAGTATACTTGCATATAATAAGTAAATAAATTAAAAAAATTAAGATGTCTTATTTTGTAGTTCACACTGGCCCTGGGATTCACTCTGTCACCAAAGCTAGCCTTGTTCCCACAGCCACGGTGCCACCTCTGACACACAGGAGCTGTGATGACAGGTGTGTGCCATCAGGCCTAGCCAGAGTGGTGATTTCCTCCTAAATGTTTTTCTGTTTCTGGTATATAAATGGAGGTCTGGGGTCAAGGGTGCAACTCCGTGTGGTAGAGTGCTCGCCTGTCCGGGGAGCTCTGGATCCGTCCACACCAATGCAAAGAAAGAAGTAAGAGATAGATAAACAATGCAAGCCAGCTCAACCTGTGGACAGGTCAATATCACTGACTCTATTTTTGCACCTAAGGACACCAAGGCTCAGAAAATAAGAGTTGAGGCAAGCACGCATGTAGTAATAATCCCAGGGGGATAATGAGTTCAAGCCTTTGGTATATGTTTATCTGTTTGTGCATGAGCATGTGTATGTATGTGCGTTTGTGTATGTATAAGTATATATCAAGTTCAAGGTCAACCCGGGCAATACGAGACCCTATCTCAAAACAATAATGAAGTAAGGTAGCTAAGGTCATAGAGTTGGGCATTGGAAGAGCTGGGCTCTAAGACTCTGTCTTTATACAAATCCTGTTCTATTAACACTTAGATATCTAGAATCCCACACCACAGCTGTAGCCGAGGCCTCCCAAGTGGGTCAGGCATCCCAGCTTTGTAGGAAGCGAACACACAATTGCTCAATCCTACCCCAGGAAGTCACTCTTTGTGCCATTTTGGAGGAGGCCCCACTTGCCCTATAGGAGATGAGGCCAATTTAGGGCGCGAGTTGGATCCTAACCAGGAACAGGAGGCCAGCCATCTGGATCCCAAGGTACACGCATCTAACTGTGCAGCTTCAATTCTATCAGGGATGGGTCTCAGATATTCTAAGTAGTTACAGAGGGTGGCAACCTCTTTCGTAGGGAAGGGTGGGGGTGGGTTGGTGAAGCCGCTTAATTGAGATGGGAGGGTGGCCAGGGACTTCCAAGCTTTTAGATCCGGTGTTGGTGATGTTCCCGTAAACAAGCCCTACCCTCAGCTCCCTGGAGGGCCTCAGGAGCAAATGGGTGCATCTCTGCCTCCTTTTCAGCAGCTGCTAGAATGGCCCTGCCACCTCCAGGAGGCTGGCCCAACGGCCTCCCCACCCCCAGCTCCAGCTTCAGGAAGTGGGGCCACCAAGAGCATCCTCTCGCTTCCCCCCCTGCCGCGAGTGCCCTGGGTGAGAGAGCATTTCCTGGCCTAATTAAGCGGGGTAATGAGTAGCTAAGAAAAGGGGATGAAAGCCCTAGGCGGCTTAGAGCGGGGACAGTTTATGACGGGGGTGTCTGCAGCTGGTGACCGTCTCAGAGTTATTTCTCCTAAGCCTGGGAAGTTGCATGCTATTTCCTCAGCACAGTGAGCCCCAGAGTGAAGCCGAGGTATTATGCTGTCCTGAGGGGACCTGCTTGGAAGGCTAGGCTCAGGCTCTGGGGCTGGGGAGGAACCAAGGCAAACCCTAGTGCCTCACAAGTCACCTGGGGCTAATGACCTTAGCTTAGCCCAAGGCTGGGCTGTCCTTGGTGACCACGGGTGCCTCCCGAGGGTGTTGTTTTTCATCTGAATGATAGGACTGTACTCAGAGGCCATTTCCTAAGCTCTCGTCCAGCTGAGAGTGAGGAAATCTGAGCTCTGTCCCTCCTCCCCTCTGTCCTCCTTTAAAGACGTTAAAAGTTGTGTCCTGGAAAATGTCAGGCACCCCAGCAGCTTGGAGTTAGGGGAGAGAGAGCTTTGTAGACAACCCAGCCCAAGAGATGGAGGCCTGACTGCAGAGGCTCTGGACTCCAGGGCTGTCCTCTCTCTCTCTCTCTCTCTCTCTCTCTCTCTCTCTCTCTCTCTCTCTCTCTCTCTCTCTCTCTCTCTCTCTCTCTCTCTCTCTCTCTCTCTCTCTCTCTCTTTGGTTTTTTGAGACAGGGTTTGGTTTCTCTGTATAGCCTTGGCCTGGAACTCACTCTGTAGCCCAGGCTGGCCTCGAACTCAGAAATCCACCTGCCTCTGCTTCCCAAATGCTGGGATTAAAGGCGTGCACCACCACCACCTGGCTCAGGGCTGTCTTCTTAAGAGTTCTGGGAACCTGAGGTGGGCTATGATACCCCCCACTATACTGGAGAACACTCCCCCACACTCCGACTCTGCCCCAGATCCCCAGCCTGTGTCTTGTCCTGCTATTTGCTCTTTATTTTAAAAAATTACTTTGTGCCAGTTGTGGTGGCTCATCCCTGTAATCCCAGGACTTTGAATTCAAGGCCAGCCCTGTTTATGCAACAAGTTGAAGGCCACCTTGGCCTATATAAAACCCTATTTCAAACAAACAAACAAACAAATAAAAAACAAAACAAAACAAAAAAATCAAACCACTTGGATGCTGACTCACTACCATAGGACTGGCTGCTCTTCTAGAGAACCCAGGTTCCATTCCTAGCACCTACATGGTGGCTCACAACTCAGAGGACCCAATGCCCACTCTTGGCCTTTGTGCATCAGGTATGCACACGGTGCACAGATATACATGCAGGCAAAAAACTCATATACATAAAATAAATAACAGCAAGAATACTAAATATTAAACTAAACCAACCAAACAGTAAAGTTAAAAAAAAAAATTGCTCTGCTTCACGCTCATGTCTTGGCAGGCAGGAGTAGTTAACTGGTCATGGTTCAGGGTGGAGCAAAGGTTGAGTCCAGTACACCACCCAGTCTCTGTGGAGCTGAAGATTAGAGACCCCAGTCATTATCTAACCACGTTCGAGAGGAGGGGCTGGGGATGTATAGTTTTCATATCGACCCACTGCCTCTGATAAGAAGCAAAATTAGGACACACATTTCTCAGGCCTTTCCAATTAAGGTCCTCGATGTACAGCCTGACCCTAATGGAGTAGCATCTTACTACAGCTGCCCTGTGGGGCAGAATTGTACCTATTTGTTGCAGCTGGTGAAAGGACTCAGCTTCTCATGCTCTTCAGAATGAGTAGTTTGACTCTTGGAATTTTCTTCTCTTTCTCTCTCTGAAAGATTGTGTCCCTGTGTAACCCTGGCTAGCCTGGAACTTGTTACCTAGACCAGGCTAGTCTCAAACTCAGAGAAATCCCCTTGCTTCTGTGTTCCCATGCCTGGCACCCAACTGACTTCTTGGTGGCTGGAACCACAGGCAGGGAATCGAGGCCTTTCCTCTCTTTCCAATAATCAATCCCACCTTTGCCTCCCCCAACCCTTGCACTCTTTTTTTCTCATTTATTAATAACAGAGTGTTTTTGAACACTCTGGTGGAAGTTAATCTGCAGAGCAGGAGGAGTCTTGGTGGCTAGATGCCTGACCAGAGAAGGTTCTCTTGGGCGGCCCAACTTGCAAGGGACAGCCAGGGCACCTTGATGCTCTCAGAGTCCTTGAGGAGAGCCCCTGGTGTGGACTAGAGAAAACTGTAATGGAAAAAACAAGAGCCAGCCTGGAAGCTTCAACTCTGACCCTGGATACCTTCCAGTTGGGCTGCCCAGCTCAGGGCCCTGGCACCCTCCAGTGCTGTAGCAGCTGGGCAGCAAGGGAACCAAGGCACTCTGAAAGGTAATCCTGCTAAAAGGAGACAGGCCAGGGTGCTTGGAGGTTCCCAGGCAGGGACGAGGGCAACTGAAAGGGGAAACCCTTGTCCAGGGAGGCCTTCCATAGGAGGGGCAGGGAGGAGGGGAGGAAGGAGGAAGAAGAAGAGGAGGAGAAGGAGTAAGAGGAGGAGGAGGAGGAGGAAGGGGAGGAAGAGGAGGAGGAAGGGGTTAGGCAGAGGAGCACTGGAGAGATAGATGGCTCTTAGCATTTGCTGCTCATGTAGCAGACCCTAGTTCAGTTCCCTGACCTAGCCCTAGTGGGCAGTGACGACTCTTAGAAGTCGATCTTTATTTGTTCTTTTTTTTTTTTTTTAAGATTTATTTATTATTATACATAAGTACACTGTAGCTGTCAGAAGAGGGCATCACATCTCGTTATGGGTGGTTGTGAGCCACCATGTGGTTGCTGGGATTTGAACTCAGGACCTTCGGAAGAGCAGTCAGTGCTCTTACCTGCTGAGCCATCTTGCCAGCCCCTTTATTTGTTCTTATACCAGGTGTGGTGTTCACATCTGATTGTTTGTTTTATTTTATTTTCCCGAGACAGGGTTTCTCTGTGTAGCCTTGGCTGTCCTGGAGCTCACTCTGTAAACCAGGCTGGCTTTGAACTCAGAGATCTGAGTTCTGAGATTAAAGGTGTGCACCATGACGACCCAGCTGCACATGTATAATCAGGGTCACTGCAAGTCTGAGGCCAGCATGGGCTGTATCCCGAGAGAACACAGCCTGACAATATGAGTCTGATCCCTGGGACACACAGAGAGGGGAGATCACCAAGCTCCAGAGTTGTATTCTGACCTTTACTCAGGCAGCATGGCATTTCCTGTCCCCAATAGATGTAATATATTTATTTTTTAATTGATACAACAAAAACAGAGGCCTTCAGCCAGCCCATCTCTGCTCACAAGGCACTCTGGCTTTTCCCTGGAGGAGCCTGAGCACTTTCTCCCAGTGCTCTGTGTAAAGGGGTCAGAAGGAAAAAAAAGTGGGCCTGGAGAGATGGCTCAGCAGTTAAGAGCACTGACTGCTCTTCCAGAGGTCTTGAGATCCATTCCCAGCGACCACATGGTGACTTGAAACCATCTATACTAGGATCTGAGGCCCTCTTCTGACGACAGAGCACTCATGTACATAAAACATACAAAAAAATCTTAAAAAAACAAACAAAGCCAGGCAGAAGTGGCACAGGCCTTTAATCCCAGCACTCAGGAGACAGAGGCAAGATGGATTTCTGTGAGTTTGAGGCCAGTCTGGTCTACTGAGCGAGTTCCAGGTCATCTAGGGATACACAGAGAAACCCTGTGGGGGGGGGGGGGGCTCTGAACAAAGAGATGACTCAGTAGATAAAGGTATTGATCTTTATCCGGGGGATCAGACTTCAGTCTCTGGGACCTGTATGGTAGGAGAGAAGAGACTCCTGAATGTTGTTCTCTGGCATCCATACAGGAAGACAGCTACCAAATAAGAGCCACAGCAGAGTTCAAGGCCAGCCTGGTCTACAGAACTACTGGACAGCCAAGGCTACACAAAGAAACCCTGTCTCACAAAACAAAACAAAACAAAAGGGTGGGGTGGGGTGTGTGGGGGTGGGGGAAATGCATGATTATCTTTAACATACTGAAAAACAGCTCTTTCTGCCTGTCAGCAATACTCACTGAGTGACTGACAGCTATGCCATGGTATAATGTCAAACGAATGGTCAGAAACGACAAGAATCCCATAGGAGACTCATCCAAATTTTGACAGATCAGAACCAGTTATCATTGTTCAGTGAAAAGGAATTGACCAAGGCTAAAAGTCACAGCCGTTGGGGGAGGCTGCTTGGTGACCAGCTTAGCCAAAGACGGCAAAGAGTCTGTCCTTGAGGTACAGTTTGCCATCTGGCTGTGGAGACAAGGCTTTAAGCCAAAACAACTAGTGAATATGTTCCAAAAAAATCCAGTAAATGACTCATGCAATTTCAGCATTTGGGAATCCAAGGGCAAGAAGATCTTTAGTTTAAGGCCAATCTGAGCTACACAGAGACTTCATCTTAAACAAGAACAGTTTTATAGAATCTGTTGGCTCATGCTTATAATCCCAGCACTCAGAAGCATGAGGCAGGAGAATTGCTGCAAATCTGAGGCCAGCCTACTGCTACAGAGTGAGGTTCTATCTCACAAACCCAGAAGCCAGTCAAGGAGACCGCTGAGCCTGGGGCCTGAGGACCTGGGGGAAGAAAAGAGTCAACTCTTTTTCTTCTCTTTTCTTTTTCTTCTTTTGGTCTTATGAGACAAAGTTTCTCTGTGTAACCCTGGTTGTCCTGGAATTCA
The DNA here is from genome assembly GCF_008632895.1 of Mastomys coucha. NCBI lineage: Eukaryota > Metazoa > Chordata > Mammalia > Rodentia > Muridae > Mastomys > Mastomys coucha. The sequence continues at coordinate 113,800,532 of NW_022196903.1, read as the reverse complement.
CTCTATAGATCAAGTTGACCTCAAACTCACAGCGATCTACCTGCCTCTGCCTCCTGAGTGCTGGGATTTAAGGTATGTACCATCACCACCCAAAAAATAAATAACTAAATGTAGGATGCCGTCCCGCAGCTCCTACCTGCGTGGGTTTCCACGAACCGGGAATGTGAGGGACCT
>NW_022196903.1:113770316-113791479 GCF_008632895.1 Mastomys coucha | reverse complement strand
GACTAGCTGTCAACTTGTAGTTTCGGTTTGAGAATCTCCGAGAGCACAGCAGGGCTTCCCACAACTAAACAATCCAAAACAAAACAATACAAATAAAACATACAGACAAGAATTCAAACATGTAGGGCTGGAGCGAGCAGAGGTCCTGAAGTTCAATTCCCAGCAGCCACATGATGGCTCACAACTATCTGTACAGCTACAGTGTACTCATACACATAAAGTAAATAAATAAATAAATCTTAAAAAAAAATCCATAGGGCTAAGAGTACATGATCTATTGGGCATGCTGGCGCACACCTTTAATCCTCGTATTTGGAAAGCAGAGGCAGATGGGTCTTTATGAGATCACCAGCCTGGTCTACATAGAGAGTTCCTATAAAGAGAATCTTTATGTAGTGTGTGGAAGCATCAGCTGTCGATAAAAAGCCCATGGCCAATGAGCTGAGGCAGGATTAGAAGGTGGGACATCCAGCAGAGAGGGAAGAAGATTCTAAGAAATAGGCATGAAAGGTTGACCCCAATGCTGATGGAGACAGATGTATGAACCTGAAGAAAGGCAGCTAAGCATATGGCAGGACTTAGAATAGAGTGAACAGGTTAACACAGTTAAGAGCTAGCAGAAACAAGTCAAAGTTATGGCCTAGGCATTTATTCTTATTATATAAGAAGTCTAAGAATCATTATTTCAGGGAACAAAGAGGCTGATGGAAAAGCTCATGATTACAAGTTCCAGGACATACATTGAGACCCTGTATCAAAAAGAAAGCAAAAACAACAACAAAAAAAAAAGATCATGACCATCAAAACAGGGGATTATGGCTTGCTGGAGCAGTAAGCTGAGAGCTCATATCTTAAACTAAGTAGCAAGTGGAGAGAATTAGGAATGGCTTGTGGCTCTAAGCCCACCTCTGGTGACTGACTTCGCTCGTCTACACTGGAGACAAAATATGGAAACACTAGAGCTATTGGGGATTTCTCCCACAAGCCACCACATGCCCTCTCATCTGTCTCTGCTGTGGATGGAACCCAGGGCTTCAGCCAGGCTCTGAAACCAGCTACCACTGATCCACATCTGCAACAATCTAATGAATGAGTCCATCGGTGGTCAGTGGGCTCCATGCAATGCTTAACCTAACAGTAGGTTCTGGGATAATCTGGGGAGAAGGCTTCCTTCCAGTCAGATATTCCCCAACACTCTTCTTCAGGTCAGGTTATTGAGCTGTTATTGTGTGCCAGGCACACAGAGACTTTTCTTCTATCTAGGCACACAGAGACTTTTTCTTCTATCCTGGTGTTGCTGTCCCTCTGGGTGTATCTCCATTCTAATTGCACACTTATTAACTTTTATGGTTTATTTATTTGCTCAATATTTATAATAAAAACACAATCCAAAACAGTTTATAATTAATGACCCAAGTCCTATAAGCCCTGAAACCATATTAAAGGCTGGATTTGAGGTTGGCCAGGGCAGAAAGCCAGGATTCAGGGAAGTGCTGCAGTACTGGAGCCTGATAAAATGGCTCTGGGTTGCTTGGTGGCTCCCTCAAAATGGGAAAGAATGTGTCTGGTACAAAGGAAGCATTTCCTGTGTAATCTTCCTTCTAGGACCAACATTCAGGCTTGCTTCTCACCATGGTCTCTGCCACACACCACTTTGCTCATGCGTGGTCAGTTCTGTGCAAGCAGAGTGCTAGGTTCCCTTGGGTATGTCTCCCAACCCCCATCTGAATGCTCTGCCTCCTCAGCTGAGTGTACACCACTGACCCCGTTTCTAGAGTCTGCACAAGGAGCTGGGGATGCGATCCTGTTAGCAGTGCGATCCTTGACTAGCATGCAGTAAGGCTCAGGTTAAGTCTCTAGTTATAGAAGGAAAGCCTGGGTCCCCCTCTTAGTTCTTATTAATAAAAGAATTTAAGAATGAACACAAACCGAAGTAAGGAGGACAAAGAATAGACTCAAACAGAAGCTCGAGGACAATGTTATTACAGTGGGAAAGAAAACCCCAGGGCAGGCAACCTATAAATCTCAGCTGCTGCCCAGGGGAGGATGGATGGGAACGGCTGTGCCATTTAAACAGGCATGGGGCCAGACACGTGGCAAGCAGCCACACGAGGCTGGAGAGCATCAGAAAAAAGAATAACAAAGCCCTAATGTTGGGGAAACCAAAAGTGTTGAGCAAAACATGCTTAGGAAGAGATAGGAAGAAAGAAAGGAGAAGTAATAGTCTTTGAAATAATTCAGAAAAGCAGGCAGATGTATGAAGCTGTATGGAGATCCATATAGCCCAGTAAGCCACTGTGCTAGGAGTAGGGACTCTGGGAAGAAAAGGGCAGTGTCGTATTAAAGGACGAGTTATTCTGCCCATCTTTTTAGCATGGTTTATGGTGAGTCCACCATCTTAAGTGTGGTCCTTTGGCCAGGTGATGAATTCATGGCACTCCTTCCAGGCAAGAGATCCAGTTCTCTGGACCAGAAGGAGTTTTCTCTTCATGAGATTTTACTGTTCATGCTAGCACTTGGGAAATGGAGGCAGAAGGATCAGAAGTTCAAGGTCATTGTCTTAGGGTTTTATTGCTATGAAGAGACACCATGATTCTTATAAAGGCAAACATTTCATTGTGGCTGGTTTATAGTTTCAGACTTTTTTTCTTTAAAGATTTATTTATTTATTATATGTGAGTATACCTTCGCCGTCCTCAGACACACTAGAAGAGGGTGTCAGATCTCATTACGGATGGTTGTGAGCCACCATGTGGTTGCTGGGATTTGAACTCATGACCTTTGGAAGAACAATCGGTGCTCTTACCCGCTGTGCCATCTCACCAGCCCCCAGTCTCAGAGGTTCAGTCCATTATCATCATGGTGGGAAGCATGGCAGCGTGCAAGCAAACCTGGCGCTGGAGGAGCTGAGAGTTCTACGTCTTGATCTGAAGACAGCAAAAGGAAACTGTGTGCCACCCTGGACTGAGCCTGAGCATCGGAGACCTCAAAGCCTGCCCTGACAGTGACACGCTTCTTTCAACAAGGCCACACCTCCAATCACCACTGTCATCTTCAGCTACAAAGTGAGTTCCAGGCCAGCCTGGGGGACATGAGATTCTGCCTTAGCTACTTAGGAAGCCAAAGCAAAACTGCCAGTGCAAGCAAAATTGCCTGCCTGGCAATTTAGTGGAACCCTGTCTGTCTCAAAACAAAAAGTAAAAAGAAAGTTGGTATATAGCTCAGTAATAGAGCATATTATAGGGCATGTGGGACCTTGGATAAAATTCCTGCTACTTAAAGAGTGAATAAATATACAAAACCTGTCATAGTCACTGGCTCTGACCATGTTCCCCTCATCTTCCATAGGAGCTGAGCTGGGCTAGTTCTGAGCCTGCGCAGCTTTACTCTACTGTACTCCTTGGCTTAGACCGGTTTGGACAGGTTTGCTGCCTATGTGTTGGTTTTGCGCTTACTCCAAGCTCCAAGCAAAATGTAGCACAGACACCCTCCCATTTAGTTTGCTTTTTTCTTTGCCCTTTGTTTTTTTGTTTTGTTTTTGTTTTTGTTTTTGTTTTTGTTTTTTACATGAGTTTCTCTATGTAGCTGTGGCTGTCCTGGAATTCACTCTGTAGACCAGGCTGGTCTCAAACTCACTGAGATCCTCCTGCCTCTGCCTCCCAAGTGCTGGGATTAAAAGCATGCACCACCACCACCTGGCTCTCACTTCATTCTTCCAGTTACCTGGTTTTTAGTTGCTGTCCATGCCTAATTTGCAGATAGAGGAGCTGAGATGAACTGACCTGGGAAAGGACATACAAGGGCTCCTCGAGGAGAAGGTGGTGCTCAGCACAGCCCTGCCAGCCTTTGAAGCTTTTGAGGATGAATAGCCATCTCCTTTTTCATTTTACTAGACTGTGAACCCTTGAAGGGAAGGGAGAAAGGCCTTCCTTTTATGTGTATGTATGTGGTGAGCATGTATGTGGTGAGCATGTATGTGGTGTGCGTGTATGTGGTGAGCATGGATGTGGTGTGCATGTATGTGGTGTGCATGGATGTGGTGTGCATGTATGTGGAGCCCTTCAGGCGTCTGCTTCAATTGCTTTCCATGCCATTTACCAAGGCTGGGTTTCCTGCTGAACATGGAAATTCCCGATCTGCTTAGTTTACCTAGCTAACTGGCCTCACGGACCTGACTCTGCCTCCATAGCACTGGGATTACAGGCAAGCCATCACGACCAACTAGATTTTACATGGTTTCTGGGCATTCAGACTCCAGGTCTTTGTACATGGTAAGTACTTTATCCAATAAAAATGTGGCCAGTGGGTCAAGCTTAGTGGTAGAATACTTTTCTAGAGTTTCGTCCCCAGCACTGCCAAGGGGAGAGAGGAAAAGGGGGAGGGGGAGGAGAGAGTAGAGATGAGAGGAGGGGAAAGGAGGGGAGAGGAGACTAGAACAGGCAGAGAGTGAAGGAGCAAGGGAGAGAGAGAGAGAGAGAGAGGCAGAGAGGGGGAGAGGGGGAGAGAGAGAGTGAGTGAGAGAGAGAGAAAGAGAGAGAGGAAGAAGAAGAAGAAGAAGAAGAAGAAGAAGAAGAAGAAGAAGAAGAAGAAGAAGAAGAAGAAGAAGAAGAAGAAGAAGAAGAAGAAGAAGAAGAAGAAGGGGAGGGAGGGGAAGAAGACTTGAATTTGCATCTGGACCTTAGAGCCTCTACTCCAACCCCCATTTATCACAGCCCAAGAGACAATTGCAGTGAAGTTACATGGCTGATCTTAGGTTTAAGGTCATGACCTTCACTCCAATTAAACAAGGACAAGAACAGATCTGAGACTAGCTACCTGGAATCGTTTTTCAATTCAATTAAAAACTCCACTTCTACACTTCTAGACAGAAAAGTCTAGAACTGAAGCTCTTCCACCAAGACAGCACCCTCTAGTGGTAGGGATATGCTTATTGATACCAGCCTTTCAGGTCCTGCCAACCTGCCCAACAATAGGCTTGGTGTCTGATTGATTTTTTATTGTTGTTGTCAACTTGACCCAAACTATAGTTGTTCTGGGAGACAGATTCTCAGTTGAGAATACCCCACCATAAGACTGGCTTATAGCCAAGTCTATTGGTTTGTTGTTTTGTTTGTTTTTTGTTTTGATTGATGTGGTGGGATCCAGCCCATTAGTGCCATGGGATCTACCCATGTTGTGCCACCCTGGGTAGGGTAATCCTGGTTGATACACAAAAGCAGGCTGAGCAAGCCACGGGGACCAAGCTGAGCTGTGACCTAAGTGGGTTGCTGAGTTCAGGAGTTATTGTAGACTTAGATGGGCCCTAATTGGCTCGAGTGTGTATGCAAAGCAGGTGAAAAATAAGGATCAATCAATGAGGAGTCAGGTTGTCTAACCTAGGAGTCCCACCTAGGAGACAGCCTGCCAAATTCGGGTAGGACTCTCAGTTAGACCCACAATTCTGTCCTCTACTCTACCACCCCCATGTTGTATCAGAAGTGGGGCCTGGAACAGGAATGGCAGGCAGTGCAGAACCCAATGAGTTTTGCTGGGCGGGTGGAGATCTTTCCATACCAGCTATCTTCCTGCTTCAGCCTCCTGAGTGCCAGGACTATGGGCATGTACCATATCCAGCTTTCTTTTTGTTTATCTTTACAAACAAAAGATACAGATGGTTGTGAGCCACTATGTATGGTATGAGAATTGAACTCAGATCCTCAGGAAGAGCAGAAAGTGCTCTTAACTACTGAGCCATCTCTCCAGCCCTACTTAGCTATTCTTGTTTTGGTATTTTTTGTTTGTTTGTTTGTTTGGTCCTAAAATTAACTCTGTAGACCAGAGCTGACCTCAAACTCACAGAGATGCCCCTGCTTTCTGAGTGCTGGGATTAAAGAGAACTCAGGTCCTCTTTAAGAGCAGCCAGTGCTCTTAACCATTGAGCAAACTCTCCAGGACCCCCCCCCCCCCACCAGTCCTCAGAATTAAAAAGAAAGAAAGGAAGAGAGAAAGAAAGAAAGAAAGAAAGAAAGAAAGAAAGAAAGAAAGAAAGAAAGAAAGTGGGAAGTTGAGGAAGTCCAATAAAAAGATGCTTCGGCTTGTACATACCTTTGTGTATCTTTGTGACTGTGCTTTTGCGGGGTTGGGGGTGGGAGTGGGGGTAGAAAGGACAGAACCCACAGTGTCATGAGCACCAGGCATGCATTCCACCAGTAATCTGCATCCTAGCCCAAGGGCTGTATTTTATGTATATTTACTTTGCCTTGTTACTTAATTTTATGTGAAAAAGATGAGGAATAGCCATGGGGCTGGAGAGATGGTTCAGCAGTTAAGGATACTGTTCTTACGGGAATCCAGGTTTGGTTCCTGAATGTGGTGGCTCACAACCATCCATTGTAACTCCAGTTATAGAGCATCCACTTCCCTCTTCTGACCTCAGTAGGCACCAGGCAAGCATGTAGTACAGACATACATGCAGGTAAAACACTCATACACCGTAAACTAAAAACAGCAAGGCTCACCTCTTCAGTCTCAGCACTCAGAGGCAAAATCAGAAGATCTCTGTGGGTTCAAGGCCAGCATGGACTATTAGGAGAGTTCCAGGCCAGGCTAATAAAAACCCTACCTAAAAATAAATAAGTGCTGGTGAGATGGCTCAGAGATGGTGAAGAACACTAGCTGTTCTTCCAGATGTCTGGAGTTCAGTTCCCACAACCACGTGGTGGTTTACAATCATCTATAGGGGGATCTGATGCCTTCTTCAGGCAGACAGATGTATGTACAGCAGAACACTCATATGTTAAATAAAATTTAAAATAAATAAATAAAGGACTAGCTAAAAATTTATTTAAAAATTTTCTATTAATCAGTTAACTAGTCAATGAAGTGTGTGTATATGTGTGTGTGTGTGTGTGTGTACACATGCACATACACATGCTTGGTGGCCAGTACCTTTAACCTCTGAGCTCTTTCGTCAGGGCTCATTTTTGCAAATTTGCCAATGAGAAAACTAAGGCTGAGGAAGTTGAAGTCTCTCCTTTAAGGTCAGAAAACCTTAATTGTTGTCCATCCCAGCCCTGTGCTCAGTTGGTCTTTTGGCTGCTTTCCACACCAAACAGCATTGTGTGCGTTCAAATACCGAAGACTTGATGGCAGTCTGGGTGAAGCTCACACTAGAGCCTGGAAGGGTGTAGATAAATGAAAGGCTCGCTTGGGTCCTTCAAACAAGCCCTTCTGCATAAACTGTAAAGACAGAATTCTGAGGAACTAGAAGCACAGAGGGAGGAGTGTTGGGGGCCTGGGAGGTGGGAGGGTGGAGTGGGGTGTCGGGGTGGGGGTGTAAGGACAGAAATGGGGGGGCACCAAATTCTATCAACCTAAGCTTCTCACAGTTCAGGTGGCAGGCTGTGCAGGGTTCAACCTGTGAATTGCTCTCAGAGCCTCTAGGGTATCTCACCAGCCAGCTCAGGGCACACAAGTGCTCCTTGGGAAGAGGCACGCTTGAGCACCTCTCCTGTGTCCCCAACTAATGGGACCTTCTGTTAATGCCTGCTGTTGGCGCTGGGGACCTATTAAGCCCGATAACTTAGGCTTATAAGTTATAGCCTGTTTGGTTGCTATAAAGTGTGTTGTCACAAGGACACCCCAAGTACAATAATATATGTAATATATGTAACATACATAAGAGCACACCATGTATATGCTTCTCCTCTACACTATCAAATATTATACTGAGGTGGCTGACTTTCTTCTGGGTTTCAAATGGGCCTTAGCCTCCTGGCCTCTGGAAGTTTCCAGAGCCCCTGCCCTCTATCCCATAGCCTACCTCCCCTGCAGTCTGGAATGGAACTAGGCCCCTCAGGGCTCCTCTGTACAGATTAACCCTTTCCTCTCAGTCTTCCTGTGCCTGGCAAAGGACTCTGGGCCAAATGGCCAGACACTGGCTCCGGGGCTGGCGGATGCCATAAACCTGTTTTCCTTGGGGACTCCAGAGATCCATGCCTGACTTCCAGAAGCACAAACGTTTTGTTTGAAATGGCCTCGGGAGGAGAGGAGAGCACAGGGCTCCAGACACGTGTTCCTCATTTGCCATTGGTGGGGCACCGGGGCGGGCGGGGGTTAGGGGGGCTGAGAGTGTTACGGAGTAGCGCCAGCAGGAGAGAGGCAGAGTGCAGCAGCTGCTGCCGCCACCATGCCACCAGGGAGTGTGGCTTCTGGGGGGAATGGAGGGAGAGAGTGCACGGAAGAAGGGGTGGGACTTGGGGACAAGGGCGGTGTCGCTAGGGAGGAGAGAGCAGGTGGTGGCTTGTTTATCTGCTCAGCTGTTTTGTATCTCTGAGCCTGAGCGCCAGAGACTGAGAGCAGAGCAGCTGGGAGGAGAAAAAGCGGTGCAACCAGGAGCGCTAGTGGTCTTTCGCCTTAGTTCCAGGTCTCGAAGCCAAAGCAGAGCCGCAGGAGGGAGATTCGCGTGGGTGCTGTTCTCCCTCCTCTTTCTAGATGGTTGCTTGGCGCCCATATGCTCACTTCTGCCGCGCAGACACCCTGGCAATGCCCTCCTGCACAGTGCAAAGGTTTTCACTGGGTAGTCACCCCCCTGGGCTGACACTGGCACAAACGCAATGTAAATATCCCTGGGTCTCACTGGCACAGTCTCATACGTTAATTGGCATGGCCCTGGGGGTGGAGTGGGCAAGCCTGCCAGTTCCTAGCCTCTGTAGCAACCCAGCTTGTTCCAGTGGAAACCATCTGGGTGCAAACAGGTCATCACCCCCAATCTCTGCCCGGTGTGCCCCAGCCTCTCCATCCACAGACTGGGATTTCCCCTCTCCTATATATAGCCCAAGACCAACGGAGTTACTAACGGGTACTCCTTCACACCCCGGTGCCTCTGTCTCATTTGCATGCTAAATTGTTCAGAGGCAAAGCTACAGCTTAGTTTGCCCTGCCGCCTTTTGACCAGGTTCATAAACACAGCGGCTTTACTTTAGTGCGGGAGCGTTTGGGAGGGAGTCCACCTTAATTGCGGTAGTTTGAGAGTTCACTCGCAGTCTCCTCCGCCCTTCCTCCAGCTTTGTTCTTGTGTGTTTGTTCAAACAGAGAACATTTTCGGAGACTTTGGTGCCTGAGTCCCTGCCCTCCCTTCCCCTCCCCATGAGGATTGCCAAAGGTCTCTTTCTGCCTTCCGCACGGAGCACAAAGCCAGGATGGCTCCATTGACAAAGGGTCTGCTCCCCTGGCACTGGGCCTAGGGGTTAGGACGGGGTAGGAAATGCAGATGCCTTTTGCAGATGCCTGCTGGGCCCTTTTAAATTGCCAGTTTAAAGACACACACACACACACACACACACACACACACACGCGCGCGCGCGCGCGCGCGCGCCCACAGCCACCCCAAACACCATGTCCCAGCTGGCTGCTGAGCACGCTCCTCTGACCTCTCTCACCTGTGTCCGGAGGGGGCAGGGCAGGAGGGAAGCTTGTTCAGCCTGTTCAGCCTGTGGATCTGCACAGCCAGGGCCTTGGTTCTGGGATAGGCTGACTGGGGAAGCACAGGGATACAGGGGCTGTTCGCAGCTCCCAGCTGCTAACACTGCTCTTACAACTTTGGTGTTTTGAACCCATGTTGCCAGGGCTGGATTCTGCTGTGTAAAGAAACAGAATTGTGCCTCTAACCCCACCCTTTCCCACTTTACAGATACGCTGACTTTTAGAATGCCAGTTTCCTTGTCTCTAGCCCATTTCCTTTTCCAGACACAAGGCAATCCAATAAAAGGTCTCTCTTCGTGGCGACAGTTCACACAGCTAGCCTGTTTAACTGTCTGTTCTTCAACCCACTCTACCGTCCTCTGATCAACGGCACCTCCACCTTCCTTCTACATTAAGCAAATTCTCTAAGCTTCATTTATGAGAGATCAGAGCTTGTGGACTTCATATGGCACCAGGTCAATCCAGTGACCAGTGCTTGGAATGGAACCCGTAACGTTGCACGTGCTAGGAAAATGCTCCACTTTTGCGCTGTCCCCTGCCCTGATCGATTTTGTTTGTTTGAGACAGAGTCTCACGTACCATAGGCTGGCCATCAGGCTTGATATGTATGATTTGGCCAGGCTGGTCCCAAATTTGTGGCAGTTTGACTCACCCTACCAAAAGGTGGGATCACAGGCATGCACCACCACAGCCTACCCCTAAAAATGTTCATTCCTAGATACGGAAAATTGTCAAGTAGTTTTGGTAAAACCCAAGGACTCCGATCCAAACCTATTGTACCACTATGCCAGGCTCTAAATAAACTACAAACAGGAGGCTCTTTCCTTATTCAAATCTGTCTCTGCAAGTGGAATTTTATCTTTCATCTTCACAATACTGTTACTGTTAGCTCCTAAATTCTTTTTTCTTTTCTAATGCTTATTTTACTTTATATTTATATCCTTTTTGCCTGCATGTATGTCTGTGTACCACGTGCGTGAAGTGCCCTGCCATTAGAAGCCAGAAGGGAGTGTTTTATCCCATGGAACTGGTGTTAAGGCTGTTTGTTACCTGCCCTTGTGGGTGCTGGGAACTGAACTCAAGTTCTCTGAAAAAGCAATCGATGTATGCTACTGCTGAGCCATCTCTCCAGACCCCATTTCACTACAACCACTGCCACCTCCACCACCACCCAACCACCATCAATACCGTCACCCAATCACCCATCACCACCCATCACCACCACCCACCACCACCACCAATGGCAGCCATCTTCCAGCAATTTATCAAAATCTCTCTCTCTTTTTCTCCCTCACCCCATAAAGGGAAAGAAGATAAGCAAACACTCCCATAGATCTCTAAGTAGTTAGGAGTTGTTCCTTTTGCCACATGTCTGTGAATCTACAGGAGGGTCACTTTTTCTGTAAGCATCAAGGCAGTAGGCACTGTTCGAAAAGGAATGTCTAATAAATGTGCCTATGACAAGACTAGAAGTGCCCATGGCATCACCCAGCATGCTGTGGGCATCCTTGTAAACAAGCAAGTTAAGGGCAAGATCCTTGCCATGACAATTAATGTGCAGACTGAGCATATAGAGCGCTCTAAGACAACATCCTGAAATGAGCCGAGAGAAATGATCCGACTACACAGGAGGCCAAAGAGAAGAGCACTGGGAGTCAGCTAGAGCTGCCCCTTCAGGATAAACACCTTTCTTCCTTCCTCGCTCTCTCTCTCTTTCTTTCTTCTTTCTTTTTTCTTAAAGATTTATTTATTATTATATGTAAGTATGTGTAAGTAGCTGTCCTCAGACACACCAGAAGAGGGCGTCAGATCTCTTTACGGATGGTTGTGAGCCACCATGTGGTTGCTGGGATTTGAACTCAGGACCTTCAGAAGAGCAGTCAGTGCTCTTACCCGCTGAGCCATCTCTCCAGCCCAAGAAATACACTTCTTTGTGGGGACGAATGAGAAGGAGCCCGAGCAGCTGCGTCTGTTCCCCCCTGAATTCATGGCTTAGACTATAAAGTGTTGATCTTAGAAAAGATGGAAACAATTTAAACAGTGGCTCACATGATGGCTCACAACCATCCATGATGAGATATGACGCCCCCTTCTGGTGTGTCTGAAGACAGCTACAGTGTATTACGCCGGAGCGAGCAGGGCCCGGGGCGAGCAGAGGTCCTGAGTTCAATTCCCAGCAGCCACATGATAGAACATGGCCATCGGTACAGCTACAGTGTACTCATACACATAAAATAAATAAATACATCTTTAAAAAAAATAACTAGGGGGCTGGAGATTCAGTCACCTGTAATGGGATCTGAAGCCCTCTTCTGGTGTGTCTGAAGACAGCTATAGTGTACTCAAATAAATAAAATAAACAGATAAAGAAATAGAAGGGTAAAGTACTGACTGGATTTGTATATATTAACGATACAAGCTAGAGTCACCAGAAAGTTAGGAGCTTCAGTTATGGAAGTGCCTTCATGAGATTCAACTGTAGGGAATTTTCTTAATTAGCAATCATGGGGAGGGCCAAGTACTTGGTGAGTGGTACCATCCCTGGGCTGTGGTCCTGGGGTCTATAAGAAAGCAGGCTGAGCAAGCCAGGGGAAGCAAGCCAGTAAGCAGCACCCCTCCATGGCCTCTGCATCAGCTCCTGCCTCCAGGATCCTGCCCTGTCTAAGTTCCTGTCCTGACTTCCTTCAATAATGAACAGCAATATGGAAGTATAAGCCAGATAAGACCTTTCTCCCCCATATGACTTTTGGTCATAGTGTTTCATTGCTTCAATAGAAACCCTAAGACAAGTAGTATCTATCCAATTCCATATTGGACTGTCACCAAGCTTCTACTTAACATTTTTAGAGATCTGTCTGGAGGTGTCAGATCTTGTCTTTTACTATTACTTATTTTGCAATTGGTTAACACAGAAACAACATTCTTCTCCAAGGAAGAGACAAAGACCATCTCTCTCTGCTGTTAGTAAATCTCATTCTTGTCAATGTTGTAGTGCTATAGTGGCCACTGAGTGTATTTGGCCCCAGAGTGTGAGGATGGCCTGAGCCACCCATTAGGGATCCTGGATGAACCAAGAGGAAAGTGAATGGTAAATATCTGGGGAAGTAACCACTCCTCCCTCCTCAAGTGGTGACACCAGAGGTTATGCCCAGGATTGCAGAAAGGGGAGGACCCCAATCGCCATTTATCCTGCCCTGCCCCTATAAACCTGGTGATGGGAACTGGCAAGAGCTCTTTACTCTTTTAGAAAAAGGATCACCGGCCGGGCAATAATGGCGCATGCCTTTAATCCCAGCACTTGGGAGGCAGAGGCAGGCGGATTTCTGAGTTGGAGGCCAGCCTGGTCTACAGAGTGAGTTCCAGGACAGCCAGGACTACACAGAGAAAACCTGTCTCGATAAAACAAAAACAAAAACAAAAAAAAGGGTCTAATAAGACACTGGTCAAATTTGACCCAAGGGGACACAGTCAACATTCTCCAAACGGGTCAAGTATAACATTATTCAACAGCTGGCGAAACAGAGAGAGGTTAAGGTCTGAAACAAGAGATGGTATGGCAGGAAGGTGGGACCAGTATCATCTAAAGTGGTGATATTAGGGATGTGAGGACCTTTGGACCCCTTGTACTGTGTCTGTACCTAGGGGCTGAGAGAGTGGGGTGTGTACCCCTGTATTTTGATTGTGTCTGATGGGCAGCTGTGTTGAATGCCATGGTAAAGTTTGCCAATGACTCCCACCTCCCATCTGAGGTGCCATGAGTCATTAATTAGAATATAAAAGATGCCCCATTCTGCATAAAAGGTAAAATGCCAGGGCTGGTGAGATGGCTCAGTGAGTAAGAGCATCGACTACTCTTCCCAAGGTCCTGAGTTCAAATCCCAGCAACCACATGGTGGCTCACAACCACCCGTAATGAGATCTGATGCCCTCTTCTGGTGCATCTGAAGACAGCTACAGTGAATTACACAGGAGAGAGCAGAGAAAGCAGGGCTGGCAGAGGTCCTGAGTTCAATTCCCAGCAGCCATACACATGATGGCTCATGGCCATCTGTACAGCTACAGTGTACTCAAACACATAAAATAAATAAAATATATCTTTTAAAATGTATTATGAATACCTTCCTGAATATGCATCATGTCTCCTACAGGTCCAATAAGGGCATCCTCCATACATCTCTGGCCAACATCCACACCAGTCACTAGTCTGATCATAGATAAAGCAAGGGGACATAGGGGACCAGTGTTGTAGAGATTTATTTAGGTGTTATACGAAATAAGCATCTCCTTTTGGCAACAGGCTGGTGGGCAGTCTCCTGACCCTACCACATGAATGGTCTTGTAAACTTCTGGGTATAGGCTTCCTGGATCTCAAATCTCCATTGATAAAATTCCCTCCCAATGGGTGCAAGCAAGGTGAAGTGAAAGAAGAGGTAGAGTCAGGCTCGGGGCTCGGTACGTGTAGAAGGCCTCATTCTTCTGAGACTGGAGGCAGACTCGTCAACCTTCATACCTTCTGAAACCTAAGGGAGCAAGGTCCTATTGGGGCTGAGAGGTAAAAGGGGAGGTATCTTGTATCTTGGGATGACGATATAAAGAAAGGGCTTGAGTTGAGTGGTGACTGAGGTAGTAAGGATGACCCTAGAGCATCTGTCCATTTATAATGGAGAGGAGAGGGCTTGTGATCAGGAGGAGAGAGGAGGACTAAGTCTCTGATGTTGATAAATTGTACCTAGGCTGTTTGAATTTGCTCTGGAAATCCTGGAAGTCCTGGCTTTCTTGCCAGCCTCCCAAGCGCTGTGATTACAATCTTATGCCTGAATGTCAGTTTAGGCTTTTTACTTAACTGTTGTTGCTTTCTTTGACAACTTCCTGTAGATTCCCGTAGCTTCACCTGGACTTGAATTCCTGACCCTCATATCCAACTCCAGCCATTAGTATCACAGTCATGTGCTATCACACATGACTCTTTTTTCCCTTTTTCTTTAAAGATTTATTTTATTTATTTATTTATTTATTTATTTATTTATTTATTTTTGGTTTTTCCAGACAGGGTTTCTCTGTGTAGCCCTGGCTGTCCTGGAACTCACTCTGTAGACCAGGCTGGCCTTGAACTCAGAAATCCACCTGCCTCTGCCTCCCAAGTGCTGGGATTAAAGGCGTGTGCCACCACCGCCCAGCCTATTTATTTATTTTTATGTGTATGAGTACACTGTAGCTGTACAGGTGGCCACTCGCTCCAGCCCCGCTCACTCTGGCCCTGTTTGCTGCCACCGTACTTTACCAATAGCAGAACAAGCCTTTTCTGCCATCCAGTGTGACCTGACTGAGCGAACACCTGGGCTTCAATCTTAATGGATGAGCAGATAGGTTCCCAGTTTGAAGATGGCCATTGCTGGGCACCCAGACTGTACAATTCAAGCCGGTCTAATTAGTCTCCTTTTAATAGGTATTTGTTCTATTGATTCTGGTCTCCAGAGAACTGTGGCTAATCTGCTTCTGTTGTTGAATGTATTTAATTCTAAGCCAGAGTTTCTACTCTGCCCTGGAGACTGGCCAATTGGAGTTAAGAGCAGCCCAGATGAAACATACTAAGTAATAACTTGGGATTATCCATAGGAAAGTACATTCTAATAGCAGAGAGGGTAGATACCTGCCCAGCTCTTGTGCTGTTTACGGCTTATTGTAAACTATAAAAGTTGTCTGTCTTTTATCTGGGAACCGAATGATCAAGGTGGAGTAGAAACCCCAGACTGGGATTAAATAATTTCTATGACAAGCTTCTCTCTGTGGTAGAGGCAGGATTTGAGCCTAGATAATCTGCCTTTAGAATATACTCACTGATAAAATACCCCAACAAAAGCAGCTTAGAGGAGAAAGGGTTTATTTTGCTTCACAGTTTGAAGTTACAGCTCTTCGTGGTGGGGATTCATCTTGCCTCAGGGGCTTGAGGCAAGATGGTCTGGTCACACTGCATCTACAGTCAGGAAAGAGAATAAAAAAGCTTGTCTTCAGCCAGGCAGTGGTGGCGCACACCTTCAATCCCAGAACTTGGGAGGCAGAGGCAGGTGGATTTCTGAGTTCGAGGTCAACCTGGTCTACAGAGTGAGTTCCAGGACAGCCAGGGCTACACAGAGAAATCCTGTCTTGACCCCCCCCCCCCCCCAGAGAGAGAGAGAGAGAGAGAGAGAGAGAGAGAGAGATTGGTGGCCTCTGGCTATCAGGCTACTAGAACAATGGTCCCAAGGACCTGGAGTTCCCCCACCCCCAACCCCCACCCCAGGAGTCTCATGCTAAGAGAAGGAAAAGGCTGAGGCCTAGTGCCAGTCAGAGCATCAGCTCTCTGCAGGAAGAGGCTTGACAGCATCTTCCTCAGCTGTCAGACCACCTTGCAGGGCAGACTCCAGCA
Organism: Mastomys coucha; assembly: GCF_008632895.1. NCBI lineage: Eukaryota > Metazoa > Chordata > Mammalia > Rodentia > Muridae > Mastomys > Mastomys coucha. The sequence continues at coordinate 113,775,611 of NW_022196903.1, read as the reverse complement.
GGGACAACGACGTCCTGGCAAGACATCTTGCCTGCGATTGCTTAGCTCTGCACACCTTTTCCCTTTTCCTTAAACCTACGCTTCATGTTGATTACCTCAAGATCACCTTGGGGTGTTAGTGGGACTTTTCCTCCTGTCTTCCTAATGTGGCCACAACAAATGAATCTTCTTTTTCTTTTTTTATTTGTTTGTTTGTTTGTTTTGTTTTTTGAGACAGGGTTTCTCTGTATAGCCCCGGCTGTCCTGGAACTTACTCTGTAGACCAGGCTGGCCTCGAACTCAGAAATCCACCTGCCGGCCTGGAGAGATGGCTCAGCGGTTAAGAACACTGACTGTTCCTCTGAAGGTCCTGAGTTCAAGTCCCAGCAACCACATGGTGGCTCACAACCACCCATAACAAGATCTGATGCTCTCTTCTGGCATGTCTGAAGACAGCTACAGTGTACTTACATATAATAAATAAATAAATTAAAAAAAAAAAAAAAGAAAGAAATCCGCCTGCCTCTGCCTCCCAAGTGCTGGGATTAAAGGCATGTGCCACCACTGCCCATCTTTTTCTTTTTTTAAGATTTGTTTGTTTATTATACATATATGAGTACACTGAAGCTGTCCTCAGACACACCAGAAGAGGTCATCAGATCCCATGATAGATGGTTGTGAGCCACCATGTGGTTGCTGGGATTTGAACTCAGGACCTTCAGAAAAGCAGTCGGTGCTCTTAATTGCTGAGCCATCTCTCCAGCCTTGTTGTTTTTAAATTTAAACTTTTCCTGTGCAGGGGTGCTTCGCCTGAATGTGTGGGCATTGAATCTGAGACTGGAGCTGCAGAAGGTTGTGAGCCACCATGCAGGTGCTGGGAATCGAGCCTGGAATCTCTAGCAGAGTAGACAGTGCTCTAACCACTGAGCCTTTGTCCCAGCCCCACACTGTGTTTTTAAGGAGGCTCCCGGCACCATGAAGACATTATAGCGTGTTTTGAACCACAGGAAGAAACAGTATATACAAAACTCACAAACATGTGTGCGCGCGAGCACACACACTACTCTTTCCAAACACATACACCCACATGCAAAACTCACAAACGTATCTAACTCTCTCCACTTAGATGCACATACACGCAGCAGCCCATGTTGACATGCCCAAGCACACACTGGACACATTAGACACAACCACCCTGCACAAAGAAAAGCCTGTGCAGACACAAGGCGAGAGAATCTACGGAGGCCCCTCCTGGCTGCCTGCACTGTCAGCAGCCTCTTGGCTCGCTTGTCCTCAGAGACTTGGATGAGTGGCTAACAAGAAGTGAAACCTCACCGACAGGAAGTGAAACAGGTCATGGGCTTTTCTGGTGCATCTGACATAGCTGTTGGGACACTAAGCAAACAGCTGTCGTTTCTGGGGTTGCCCTGTCTAACGGCCCTGGGCTGCTCTTTGAGTGGAGCCCAGCTGTGCTTGGGTTTGATTTCCTTGGGTTTCTGCCCAGGGAGGCAGGTGGGAGGCCCAGTGGGAGAAAGAGGCCCACAGGAATCCCTCATAGGCACAGATGTGCAGGGCACCACCTTTCTTCTTAGTTAGTCTGTAAAGTGCTATGTAGAGGCTCCATGTGCCCTCATACAGAGAAGAAGAAATCATGGCCAGAGGTGGAGGAGTACAGTAAGAGGCATCCACAGGATTTTGCCTCACAGCTGACAGTCTGGTTTTGATAAAAACTTTTGTCTGTCAAGCTTGGAAAAGTCCCCAGGTCCTAGGACACAAGTGCTTTCTGTGTGGGTCTTGTCGAGTTCTTAAGCTTAGGGGTCCGTGATCTTGGTTGCTAGTGAGAAAGGGACAGGAGCTTGGACCAGTGAGTGGGCAGGTAGGATGGAGACATGAAGTCACGGTCCTCTTGCCCTTCCACGTTCCTTTTGCAGGCTAATTCTGTAGTCTGTCAAGAGATTTAGGGGTATAACGAAGTTGAAAGTGTTTGTTGAAAGTCTTGACTTTTAGTGGAGCATGGTGGCTTCCATCTGCTGTAATCCCCTCACTAGGAAGGCTGAGGCAGGAGTATTACTATCACTGTAAGTTTGAGGCCAAACTATGCTATGCACTGGGTCTCAGGTTAACCTGCCTATGCAGTGAGAGCCAGTCTCAAAGAAACAAACATAATAAAATCAACCCAACTCCTGGGTTAGGGTCTGGCTAGGATCGAACACTTGTCTAACAAGTTTCTCTCTGAGTTTATGCCTAGCACCACAAATGAATGGATTAATGAATGGATAAGTAAATAAAAGAGTGGTGGACTATAGCCCTGTGATAACTATAAGACTAAGTTCTTGCCATCCACTGTGGCAGAAGAGTTGAGTACCAGGGGTGGAAAGGCTCTTGGAGGCACTGTAGGATAATGGTTACACAACTTTCTACTTTTGTTCCAGTTTTATCCCTCGACCTTGTTTACCTAAGACTTATCTCAACAAGATTTGAATGAACTTTTTGTTTAAAATTGAGCAAAAAAAAAAAAAAAAAAAAAGGAGCCCTGGATAAAATACATTTTAAACCAACCGCTCAACTCTCACGACTCTTTAATGCCAGCACTTCTGTGAGTTCAAGGCCAGCATGGTCTACCCAGAGAGACCTAGGATAGCCAGGGATATATAGAGAGGCCCTGTCTCAAAAACAAAACAAACAAACAAAACTCCCTCTCTGGGTTAGGATGTAGTTCAGGGGCAGAACATGCCTTTAATACAAGTGAGACCCTGTCTTTGCATACCAAGTACAATCGAGCTGTATGAATATGTGATTTTTTTTTTTTATTGTAGGTTTTGATTGTTGTTTTAGAATGTAACAAAGGGGTCTCGCTGTATTATCCTACCTAGGCTTGTACTTGCTAAGCCACTCAGCCATGCCTCAGCCTTCCGATAGTTGGAATTCTAGGCTTGTGCCACTAGGTCTGGCTCACATTTTCTTTTTCTTTTTCCTTTTTAAAAAAGATTTATTTATTTATTTTATGTGAATACACTGTCCCTCCCTTCAGACACACCAGAAGAGGGCATCAGATCCCATTACTGATGGTTGTGAGTCACCATGTGGTTGCTGGGAATTAAACTCAGGACCTCTGGAAGAGCAGTCAGAGTTCTGAACCTCTGAGCTATCTCTCCAGCCCCTGGCTCACATTTTCATACTGTGAATCTGGCCTGGAACTGTATGTCACTGGTAGACCCCATCCAGTAAGCTCTGGAGTCCATCTCCAGCACTCTGAAAATCTCAAATGAAACTCAACAACTTATATGTTAAAATGATTCACATTCATTTGTGAATTACCTAAAATCATACAGGGTATCTTGATGAAATAGGCATGATATGTGGCAAATGCAGTCCTATCAAGGCACCCCTTGCACAGGAGAGCATGCTAGGAAGGAGCTCAGTAGCTCTGAAGCACAATCCTGGCCTTAGAGGACATTTTTTTAAAAAAAGTTGAGGTCAGGTTTTATTTAATATAGAAAATAGCCAGGCAGTGGTGGCGCACGCTTTTAATCCCAGAACCTGCGAGGCAGAGGCAGGCGGATTTCTGAGTTCAAGGCCTGTCTGGTCTACAGAGAGTGCGTTCCAGGACAGCCAGGGATATACAGAGAAACCCTGTCTCAGATAAAAAAGAAAAAAAAAAGATTAGGCCCAATAACTTGGTGACCTACAAGGTTAGGTTTTTTAATTTATTTTTTATTGTTTTGTTTTGCTTTGTTTTGATGTTTTGTTTGTGGAGATAGAGTACCCCATAAAACTCAGTACTCTATACAGACACAGCCTTGGCTGTCTGGAAGCTCCCTATGTGGACACATGCCTGCTGTCTACCTCCCTGAGTGCTGGGACTAAAGGTGTAAGTCACCATGTCCAGTTCATATTTTTATTTTTTGTTTTGTTTTGTTTTTGGTTTTTCAAGACAGGGTTTCTCTGTGTATCCCTGGCTGTCCTGGAACTCACTCTGTAGTCCAGGCTGGCCTCGAACTCAGGAATCCGCCTGCCTCTGCCTCCCAGGTGCTGGGATTAAAGACGTGCGCCACCAGTACCCGGCAATATTTTTATTTTTTGAAAGTTCCTCCTCATTCTGGGGCGAGTGATATGTGCATGTGTGTGTATGTGTATGTGTGTGTACGTGAATGTGTAAGTGTGTGTGTACGTGTGTTGTGTATGAGTTGCTGGGCATTTTTCCCAGGACCTTTGAGACACAAGGCAAATGCTCTACAGCCACCTCTTTTCCTTTTTGATGACTTTGGGTTTCTTTTTGTTAGATTCGTTATCTTCACTTATTTCTCTAAGGATGCTGATTATACCTTTTCTGGAATTTTCTTTAATTTCTTTCATTATCTCCACATTCTCATCATGGTGGGAAGCATGAGCCCAGAGTTTTACAACAAGATCCGAAGGCAGTCAGGAGGAGACTCTCCTGTAGGCATCCAGGAGGAAGGTCTAGATCAAACTGGCCAGACTTGAATATGTGTGTGTGTGTGTGTGTGTGTGAAACCTATTTCCTCTAACAAAGGCTACACCTCCTCCAATAAGGCCACACTTGCTAATAGTGCCAAGCATGTTCAAACCACCATGGCTGGCCTGAGGCCTAGTGGCCTAAGACTTGTAATCTTAGCCACTGACAAGTCAGTAGGTGTGCCAGTTCAGCACAGCCTGGGCAATTTAATGGAGAACTTGTCTCAAAAATAGTTGGGTGCTTAAGAGCACTGGGTCTGCTTCCAGAGGACCTGGGTTGGTGTCTTAGTATCAACATGGTGGCTCATAACCATCTGTCACTCCAGTTCCAGGGAACCCTATGCCCTCTGCTGGCCTCTGAGGGCACTGCACGAAGATGGTGTACATATAAACATGCAGAGAAAATATACACATTAAATAAATAAATGAGAGTTGAAGAGATGGCTTAGCAGTTCAGAACACTGACTGCTCTTTCGGAGATCCTGAGTTCAATTCCCAGCTATCACATGGTCACAACCATCTCACAACCATCCCAGCTCACAACCATCTGTAATGGGATCAGGAATCAGAAGCCCTCTTCTGGTATGTCTGAAGACAACATATATATATGTGTGTGTGTATATATATATATATATACACACACACATATATACACATATATATATATACACATATATACATGTTTTGCTTTGCGTATATACATGTTGTTCTGGGATCCCAGGCCTGTACTTCCCTGTTGTGTCTTTTAACTTATTTGTGTCAGGTATTCTGTCATAGCCAGGAGAAGACTAGGGAATTTATTGATAACTCGGGACAAAACATTGAAATCCAGGCATACAC
>NW_022196903.1:113766509-113769009 GCF_008632895.1 Mastomys coucha | reverse complement strand
GCCTCTGCCTCCCAAGTGCTGAGATTAAAGGGGTGTGCCACCACCACCAAGCCCCTTTTAAAATGTTATGATGAGATTAAAATAAAAACTGGAGGCTCAGCCCAAGAAATAGTGCTGCCCACTGAAGTAGAAACTTAAAGGTGCTCTAGAAAGTCGGTTGGATGGTGTTTGGCTAGGGCAAGCACGTTTAGCTGAAGCAGATACAGGAGGGAGGATGTTCTGCGAAAGCAATCACATGAAAGGACACCTGATGAAAGACTAAGGACAAGCATGGCGAACAGCAGCGGAGGTTTTTGCTAGTTTCGGACCCCAGCGGCCGATGGTGAAATCCTCCCTGCAGCGGATTCTCACTTCACGCCAGCTGCACCATGCGCTTCTTAGCACAGCCGCCTCAGCTGCAGCAGCGAGAGTTCTGGGGTTGACCGTCATTGCTGTAGTAACCTGGGTCCGGGGCCTCGGTGGTGCTCCTGACGACGTCCCTCACCCACCCCTGAAGATCCCAGGTGGGTGAGGGAACCGTCAGCGGGATCACAGCCTTTCAGCTAGCATCCTGTACTCTGAATGTGACAGAGGAGCCAACACCTAACGACAAGACCAGGGTGCTGAGCATCCAGTCCACGCACACGGAGGCCAAGCAGGTCACCTGGAGGGCGGTGTGGAATGGTGGTGGCCTCTACATCGAGCTCCCAGCTGGCCTCTGCCTGAGGGCAGCAAGGACAGTTTTGCAGCTCTCCTAGAGTTTGCAGAGGAGCAATTCTGCAAACTAGGAGCCGACCACGTTTTCACCTGCTTCCCCAAGAACCGTGAGGACAGAGGCGCCCTATTCCAAACCTTCAGCCTTCTTGGCTTTGAGATTGTGAGACCCGGCCATCCCCTCATCCCCAAGAGACCCAGTGCTTGCTTCATGGTCTACACGCTGGAGAGGGAGGAGCCAGGTGAGGAGGACTAGATGCCAGCCCCGCCCAGTGTCTCTTCGCCCTCTCCCTGGTTTGTCTACATGTCGTGATTGTGCAGAATAAACGCTCACTCCTTTAGCAGGGTGCTTCTTCGAGCTGAATGCTGTGTTTGTCACACTCAAGGGTTGGCTTTAATTCTAAGTCAAGGTTTCTATTTTACTTTTTTATTGCTGTTTAAGACGGTCAGGTGACCTGTGCTATAGCAGCCTCCTTTGAAGTCAGGAAAAATAGTGTTACCTCCCCTGGCTCAAACTCAACCCAATAAAGTGATAGCGTTCAAAAAAAAAAAAAAAAAAAAAAAAGAACATGCAGGTATTGGTCCACCTTACATTGAGCGGCATTTGTCGGTACTCCATAGAGGAGACATGCGAGAAAACTTCTGGTGGCGTGCTGCAGTTTCTTGCCGCTTCCTGCTGACTTGGGTTCATTGGCAGAGTGATATCAGCTGAGACAGATGCTGAGGCACTCGGAGGACATGTGATGTTTGGAGGGCATTAAAAAGGACCTGATGGACAGTGACGGGCAGTGATGGAGGCTGAGTTAGGCTTGCTTATAGAGCTAGCTGTGCAATGCTTGTTGGTCTCATGCCTTCTCTGATCTTCGCTTCCCTGAGAGAAGCACAGCTGAGAACTTCTGGCATTCCTCCTGGTCCCTCCTTGCCCACGCTGAGGCCTGGCTGCCTCTGTTAGGTAGTGCCCACCGCTGCGGATTCACATTCGCTATCCTGACTCTACCAAACTGGACTGCTGGTGTATCTGTGGAGTGTTCGCCAGTGTTTGTGAGTCAACCAAGCTGCAGCTGCTGACCTATGAAGTGAACTGCCGATTTCCAGACAACACAGACAGGAGTTGTTCTAAAGAACTTTTCTAAACAGCAGGTTCACTCACCACCCCAGTCCTTTTTTTCCCATTACCTCTGGTTGGTGGTGGGTTAAAGCGTTTAAGAACCATCATTAAAAAGAGGTTTTGAAAAAAAAATTAAAGTTTATAGCCCACATTCAGGGTAGACGGTCCCACTCATCTGCCATAGTTAACAACTAAAACTCCACCCACAGAAGTGCCACAGGCCAACCACACCTCGACAATTTCTCATTAGGAATGTTACCAGTTGGTGACTGGAGACATGGCTCAGCGGTTAAGAGCCCTGACTGCTCTGTCCTGAGTTCAAATCCCAGCAACCACATAGTGGTTCACAACCATCTGTAATGGGATCCGATGCCCTCTTCCGGTACATCTGAAGGTAGCTACAGTACTCATATACATAAGATAAATAAATAAATCTTTTCTTTTTAAGGACTGTTACGGAGGGCAGTGGTGGCACACACTTTTAATCCTAGCACTTAGGAGGCAGAGGCAGGTGGATTTCTGAGTTTGAGGCCAGCCTGATCTACAGAGTTCCAGGGCAGCCAGGGCTATACAGAGAAACCCTGTCTCGAAAAAACAAAAACAAAAACAAAAACAAAAAAGAAAAGAAATTAACTAACATACCCCTTCTCCTGTACCCCAGATCTAACATACCCTTTCTCCTGTACCCCAGATCTAACA
>NW_022196903.1:113744393-113761873 GCF_008632895.1 Mastomys coucha | reverse complement strand
TACCCCAGATCTAACATACCCTTTCTCCTGTACCCCAGATCTAACATACCCCTTCTCCTGTACCCCAGGTCTTCCAGTTATCCTGACTCAGATCCCAAGCTCCTTTAGGAACTTTCCCTGCAGTGATTTGGCCTTGGAATCCATCGCCAAGGCAGCTCCCTCTGATCTGGCAAGCTCATGTTTTCTATCTTCTCCGCTGCCTTCCCGGTGGACCCTCCTATGATGACTTGGAAGAGTCCATTCCAGTCCATCTTACTTCCCTTTCCTTGGGTGCCCTGATGACCTGCTTCCTACCCGGAGGTCAAGGAGCACTCATGCACCCTCCTACCTTTCCCTCAGCACCGCCAGCTGGGACCCCACTGTTCCACTTTGCTGGTTGTCTTAGTCAGGGTTTCTATTCCTACACAAACATCACAACCAAGAAGCAAACTGAGGAGGAAAGGGTTTATTCAGCTTACACTTCCATGTTGCTGTTCATTACTAAAGGAAGTCAGGACTGGAACTCAAGCAGGTCAGGAAGCAGGAGCTGACGCAGAGGTCATGGAGGGATGTTCCTTACTGGCTTGCTTCTCCTGGCTTGCTCAGCCTGCTCTCATATAGAACCCAAGACTACCAGCCCAGGGATGGCACCACCCACAAGGAGCCCTCCACCCTTGATCGCTAATTGAGAAAATGCCCCACAGCTGGATTTCATGGAGGTATTTCCTCACTTGAAGTTCCTTTCTCTATGATAACTCCAGTTTGTGTCAAGTTGACACACAAAACCAGCCAGTACACTGGTCTTGCTGACCTGGACCAGAGACAGCCATCAACAGCTGGGATGACCTCAGGACCCTGTCTACAACCCATGGCACTTTTAGGGACTCATGTGATCTATGTGCTGCCTGTCTCATTCCCTAGGAAGTTCCCTCAGACATCCACTACTGCCCACTTCCTGCTCCTCAAGCCTAGAAGATGTGTCCCTCTTGCCAGTCATAGAAGCAGAGAGCAGTTCCTCCAGTATCCACGTCCATCCATGCCTTCCTCAGTCTTGGAGAATCTTTGGCCCTTCTCAAGGACATTCACACTCCCCAGGTGCCGGTGTGACCACTTCTTTTCTCCAGGTGTTATCACACTATCTCTTTATCTTCTCAAGTTGTCATCTTGTTATTGATTTTATCATTTTTGCTGTGGGAGATTAAATCCAAGGCCTTAAGCATGCTAAGCCACATGTTCATCAAAACATTGGCCTTTAAAAATTAACTGTTCCTTCTCTGGATCGGGAGCCAGGTGTGTTTAACTAGGCCCCCTGCTAAGTCATGCTAGGACGCAAAGGGGTTCTCCTCTAAGCTTTGGCTTATTATTATTAACTTAGAGCAAATTTAGGGTTTCGGCCTACGTCTTCTCAGTCCTACCAGCACATGGGACTGGAAGTGTCCTCTCCAAAGGGTCAACTAGGATCCCATTTTGTATCCTTACGGAGTACTGTCTGTCACCCTGTTACTGGTGGCCTGGGCCAGGTGGTTCCAGGTTCTTGGTCTCTTACTAAGGAACTGAAGCAAAGGCCCACAGACTTGAACGTTGGCAAGGAAACTCAATCCAAAGGTGAGTGATAGCAAGGGATAGTACAGATAGAAGCATGCTGTTGAGCAAGGCAGTGGTGGTGCACGCCTTTAATACCGGCACTTGGGATGCAGAGGCAGGTGAATCTCTAAATTGAAGCCAGCCTGGACTACAGATGAGATTCCAGGAAAGCTAGGTCTACACAAAGAAACCCTGTTTCCAAAAACAGGAACAAAACAAAAAAACGAACCATGCTGTCAAGAGTTAACACTGGGTCCCAAGAGTGAGTGAGCACTGGAGGGCCCCAGTCTCTATGGTTGTGGCTTCTCTCTGTAGGGAGTGTGAGAAGGGAGGAGCTTGGTTACGATCACTGTAATATGTGTGGTTTTCTATTTTGATTGACAGTTTTGAAGTCATACAATCTTTTCACTGCTGACCTTATCCTGCCCAAGGATTCTAATCCTATGCATGCCCTGCTATGCCTAATCATAAGACGGTAAATAGGGCGTTTCCCCTAAAAGTCAACTCAGAGAATAGACTCTGTCTTATTGTGCATTATCCCAAATGGTTCAAGCTGTATCTATGCCCATGGCCCATTGTTCCTAAATGTGATTCTAAATGTGATTCAAACTCCATAGCTGGTGTTTGAATAGAAACGGGGACATTATCTAGGGTTGCTAAGAAGAGTAACTTATTTCCATTGTTTAAAGCAGGTACACCCTTCAGCCTGATGTAGATGGGGGCCCTGGGTTGCCAACAGGTTGCTAAGTGCATTGTTAGGAGTTGGTATGTGCAGAGCCCAAGCCAAGGCTAGCCTCAGGTTGCTAAGATATTTCCTATGTTTGCTGGCCTCAGACCCAGTGGGAAAGCTTCCCTGTTGGAATTCATTCAGCTCATGTGACAAGCTATGTAACACAAAATGTTCATCCCCAAAGATCCCGGTCTCCCATGAGTCTGTCTGCCTCTTTGACCCAGGAAAAGGCTGATTAAAAAAAAAAGCCAAAAAACCCAAAACCCAAAAACCAAAAAAATAGCATCATATCTTTCCTGGTTAGAACAAGAACCTCAGTTAAGTGATGGAATGAATGTCTCAATCCCACTCAGAGTCATGTAAAAATATGGCAGTTCTTCTTAGCTGTATTAGATCTTTTTAGGGAGAAAGGAACCAGGGTTTAGATAGAGCCAGACTCTCCATATCTTGCAGAGGGAGTGCATTTGGTTTGGGGCCAAGCAGAGGAATAAGCAACCAGGGAAGGGCTTGGATAGAGAATGGGGTTTTATAGGGAAGGCTGGCAGAAGGGCCTCTGCCCCTTTATCTACAGGAGAGGTCTGGTTCTCCATAGCTGGTGGTTACTTTTGTTGACCACTACAGCTGGTAGAACTGTATCAACTTTTTACTCTGAGAAAGTTTGGGGTCATTCCACAAGAAAAAAAAAAGAAGGCCTGTCCTTAGCTGCCATGGGTCTCTGACCATGTCTACCCTGGGTGGTCTCAGAGTTAATACTTCCTTTGGGAGCAGGTCTCTCTTTTTAGCCTATAGCCATGCCAAGCTGGTATAGAAAAATACTAAGCTGGGCAGTGGTGGCGCAAGCCTTTAATCCCAGCACTTGGGAGGCAGAGGCAGGCGGATTTCTGAGTTCCAGGCCAGCCTGGTCTACAGAGTGAGTTCCAGGAAAGAAAAGAAAAGAAAAATACTAAGCACCTTCCCTTCAAGATCTGAAGATCAGAGGTGGGTTGTTGGCCATGTGGAGAAAGGAGGAATCAGTGTTTACCCCTTGTTTGCCTTTTTCTTCTGAGTTCGAGGTTCTCTGTGACTATATACATACATACCTGTATCCATCTATCTACTATCTATCTACTACCTATCTAGCTATCTATCAATCTATCAGTGGGTCACGCTATCCTGGAATTTTCTCTGCACCCATGCTAGCCTTGAACTCACAGAGATCTACCTGCCTCTGCCTCTCAAGTGCTAGGACTGAAGGCATGTGCCACTATACCTGGCTTGCTCCATGAACCTTTAAAGTCATTGCTGCATTGCAACTGGGGCTCATTACAGAAGGGTTAAACTGACAGGAGTAGTTGCCTTTATGTGAACCCAGTGTGAAAAGGCTCCTGCTCTGTCTGCCAGTCTTTCCTCTAGATACACTCCCTGATGGTAGAGTTTAGATAGCCTAGTGCTCAGATGGCTCAGGGCCTAGGGTTTGGAGGGAAGACCATCAGTGAGGTTAATATTAATTGTCACCTGACAGACTGGAGAATCGCCTAAGAGGTGACCACTGGGCACACCTGTGAGGACTTATTTAGACTAAGGCTAGCTTCTGAGGATGTCTGTGAGGGATCATCTTGATTCTGTTAACTCAACCAGTCATTTTACTTTCAGATAAAAATCTTATTTTACCACACAGTAATTCTTCCTTACCAAAAATATATGCCGATGCTCACATCCTTTTAAACATTTTTTTCCTTACCTTACTGTTGTGTGCTGCCTGGGTGCTGTTTGTATTTTGATGCTAATTCTGCTTCCTAAAGAGGGGCTGCCTGTGACGAGGAGTGGATCATGTACTCAGGTGACTTCATGTGAACCTTCTCTCCCTTTTAACCGGTCAAATAAAGGGTAGAGCTTGTGATTGGGCAGTGGAAGGGAAAGATGGGGATGGAGGTCTTAGAGAGGAAGATGAGGAGATGGAGGAGACAGAGGAAGATAGAGGAAGAGGAGGTGGAAAGAAGATGGAGCAGAACCACGTGGCCTGAAGAAGCCACAAGTAGCAAGGGATCCCCTAGCTGGGGAATAGTGTAGTGCAGTAGTAAATCTGCTCAATCTAGGCGTGCAATATAAATATTGCAACTGAGTTCTGTGTTCTTTGCACGGGGTTATTGGGGCTGGAGATTACTGCAACACCTTCCTCGTTCCTACTCGGTTTATTTCCTTCACACAGCCACCTCTTTTCCAGAGCAGCCAAGGGCAAAGGGGAATTGGTTGCGTTCCCCTCAGCAACTGTGTGCTAGCTCTGAGTATGATGACCATAGCCGTACTAGCTGCTTTTACCTGGCTGGCAGGGTCCGGGCGTTTTAGCTTGAGCGTCATGGCGGTGCACAGACCCAATAGTGCAACAAGCAGAAGTCAGTTTTACTCACCCTTCCCAGGGAGTGCCTGGGATCTCTGGAATCAGGTGGGTGAGTCACAAAGGGCAGGGACCTAAGGAGTGTGACAGCACAAACATAAAGCTCTCTCGGTATCACCACCATGGGAGCCAGCCAGTTGTGTGGCTATTATCAGGCTTATGCTAGAGACCTGGGGCAAAACAGGGTTGGTTGTTGGAACAACAGTTTCACCATATCAGATAGTCCCCGATATCTCAGCAGCAAAACCAAGTAAAGACAGCAGCGGACCTTCAGATGGCTGCCCTTTTAGCAGACTTTGTGGACAGCCATGTTGACATTTGTTTTCACAGTTGTTCATGTAGATGCCAATCTCACTTGACCAAAGTCCCCTGCAGGTTTTGGTCCAGGGAAAAGTTGGTCTTTGCAGACAAATGTATGTTTTTTCTTTATTCCCTATTCCTACAGCTGCCAGGAAACACCAGCCAAAGGCAGGTAGTAGTAACAATTAGTACAATTACTTGATCCATTATTTCTTTCCTCTTTAGGATGGAGTTTAGTCTGTTCTGTATTTTTTCTCTCTTTTAACACTTTTTTTTTTTTTTTTCTATTTCGAGACAGGGTTTCTCTGTATAGCCCTGGCTGTCCTGGTCCTGGAACAGACCAGGCTGGCCTCGAACTCAGAAATCCTGCTGCCTCTGCCTCCCAAGTGCTGGGATTAAAGGCGTGCACCACCACCGCCCGGCTCTTTTAACACTTTTATGTTTTTTTTTTTTTTCCCCAAAGAGATGCTAGGGGAGAATTTTATAAGCAAATTAGGGAAGTTTATCTGGGCTTGTGGTTTCAGAGGGTCAGAGTCCTTGATGGCTAAGTAGAGTCTGCAGATGTGGTGATTGGAACAGCACCTGTCTTGAATAGCAACCTGAAAATGGAGTGTGAACTGAAGGGGTATGAGTCTTTTTTTTTTTTTAATAAAGATTTGTTTTTATTTTATGTGTGTGAGTACACTGTCGAATTCCATTTCAGGTGGTTGTGAGCCAGCATGTGGTTGCTGGGAATTGAACTCAGGACCTCTGGAACAGCGGTTTTGTTTTTTGTTTTTGGGGGGGTTAGGATTGAGACAGTGTTTTGCTGTATACCCCTGGTTGTCCTAGAACTCACTCTGTAGACCAGGCTGGCCTCAAACTCAGAAATCCACCTGCCTCTGCCTCCCAAGCGCTGAGATTAAAAGTATGCGCTGCCACCACCTGGAGATTTTAAACTTTTTAAAAAATTATTTATAATTTTGGCATATTTTCTGTCTCTAAAACACCTCATGCTCTGCTGTGTAGTAGTTGGTGATAATGAAGAAACAGTCCAGCGAACTGTGTAAGTTTTCTGCTCGGATGGGAAAGTATCCTGGGCCTCTGAAGCTCGGGAACCATACGGCTCTGAGGGAAGGAAATAACCCAGTGGAAGGGCATCCTGAGACATAGGAAGTCAGGAACACACAGCTCTGAGGGGAAGCCTCCTCGGCAGAGGGCATTGCAGCTCCCAGGAGAGGTCTGCCATGGTCCCCGTCATATCCCCAGCTGAGCTCAGGCGCTCAGGAGCCTCCGCCCGGCTTCTCTTCATTTCTCTTCATTGCTTCTTTTATTCTTGTTCCAGGGTGTGGAAAGACGAATACAGGGATGGCCGCCTTCTGCTGCAGGGGATTAGACAAAGAGCAAGGCACTATGGAAGGCAGAGAGCAACACCCTATGCTGTCTTCTGACCTCCACACGCATGCTGCGCTCAGAGCACCCACACGTATACACACGAACCTGTGTATACACACCTAAAAATAAGTAATAAAGTAATAGTTCAGACAGAACTTATCAAACAATTTAAAACCACGCCTGACAATGGATAATCCCAGGAGGCTGAGGCAGGAGGATTGCCTGTCAGTTGAAGGCCAGCTTGCATCACAGTGAGTGTCAGGCCAACCTGGCCTGCAGAATAAGGTCTTGTTGATAAATAAAAAAGCAAATAAATAAAACCAACAAAAATTCAGCTTGCTGGTGAGATGGACCAGTGGTTAAAGAGCCTACTGTGCAAGCCTGGTGGTGTGAGTTTGCTCCATGGAATGCATAGTGTGGCCAACAACTCATAAAGCACAGACCTGAGTTTTGGGGTGGACCTACAGGTGGCTAAGCTGGTTGGAGACTCTTCTTAGCATCTCTCACTGCTTATATAACCATGAAGAAAGACATTGTGAATTTTATAATATTCACTTCTGAGTTCTGTATTGCCTGTTTAATTTACTTTCTGAGTTTTAACACACAACCATCCAGAATGGAATGCTTCCTGGAGAAAATTTCTACTCAACAATGGCTTACCTACCTTCTCTTGGGGCTGAGGAGGTGGCTCAGTGTGGAAGACATTTACCATGTAAACTGAGGACCTGAGTTCAAATCCACATTCACATAAATCCAGACTTTCTCAGCTACTTCCTCAGCAGCAGTTTCCAGACCTCCCCAGCGAGTTTCCAACCCCCACGAGGAGAATGTTATGTCCATAGAGACGGACCCAACAGATTAACATAGCCTATCCCAGAATTCCCTAACTCCTTAAAATCAGGCCCACAAGCTCACTTGGGTGTCTCTCAGTCTTGGTAATGGGAGACCCCAGCATGCTGGACTTCTGCAGAATAAAACACTTTTTGTGTTTACTTCAGAATCAGAGACCCTTACAAGACTTTCCGACTTTACCAGCAGGGTAAGAGTCTCTTGCAAATTAGAAATAAATTCCTTCAGGGATTTTCTGTGTGCAGTAACTGACAAATAGCATTGCATTTGTCACAATAAATGTTACAATAACTTTTAAAGTCCTGTGAGAGCAGAGCTGGGGATGTAGCTCAGTGAGAAGAAGGCCTGCCTGGGCCATAGGCAGCCCTGGGTGGGATCCCCAGCAGGGCATAAGCCAGGTATGGTGGTGTGTGGAAGTAATTCCAGCACTGAGGGCCAGATGTGTACCCACTGAGTGACTTGTAGACAGATTTTCTTGAGTTTAGGATTTATGACAGCATCACAGCTCATGTGCTAAAGTCCCCAAAACTAGCTCCAAAGTAGCTCAGAAAAAAAAAATCCATTAATAAACAGAAAGTCAGAGCACTTTTTATTTTAAAATATATATTTAAGTATGTATTTTTAAAAAGATTTGTTTGTTTTTATTTATATGAGTACCCTGTAGCTGTCTTCAGATACACCCAGAAGAGGGCATCAGATCCCATTATAGATGGTTGTGAGCCACCATGTGGTTGCTGGGAATTGAACTCAGGATCTCAGGAAGAGCAGTCAGTGCTCTTAACTGCTGAGGCATCTCTCCAGCCCTAAGTATGTATTTTTTTTTAAGATGTATTTTTATTTTATGTGTATGAGTACACTGTAGCTGTACAGATGACCATGAGCCATCATGTGTGTGGCTGCTGTTGATCTCAGGACCTCTGCCAGCCCTGCTGGCTCCGGCTCTGCTCTCTCCCATGTAATTTACTACAGCTGTCTTCAGACACACCAGAAGAGGGTGTCCAACCTCATCACGGATGGTTGTGAGCCACCATGTGGTTGCTGGGATCCGAACTCAGGACCTTTGGAAGAGCAGTCAGTGCTCTTACACACTGAGCCATCTCGCCAGCCCCACAACTGCAACTTTTTTTTTTTTTTTTTAAAGCCTACAGCACCTGGTATTCCCAGGCGGTCTCCCATCCTGCTTAGCTTTTGTATTTTTAAAATATAAATAAATACCCATATCTATCTATCTATCTATCTATCTATCTATCTATCTATCTATCTATCTATCTATCTTGGTGTCTCTATTTAAGAAAGTCTCTCTAGGGCTGGTGAGATGGCTCAGCCGGTAAGAGCCCGACTGCTCTTCCGAAGGTCGTGAGTTCAAATCCCAGCAACCACATGGTGGCTCATAACCACCCATAATGAGATCTGACGCCCTCTTCTGGTGTGTCTGAAGACAGCTATAGTGTACTCATTTATAATAATAAATAAATCTTAAAAAAAAAAAAAAAAAAAAAGTCTCTCTATATAGTCCTGCATGTCCTGGAACTTGCTTTGTTGGCCAGGCTGGTGGTTCCAGACTCAGAGATCTGCCTGCCTTTGTCTCCTGAGTACAATATTAAAGGCACATGACACTACATATATAATGTATATATATATGTTATATATATAATGTATAACATATACACACATATATACACATATATAACATATATATTATTATATATACATTATATATATATATAATATATGTTTATTGTAGAAGCTAGAGAACAGCATTCAGCTGCTTTGAAACAGGATCTCTCATGCCTGAAGCTTACTCATAAGGCTAGACTCCCTGTCCAGTGAGAGCCTGCCTTACAAGCACTGGACTGACAGGTGTGCTCTGTACATCTCCAGCCAATTCCCACATGTGGCAAGGTCCCATGTTGGGTGTTTTTTAGCAAACAAATGTCACCAAGGACATTATGGAGCTATTGATCAGAATCCCACATCTGCTTCATGTCAGCAGTATGTCTCACTTATTCCTTTATTAAGCTTCCAGATGCGCCAACCAACCAAGAGGTCTTTGTATTTCCTACCTTGGTCTTGTGTACAAGAGTTACCATGGTATTGCTTTGGGAATACCCATATCTGTGCTAACAAAAGCTTGCTGTCTTGAAATCCAAAGAAACGTCCTTCACCCAAGGAGATCTCAACACTTGTGTGGATGAGATTCCAGAGAACTCCCAAATTGTTTGAAGTGAGTAGTCTTGATATCCCACAAAGGGACACATAAACAAAGCTAAAACTCTGCAAGGCAGAGCACACAGAACCTAAGCAGGGCGAGCAAAAACTTTATCCCAGATAGAGGCTGTCACTGAGTCTCCTCCCATTGGCGGGAGCTCAAAGTCACAATTTGAAGACTTTGAAGAGATGGGCTAATCATTGCAAGGAAGAAGGCAAAGGCCTTGATGGGGCTAATTAATAGAAAAAATACGTTTTTCACAGAAGTAAAAGAGCTTTGATCAAAGGCACGTGTCGTGGGTACTCATGGTAGAGGTTGGGCTTCCAAATCTCCTGCTTCCCTCCAATAGAGCTACAAATATTTCAAAGACAGTGTGAGAGAGGCTGGCTTCCCTCTTCTGTGTCACACTTCTGAAGAGGAATCAACAATCCTTGGATGAATTGGGCACACTGCAAACGGAGGTGGCCTGTGGCAAGGGAGGAGGAGCTCCTTCGGGCAACTTCCAACAGCTTCTCTCCTGCCCTCCCTTTGCTTTTTGAATTTTTGAGACAGGGTTTCTATGTAGCCCTTGGCTATCTTAGAACTTGTAGACAAGGCTGGTCTCCACCTATCTACCTGCCTCTGACTCTGTCTCCTGAGTGCTCAGATTAAAGGCACGCATCAACACATTGGGCTCGCCTTCTTTTGTTTTGTTTTTGTTTTCCTCACTAGACCTTCCTGCCTTAGCCTCCCTAAAGCATCATCCCTAGTTACAACATCAGAGACATCCCACAGCTCTCTTGGTGTCCTGAGTTAGAACAATATCTTTCAGCTCTTGCCTAACCTGAGGGAGGCAGAGAGAGAGAGAGGGAGGGAGGAAATGACATCAGAAGGTGTGGGCCTCAGGAGGTGGAGAGCAGTGGCTTTCATTGTGAGCTTGGCTGAGAAGTTCTGGGAAAGGTGGGTTGGAGGAATGCAGGCAGCCAAGTTTCCTGTTCTACTTCCCCTGTAGAGGACATTTTCTCCATCCTGAGCTTCAAGTTGATTCCTGAGTGTGGGTCTAGTGTCTGTCCGTGTGTCTAGTGTCTGTCTGTGTGTCTAGCATCCGTCCTTTCTTGTCACTCTGTCCACCTCAGCAGCTCCCAGCAGTGTCTTCTGAAGGTGGACGATCGATGGGATTCAAGCTTTACTTGAAGTCAGAGGGGTTGGGATTCAGCCATTTACTCTGACCTGACCCCCAAACAAAGGCCTCTTGCAATAGAGCCCAGGCTTTGTATGCTCCCTATTAGCCTGAGCGAGGCCTTCAACACATTAACAGCTACAACTGTCTGCACTGGAATTTTTCCCCTCCTAGCCCCAACACTCCCCACCCCCTTGCTTGGTCCTGAGCTACTCCAGAGCCTGGGGATGATGTTGATGGACGGTCCTGGCTGTTGGGCCTCCTATTGTGTTCTTACTATTCCATAGCAAAGGCCTCTAGCAACTGTTGCTAGGAAGGTCTTATCTCCTGGGCTCCAGCCCTGCCCCCACTGGCAGAATCTGAGCCGCAGATTGGATCCTATAGAGTTCTTATAATTAAGACCCTGGAGGATTTCCAACAGGCAGTGGACCTGCTGGCCCTTCTGACAGGAGGTCTTGTGAGAGAGGTGTGATGTGGAGCCATGGTGATCCCTCCTAGATATTTCCTTGGATGCCAACACTTTCTTGTTTTGTTTTTTGAAGGGGGGTATTATTTTTGAGACAGGGTCTCAGAATGGAGCCCTGGCTAACCTGGAACTTACTACATAGATCAGACTGACCTCAAACTTGTAATGTTCCTCAGTGCTAGGTTTACAGGTATGTGCGGCAGTGCCTGGCTGTCAACCCTACCCCCATGCCACCGTTTACCTTCCACCTAACCAAATACACCCCACCCCTGCTTCTCCTAGATTCTTACCAGTCTTTCGCTGAAGACTCCCACCTAGCTTTTTTTACTGTCGTGAGTGAAGTTTTGTGTTGTTAGTGTTGGGCTGCAAGTTTAGTCATCAACTTAGCTGGGGGCTGGGCGGGGTAGTGGTGGTGGTACATGTCTAGAATCCCAGCATTCTGGAAGCTAAGTCAAGAGGATCATGAGTGTAAGCCTTTTGCTACCCAGGGAGTTTAAGACCAACCTGGGTTATGCTATACTGTGAGATCCATCTCAAAGAGCAAACACCAAACCAAAGCCATCCCCTTTAGCTATTATAACTGTTATGTTTTTATCTATGTGTGTTTTGCCTGCATGCATGTCTGTACCGAGTGCCTGGTGCCCTCAGAGACTAAGACGCTGGATACCCTGAACTGGAGTTACAGATGGTTGTGAGCCACTACGTATGGTCTGAGAATTGAACTCAGATCTTCGGGAAGAGCAGAAAGTGCTCTTAACTACTGAGCCATCTCTTTTTTGTTTGTTTGTTTGCTTTTGTTTGGTCCTAGAATTAGCTCTGTAGACCAGAGCTGACCTCAAACTCACAGAGATGCCCCTGCCTTCTGAGTGCTAGGATTAAAGGTGTGTGCCACCAAGGCTCTGCCTGCTTAGCTATTGTTAACTACAAGTGTGTAATTGTGTTTACTTTCCTGTAAAATCCAATAAATGGTAGATCACCGTTGAAGGACTTTAAGCACACTTGTCCCCGTTAGAGTCACCTAAGAAAGATAAACAAAAAGAAAGCTGGATGTGGTACATGCCCATAGTCCTGGCACTCAGGAGGCTGGGGCAGGAAGATAGCTGGTATGGAGAGATCTCTACCCCGCCCAGCAAAACTCATTGGGTTTTGCCCTGCCTGCCATCCCTGTTCCAGGCCCCACTTCTGATGCAATATGGGGGTGGTGGGGTAGAGGACAGAATTGTGGGTCTAATGGAGAGCCCTACCTGAGTTTGGCAGGCTCTCTCCTAGGTGGGAAATCCTGGGTTAGACAGCCTGGCTTCTGATGGATTGGTTCTTATTTTTCACCTGCTTTGCATACACACTCCAGCCAATTAGGGCCCATCTAAGTCTACAATAACTCCTGAACTCAGCAACCCACTTAGGTCACAGCTCAGCCATTCCTTCTCTGGGATCCAAAGCTTTCACTCTCCTTCAGTAAATTGTCACTTCCCTCTCTCTTTGCTGTCTGTGTTCATTATTCGTCATGAGTGGAAGACAAGAACCCAGCAAAGACAAGCTGTGAAGCTGTGAGGTGATTATTGGTGTGTGTGTGTGTGGGTATGTGCATGCTCAAGTCATACACAGAATGTGTGGAAGTCAGAGAACAATTGTCAGAAGTTTGTCCTCTCCTTTCACGGTGGAATCTGGGATTGAACCCAGATCATCAGGTTTGCTCAGCAAGTGATTTTATCCACTGAGCTGCTCACCAGCCTAAGCTGGAACACTTGTACTAATTTGCTATGGAAACACGTGATGCTCTTCAGTCAAACTGAGAGATTGGTAGGATGAGATGCTCTTTGGAACAGTAAAATAGATTCTCTCCTGCCTCTTCCCTCCTCTCTCCTATCCCTCCTCTCATTCTGCCCGCCCCCCATTTTTTCTTTCTTCCTCCTCCTCCTCCTCCTCCTCTCCTTCTCCCCAGCCCCCCGGACCCCTCTCAGTTAGCCCTGGCCTTATCTGAAAGCTCACAGGAATGTGCTTTGTTCTCTTCCTTTCCTTAGCCCCAAACTGCTCTGTGGGATGGCTTAACCATCCTGCAGCAAGCACCTCCTGAAGGGGTTCTGTGGAAGGCTCTTTCTAGGCAGGTCGGGAGGCACATCTCACTGGCGGATCCTCCCCAAAGGAGACACATGCTTTTCTTTTAACTTTCTCCTGAGATTTAGGGGCAGGACATGATCATGAGGAGAAGGGGCTAAGGACATAGAGGATAACTGGGTCAGGGTGTAAGGGGTACAGTCTATGGAGTTTTGTTTTGTTTTCTTTGTTGAGACAGTGTTTCTTTGTGTAGTCCTGGCTGTCTTGGAATTCACTATGTAGACCAGGCTGGCCTGGAATTCACAGAGATCTGCCTGCCACTACTTCCTGAGTGCTGGGACTAAAGGCATGCCCCACCACCTTCTGGACTATGAAGTTTTTTTTTTTTTTAAAGATTTATTTTATTTATTATTTTATGTGTATGAGTACACCGTAGATGTGCAGATGGCCATGAGCTATCATGTGTGTGGGCTGCTGGGAATTGAACTGAGGACCTCTTCTGGCTCCTGCTCCCTCTGGCCCGCTTGCTCTGGCATAATTCACTGTAGCTGTCTTCAGACGCACCAGAAGAGAGTGTCAGATCTCATTACGGGTGGTTGTGAGCCACCATGTGGTTGCTGGGATTTGAACTCAGAACCTTCGGAAGAGCAGTCAGTGCTCTTACCTGCTGAGCCATCTCACCAGACCCCAGAGTTTAATTTTAAGAAGGACTAATTATTGACCGACTCATGGGGCCTGCTTCCAGTGACAGGCTCACAGCAAGTGGAAATAAGCATATGAGTCCTGACAGGTGGTCACCATCGAGACTAGAGGAAAGATAGGAGCCAAGGAGATGGCTCAGTGGGTAAAGCACTTGCATTCAGGTCCCCAGAAGCCATACACAAGTGCCAGACATGGTAGCAGACATCTCTAATCCCAGCACTCTATAGAGAAGTGAAAGCCAGAAGCAGGGGAGTGCTCCCAGAAGCACATGGGCTACCTAGCCTGGAACACACAGCTTAAGACAGCAGTGAAGGGCCATCTGACTCCCCTCACCACAGACTAGAGTCCACACTGCCAGGGCAACCTCTCCTGAGCCCATCTCATGTGAGTATGGTTCCTGTGCCTATATCGGCTTCTTTTCTGCTTCTGTGAGGAAGTACCCAGACAAAAGCAACTCATGGCTGCAGTCCAACTTGGCAGGAAGTCAATATGGCAGGATATTTGCCTGCACGTATGTCAGTGTACCACGTTTATGTGGTACCCACATACACAAATATCAGTGTGTCGTGTGTACATGGTATGCATTTACACAATGGAATATTATTCGGCTGCTAAGGAAATAAAATTATGATATTTCAGGTATATGGAGGAAGTGAGGACAAAAGTCATCCTGAGTGAGGTAACTGAGACCCCTAAAGACAAACACTGCATGTCTTTTTATATAGAGAGAGATTAGCCTTTAAGCTTTTGATATGTACTACAAACTGAATAAATACAGTAGCTGGGTACCTACTAAGGGACCAGGGCAGAGAACAGGATCTCCCAATGAATGTTCTGGAGAGACAAAGGGGAAAGTAGAACAGGAGGAATAGATGAATCAGTGTGGGGGTGGTCCTGATACTATGGCTCTGTTCCCTTGATTGGTTCCTGATATGTCAGTAAAGATGCCAGGGGCCAATTGCTGGGCAGAAGGAAAGAGGTGGGACTTCTGGGTCCCTGGAGGGGACAAGAGGAGACACAAGAAGAGGTAAGGGCTTTTCCGCCATCCTTCAGAGGGACAAAAGGTGACCAGTCATGTGAGATATTGGGCAGAGTGGCCATAGGCTGCTTCTCCCGGTGGAAGCTTAGGGTATTGAGCTGGGACTAAAGGTAACTGAACAACTGAAGCTGAGGGCAGGTTGAGAGGTACTGAGCTAAGGGAAGGGCATGCTAGCCTAGGAAGGCTTAGAAGAGCCCAGCAATTGAGCCAATAAGGCAGGATGAAATTAAGCAACGAGTGTGTGTCTGTGCTTTTCATCTACAGATCCAATATTCTCTGGTTCACCTGGAGCTTAAGGTAGGGGAGCAAAAGCTACACACTACAGATCGGGGAATGGGAGGGCAGGGTGGAGGAAAAAACTGGGGGAGAGACTACGAGGAGCGACAACTAACACTGTATGGAAGCCTGCTACTGGAGAAGCTTCCTAAAATAGATACACATATGAAAGAATTTAAATGGAGACACCATGGAATGGGGTAGACAATGTTCCAGCTAATCTTATGCCAACAAGTAAAATCTCCAGTTCCAAGAAGGAGATACATCTTGTCGGGTTGTTGGCCAAAGGGGTCCCATTGACCCCCAGCCCCAACATCCCAGGCTATTGCCAACACTATTAGTTACTCTCCACAACCTTATGGTAAGGCCCTATAGCTGAAGACAACACTTAAACAGCCATCCACCTGTCTGCCCACGTATTCACCGGAACCTGCTGTCCATCCGTCCGTCCATCCATCCATTCCTTTATACATCTGCTCCTGGTCTGCCCTTTGCCTCTGCAGCTTCCCACACACACCTTGCTTCCATAGATCAGTTTTGACTCACAGCCTGACTCGTGTCTGCAGGAGCAACAGCAGCAGCTATAGCTGCCACCTCAGAAGAACTCCAGCCTGGGTTCATTGTCTTACTGCAGAAACCCTTTGCATCCATCTCCAATTCCCGGTTTCAGCTTCTCGGGCCTCTTTGAAACTCCATGACGGGCAGTGGTGGCACATGCGTTTAATCCCAGCACTTGGGAGGCAGAGGCAGGTGGATTTCTGAGTTCCAGGCCAGCCTGGTCTACAGAATGAGTTCCAGGACAGCCAGGGCTACACAGAGAAACCCCGTCTCAAAAAACCGAAAAAAAAAGAAAAAGAAAAATGAAATACATATATATATATATATATGTATATGTGTGTGTAATATATATATTATATATATATTATATATATATAAGAACAAGAGTGTCATGTAACCCACAGCTTGAGTCCCAGAACTCTGGCTAGGGCTGGTGAGAGAATGAAGAAAGGACAGACACACAGACGGATGCACAGTGAAGCTGGGATCAGATAGGGTGTGTATAGTCTGAGCATACACACATCTTCTACCACCACCCCAGGACAGTAGTGGGCATTTGCTACTTTGTGGGTGAGGTTTTCTTCCACTCTTCACCCCTTTTCCACCGTTTCAACTCCCTAACCTGAGATAGGAAAGAAAAAAGAATAGAAAGGAAAATGGGTGATGTCATCCTTAGACTACTTCCTGCTGATGAGGGGCATCGAGTTCCTCAGGGCAAGCTTGACCTTCACCGTCAGGCTGTTTAATTTCTTCTTGTTTTCTCTTTGTGCTCGGCTGCTTAACAAACCTGTACCAGCCGGGCAGTGGTGGCGCACACCTTTAATCCCAGCACTTGGGAGGCAGAGGCCGGCAGATTTCTGAGTTCGAGGACAGCCTGGTCTACAGAGTGAGTTCCAAGACAGCAGGGCTACACAGAAAAATTCTGTCTTGGAAAAACAAAACAAAACAAAACAACAACAACAAAAACAAACTTGGACCAACACCAACCAACAGTAATCACCCACCATCAATAACCAATTACCAACAACCCACAATGCCTCTCAGGGGCCCTAGCACTTATACACCCTCTGAAAAATCCCCAGAATTTCAAATGTCAAACAATCGCAGAAAGTACCTACCACTGGCAAAATCACGCCCTTGCTAGAGCAGGAAGCAAATCACAGTCAGCTGCTGTGGACAATCTGAAGCAGCCCCATATTCCACACCTGGGATTAAAATGAAAACATTTCCCCCTAAATCTTTCTATGTTTTTTTTTTTTTTAAGAAACCAAAACTCCAAAATTTTCACCATTTAGAAACTCAGCCTTTACTATTTTATGAGTCATGGTAGGGGGTACCTGTGGGCAGCAGTTCCTCTGGGAGCAGGAAGCTGCGGTCTCTGGTTTTTGTAGACTCTGGTACTCCTGGGGAAGGCTTTGCCATCCCTCTGAGTCTTAAGGCTTTGGTAATTTCTAGTGGTGCTGAGGCATTAGATTCCCTGACATATTCATGCCCATGTCAACAAAACATATCCACTCGGGGACTCCACTCACCCAGGGCTTGCTCTGCTCCATACATATCTCATTATGTATTGTAAGTTGGCCTTGAACATGAAACTTTCCTGCCTCTGCCTCCTAAGTACTAGGATTATGGTCTACCATACCTGTCAGACCTGTTGAACACTTTACACATCTGTTTTAATTTTTTTTTTTTTTTTAGACCAGGTCTCAGTGTATAGTACTAGCTGTCTTAGAGTTCACTATGTAGACCTGGCTGGCCTTGAATTCACAGTGATCCACTTGCCTCTATCTGCTGAGTGTTGGCAAGAAAGATGTATACCACTATAC
>NW_022196903.1:113668582-113744383 GCF_008632895.1 Mastomys coucha | reverse complement strand
CTTATAAAGTGCATGATCACAAGAGCTTGTCACCTGCCTCAACCATCTGCAATCACAAGTTCATGCAGAAGCCATGCAGGAGAGGAGACACTCTCTTCCAAAAATGGGATTTTTGTTGCTGTTGTTAAGGTTTTATTTAGTCTGATGTGGTGGCTCATGTCTTTAATCCCAGCACTCTGGAGGCAGAGGTAGGAGGATATAGGTTGTTAGAGGCCAGCCTGATCTACATAGTGAGTTCCAGGATAGCCAGAGCTACACAGTGAAACTATGTCTCAAAAAACAAAGAAAACACTCCAAGATTTGATTTTATTTTTAATGTGTGAGACAATGTGTTGGTTTGTACACATCAGCGCAGTACTCACAGGAGCCAGAAGAGGGTGGTGGATTCCTGGGTGCCAGAACTATAGGCCACACCCATACAGATGCTAGAACTAGAACTCAGGACCTCTTGAAGAGCTGGAAGGGCTCTTCACCTCTGAACCATCACTTCAGCTCCAGATCTGGAGCCTTTAGACTTCCACCCATTTTCCCTGGCCTAAACTGAAATGGAAAACACGTGTAAACCAGGTAAAGTGTTACCTGACTGTAATTCTAAAGCTAGGGGCGAGGAGACAAGAGGATGAATCATAAATTCAAGGTTCTATGAGGCTATATATTGAATTTAAGGCCAGAGTAGGATAAATGATACCTTGTCTCAAAAAACAAACAAAAAGCAACAACGTAGCTTAATCCTCAAACTTGTGGGAAGACAGGCAGATTTCTGTGAGTCTGAGGCTAACCTGGTCTACAATAATGAGTTCCAGGCTGGCCAGGATTACACAGTGAGACCCTGTTTCAAAAACAAACACACACACAAAAAAACCCCACTACAAAACAAAATGTCCTGTATCTGAAACAGAGGACAGAGACAAGGCAAAACTTGTCAGGTCCAAAAGAAATGCCTGGCAGTGGTGGCGCACGCCTTTAATCCCAGCGCTTGGGAGGCAGAGGCAGGCAGATTTCTGAGTTCGAGGCCAGCCTGGTCTACAGAGTGAGTTCCAGGACAGCCAGGGTTACACAGAGAAACCCTGTCTCGAAAAACCAAACACAAAAACAAAAACAAAAACATAAAAAAAGAAATTCAGGACAAATGGCTGTGATGTTACTAGCACACCAGTGTATACTCTGACCTCCAGGTTCCTTTAGCATCTCAAGGACTCGCAGATGCCGAGGCCATGCTGGCATCCCGGCTCTGCTCAGCTCTCCTCCCTGCCCCCTCTCTCAGCTTCTGGGTCCTTACTAACCTTGATGCTCCCCTATGTACTCACCTTTCATTTGCTCCTTCCTCTTGGTCACTACTTTCTCTTACTTTCTCACCCTCCCCCAGGCCCAAGTGCAGTCTGGGGGCCATGTTCAGTCTACTACTCTCTCTCCTCTGGACCCTTCCAGATGCCTCTGGCTATGGCTGCCCTCATACCTACAAGAAAGACCTTTCCTTAAACAAACCTTGGGGCTGGCATCAATTTATTCAGGGCTCAGGTCATTTCTGTTCCAGGAAAGAAATCAGCTAACCTGTGTCAGTCAAGTTTACTTCCTGTTCTAGTCTTTGATCCGTCGGTTATATGAGAGGAAATTATAACACCCCCGCCCCAGCTTTTATCCAAATTCTGAATAAGATTATTTTTCTTTACTGATTTGTTTGAACTTGCTTTGGAATTGAGAGACCCTGAGGTTTATTGGCTTATGTGCCCAGTAACATAGTTTAGATTTCAAATGAATTATGTCTTAGTGTTACTATTGCTGGGATGAAACACCACAACCAAAAGGAAATTGGGGAGGAAAGGGCTTACTTGGTTTATTTACACTTCCACATTGTAGTCCATTACTGGAGGAAGTCCAACAGTAGGAACCTGGGGACAGGAGCTGATACAGAGGTCATGGAGGAGTACTGCTTACTGGCTTGCTCCCTCTAGCTTGCTCAGCCTGTTTCTTCTAGAATCCCCACCACCAGCCCAGGGATGCCAACACTGGGCTGGACTCTTCCCCCATCAATCACTAACTAAGAAAATGCCGGAGAGCCAGCGGCGGCGGCGGAGGCGGCAGTGGTGGCATACTCACAAGAGGCAGCTGAGGCCAGCCTGGTCTATAGAGCAAGTTCCAGGATAGCCAGGACTACATGGAGAAACCTTGTTCTCTCTCTCTCTTTCTCCCTCCCTCCCTCCTCCCTCTCTTTCTCATACATACACACACCAGAAAAAGAAAAAGAGAGAGAGAGAAAGAAAAGAAAGAAAAATGTCCTACAGCTGGGTGGAGGAAGAGGCATTTTCTTAACCGAGGTTTCCTCCTCTCAAATGATTTTAGCTTGTGTCAAGTTGACAAAAAACTATTCAGCACAAATTCCATTTCCCGGGTCCAGCATTTGTTTCTGGGTCCAGCATTGGGTTCTGAATGCAGGACTTCCCACCTCTGAGACCGGTGCTGCACCACTGAGCCACATCCCAGCCCAGAAATAGTATTCTCACAGGTATTGCTTGCTTAAAATAGCAGCCATCCTAAAAATACCCTGCCCTCCTCTGTCCTTCCTCTGTGTGGGAAGGGTGTAAATAAAACGTTTGGCAGCTGAACCGGCCCGAGGCGTCTGGAATAGGGTGAAAGTGCAATGAGGTTGCTTTTGCCGTCAGAAACACTGGCCCATAGAGGCCAGGCTAGCCCAACGCTGCCAGGCTCTCCATCTTGCCCAATCACTTCCTTCTCCGGCTGTAGCAGGGGCCCCAGCCAGCTTCCAAATGACCTATACACATCCTTGTCTGGAGACCTCGTCAGGGCGTGGCCTGTCCCTGTCCTAGTTCGGTTGACTTCCCTGAGAGTTAAGTCAGATCGATGCAGGAAAGTGGGCCTGGGAGCACTTCTATAGGAACTAGAGCTGTCGGGGGAGAGAAAGATCCTCCTGGCTAACTAACCTCTTTGTGTTTTGATGGCTCCCGCGGCTGCACAGTGGGTGTCAGATGGCTTGCTGAAGCTGGGTTTTATTGCTGTTTTTCTTCTTGGCTGAGGTGCTTTTCCGGGGTTCTCCAGGACTAGTTTCTATATAAAGGGGAGGGGAGCAGTTGGAGGAGGGCAAGATCACTCTCTGGCTCACATGGCCTGCGCCCTTTCTGCCCTCGTGCAAGGCCACATACACCTCCCTTGCTCCTGAAGCCAAAATGCCTCAGTTCTGATAGGAGCAGCTATTTTTCTCCAGGGACAGCTGACCCTTACTCTGACCTCTGGCTCTCCTTTGACCATGCCCAAGCCCGGAAGCATCCTCGATTTCCTGTTCCCTCCCTCACCAAGGGGGAAAGGCCCTTGAAGCCCAGGCCCTCAGTTTAAGAGCCTTCCCTTTGTCCAGGGACCCCTGCAGAGTTCAGCCCCAGAAACCTCCAGCAGCCCAGCCCCCTCCCACCGACCCCAGCTTGCAGACAGCTGTGGCCCTCTGCGGAAATGGCCCGAGTCCGCAGCATGTGGATAGCAAATGGCGACTAGTGAGATCTGAGCTCCGCAGGAGGGACCCTGGCAGAGGCGAGCTGCTCGGGTCACCTGTAGCTGGCGGGCTGCGGGCTGCTGCTGCCCCCGTGTGGTCCAAAGTAGGACCACAGGGCTGCTGCTAAAAAAAAAAAGTCAAAGTATCTTTATTTTCAGATGATAGGATTCTAAACACGAGACCTTAAAGACCCCACCAGAACTCTCTGAGAACTGATGATAAACACTATTAACAAAATAATAGGATATAAAATTAATGTATACCGGCCTGTAGGCTTCCTGTAATCTCAACCACGAACAAGGCGAGGAAGAAACCAGGAAATCAATACCTCTGAAAACTGTCTCAAGGGTTGGAAAGATGACTCGTCACTAAACCTGAAGATCTGAATTTGTTCCTCCAAACCAAAACTGTGGACGACCTGGATCAACTCAGGCAAGCTGTCCTCTGATCTATACACATACACTGCCACATGTATGTGCCCTTCTATCCTCCATACATAAATTATAGATAGATGGATAGATAAATAGGTAGATAGATAGATAGATGGATAGGCATGTAGGTAAATAGGTAGATAGATAGATAGATAGATAGATAGATAGATAGATAGATAGATAGAAGATAGATAGATAGATAGATAGATAGATAGATGCAAAACTTTGAAACAGCTGAAGTGGGTGGAGAAATGGCTCAGCAGTTAAGATCACTGGCTGCTCTTCCAGATATCCTGAGTTCAATTCCCGGAAACCACATGGTGGCTCACAACCATCTGTAATGGAATCTGATGTCCTCTTCTGCTGTGTCTGAAAACAGCTGCAGTGTACTCATATAAATAAAATAAATATATAAATCTTTTTGTTTTTGTTTTTGTTTTTTGAGACAGGGTTTCTCTGTGTAGTCCCCGCTGTCCTGGAACTCACTCTGTAGACCAGGCTGGCCTGGAACTCAGAAATCCACCTGCCTCTGCCTCTGCCTCCCAAGTGCTGTGATTAAAAGCATGCGCCACCACCTCCTGGCAGTTGTCTAGTGTTTTAAATCCATTTTTGTCATATATCACTTTCTTTTATAAGTTTCCCATCCTTACCCCACTTTTAGAAACTGGAAATAGTATATTCTCTCTCTCTCTCTCTCTCTCTCTCTCTCTCTCTCTCTCTCTCTCTTTCCTCTCTCTGACAGGGTCACGCTATACAACCCTGGCAGCCATGTTTGGCCAGGCGACAGTGCATCCTTTCTGAAGTCATGCCTGTCCTCATTTGTAGTAATTCATCTTGACCTAAGGTTCCTAATCCAGAATCTATATTTACAGCACAGTCTCTTTCTCTTTTTTCTTTTCTTTTTTTTTTTTTAGATTTATTTATTTATTTTATGTGTATGAGTACACTGTAGCTATACAGATGGCCGTGAGCCATCATGTGGCTTCTGGGAAATGAACTCAGGACAGCCCCACTTGCTCTGGCCTGCTTGCTCTAAATACACTGTAGCTGTCTTCAGATGCACCAGAAGAGGGTGTCAGATCTCATTGTGGGTGGTTGTGAGCCACCATGTAGTTGCTGGGATCCCAACTCAGGACCTTCGGAAGAGCAGTCAGTGCTCTTACCTGCTGAGCCATCTCACCAGCCCCAGCACGGTCTCTTTCGACTCTTGAATTTGATGAAGTCACTGTGAATGCTGCCGCCATTGGAGATGGCTTTTGGGGGGAGGGGCAGGGGTTTGAAACAGTCCTGACTGTCCTGGAATTCACTATGCAGACCAGGCTGGCCTTGAACTCGCAGAGAGATCCATCTGCATGCACCGACAAACCCAACGGATTGGTTTTTTACTACCAGGGTAAAAAGAGTCAGCTTAGGAGCTCTAGAAATGATTCAAGGTAAGGGTACTTGCTGCCAAGTTAGAAAAAAGGAGACAGCTAATGTCTGCAAGTTCTCTGATGTCCACAGGCATGAACTCACACCCAAACTCAATCCCAGCTTCCCACCCCTAAAACACAATAAAGTTAAGCATGATTAAAAAAAAAAAATTCCAGAGCTAGAGAGATGGCTCAACAGTTAAGAGCACTGACTGCTCTTCCAGAGGTCCTGAGTTCCAATTCTCAGCAACCACATGATGGCTCACAACCATCTGTAATGGGATCTGATGCCTTCTTCTGGTGTGTCTGAAGACAACTACAGTGTACTCATAAAATAAATAAATCTAAAAAAAAAAAATGCTACTGGGCTGGTGAGATGGCTCAGTGGGTAAAAGCACCGACTGCTCTTCCAAAGGTCATGAGTTCAAATCCCAGCAACCACATGGTGGCTCACAACCACTTGTAATGAAATCTGATGCCCTCTTCTGGTGCGTCTGTGTTCCTATTTGTAATAATAAATAAATCTTTAAAAAAAAAAGCTACTAACATGTTAAAAGAGAATTAAAATTCATATATGATACAATTCCACAAATTAAGACTACCTACCTACATACTGTTAAACTACAAAAGTTTTGTCTGCCATAAGATTTAGGCAAACTTTATTACCACTTGGGGGGTTATTTTGTAATATTTATTTTTATTTGTTGGATGGTAAAGCCATGCCAGGAAGCTTGGTAAGGCAGAACAGGTTGAGACCCAGAGATTCAGTAGGCACACACCTGAGACTTAGGCGACCGCCCACTCCCGCCAGACTCCTGGTGGCGGCTATCACACTACTCACATGACCTGTGGTAATGTAGGTAGCCCCAGAACAGAGTGCTCCATGCTAATGAGGTACCTAGAGGCCCTGAGGGCTTAGCCAATAAGCTTCATTTCCCAGACATTCCTCCAGAATGTATTTAATCTACAGAAGTTATTTAATCTCAGGTCCACCCTGAGAGGTGGGTATGGTATAGGGTATAGGTATGCATCCATTTTCCCCGCTGTGAACAGTCAATAAACAGTTTAGAACCATGGACTGTCTCTTTCATCAAGATCCACCATGGGAAGCCATGGAGAAGGCATTCACCTACAGAGCTGCAGCTTAATTTTCCTGTAGAAGGCTTCTCTGCGCTCCCAGCCTGCCTCTGTCAAGCTAAAGACAATCACTGCTGGGACGGATGGAGCTCTCTTTTCCCCACACCCCAGGCTAGACACTGTCCCCAGTCCGCATCTCCTACCCCCAACTCTGTTGTCGGCTCTTCTGTGACTCCCAGAAGCACCTAGATGTCCAAGAACCTGAGAACCCCACAGCCCTGACCTCACTGCAGATCTGGGAACCCCCAACCCCAGAAAAGGCCATTGAATCATCTGGAGCTGCAGTTACAGGCAACCTGCTGCTGGGACTAGAACTCAGGTCTTCTGGAAGAGTAGACAGGGTTTCTCTGGGTAGCTCTAGCTGTCCTGGAACTCACTTTGTAAACCAGGCTAGCCTCTAACTCACAGAGATACATCTGCCTCTGCCTCCTGAGTGCTGGGATTAATGGTGTCAGCAACTACCACTCACCTGGCCAAAAGGCTTCCTTTTTAGATTTGTTTTTATTATTTTTATATGTACAAATGTTTTGCCTTTGTGTGTGTCTATGCACCACACGTGCTGATGCTTGAAGTGGTGGTGACCTTCCATGTGGGTGCTGGGAATGCAACCTGGGTCCTTTGAAACAACAAGTGTTCTTAACCCCTGAGCCAGCTCTCTAGCCTGCCCCTTCACCCCCAGATTTTAATTAAAAAAAGAAATGTGTGCGTGTGTATGTGCATGTTATGGCACATGTGTGGCAGTCAGAGGACAAGTTGGCGTGTGTATATGTGTGTGTGCATGTGTGTGCATGTTATGGCACATGTGTGGCAGTCAGAGGACAAGTTGGCGTGTATATATGTGTGTGTGCGTGTGTGTGCATGTTATGGCACATGTGTGGCAGTCAGAGGACAACTTGTAGAAGTCAGTTCCTTCCTTCTACCATGTGAATCCCAGAGATGAGACTCAGGTCACCAGAGAGCCAAAGATCTCTCGTCAACCCTATCACTGCAGTTTTGGATACAAAAGGTATTTGCTTTACCCTGAGGAAGAGGAGAAAGAAGAGGAGGAAGAGGAGGAGGAGGAAGAGGAAAGAGAGATAATGAATAGTTTCTTTTATTTCTGGAGGAACAAAGGAAAATAATTCAGTGGCACAGACTGGACCAGAGGCTTGCTCTTTTCTGTGATGTCCAGTGATGTCATGCTTCTTCCTAACACGCATGGTATATCTTAAATATCTGACAGGTATAAATATAGCTAAAACATGTTAGGAATCTGCAGACATTTCCTTACCTACAAATTTCATCAAACTATTACCTAACTATTCATCAAAGATTAAAGCCTTGTTCTAACAGGCACTTAGGAACTATCTCTGTTTTATTTTATTTTATGTTCATTGGTGTTTTGACTTGCATGTATGTCTGTGTCAGGTGTCAGAAGCCCTGGAAATGGAGTTACAGACAAGTGTGAGCTGCCATGAGGGTGCTGGGGGTTAAGCCAGGTCCTCTGAAAGAGCAGCCCCTACACTGTCTTTGTTTAAAAAGATCTCCTATGACCAGGCAGTGGTGGCGCACGCCTTTAATCCCAGCACTTGGGAGGCAGAGGCAGGCAGATTTCTACAGAGTGAGTTCCTTTGAGCTTATAAGACAATCAAATGCAGCAAGGGATGAAGTTTTAACTCAATCTTGACACAGTCTGGAATTCCTTGGGGGATGCTGGCCATAGTGGATTATCCCAGCACTTGACAGGCAGAGGCAGGTGGACCTCTGTAAATCCCAGGCCTACCTTCATGACATAGTGGGTTCCAGACTGAGAATCACATGTTGAAAACTCGTCTTTAAAGAAAAACAAA
The DNA here is from genome assembly GCF_008632895.1 of Mastomys coucha. Classification (NCBI taxonomy): domain Eukaryota; kingdom Metazoa; phylum Chordata; class Mammalia; order Rodentia; family Muridae; genus Mastomys; species Mastomys coucha. The sequence continues at coordinate 113,736,075 of NW_022196903.1, read as the reverse complement.
GGCCAGGCAGTGGCGGTGACATATGCTTTTAATTCCAGCACAGAGCTAGTTCCAGGACAGCAAGGGCTATACAGAGAAACCTTGCCTTGGAATAAAGAGAAGAAAAAGAAAAGAATAACAACTACATATGAAAATTGACTTTTAAAAGAATTACGAGGGCTGGATAGGGGGCTCATTGGTTAAGAGCATTTGCTGCTTTTGCACAGGAGCCAGGTCTGATTCCCATCACTTACATGATGGCTAAAACTATCCAAATCCCAGGGGATCTGACAGACAGGCACACTGTTCACAAACATTCATGCAGGTAAAACCTTCAAATACACAAGTAAAGAGAAATTATGGTGTGATGATTTATCTGTAAGTCATAAGATACTTTTGCAAGCTTTTGGGTTGGATAAGTAAGTTTTAAAGTGATCATTTTCTAGGATTTAAAGGATCATTAGTATTTTGGTCATTGATTTTTTTTGGGGGGGGGAAGGGGAAGGAGGAGGGTGAGACAGGGTTTCTCTGTGTAGCCTTGGCTCTTCTGCAATTCCCTCTGTAGACCAAATTGGCCTCAGACTCAGAAATCTACCTGCCTCTGCCTTGAGAGTGCTGGGATTAAAGGTCCAGGGTTTTTTTTTTTTTTTTTTTTTTTTTGTTGTTGTTTTGTTTTGTTTTAAACTTTCTTAGAAAAGCATTGGGAAAAAAAAGTCACAGACCCAGACTACACAATTCAATGAACTCCCATAGAAGCCATTCAGGGGGCTGGAGAGATAGCTCAGCGGTTAAGAGCACTGACTGTTCTTCCAGAGATCCTGAGTTCAAATCCCAGCAACCACATGGTGGCTCACAACCATCTGTGATGGGATCTGACTCCCTCTTGTGGTGCGTCTGAAGACAGCTACAGTGTACTTATGTATAATTAATAAATCTTTAAAAAAAAAAGCCATTCAGGAAGGAAGCTGGGGTGTTTTACACTTTCTCTCTCAGATGCTTTTATGCATGTATACTGTTGCTTTCAGAGGAACCCCATCACCAGCTGCATTTCCAACTAGGGCAGGATGGATTGAAGGCTGAGCTCTGAAGACTCCTATCTGGTGAAGGGTAAAATATGTGTTTTCACAGGAGAGGCTGTCACTAGAACAAGTGTGAATACATTTAAAACCTTCTAGCTGCTAAACCTTTATATCATCATCACCATCATCATCATTATCATTATCATCACCATCATCATCATCATCATCACCACCATCATCATCACCATCATCATCACAGTCATCATCACCATCATCACCATCCTCCTCCTTCTCCTCCTCCTCCTCCTCCTCATCATCATCATCTCATAATGTCTTGGGGTGATCCTCTTGCCAGCCTCTGGAACTCTTGGATTATAGGTATGAGCCACCATCTCACATTTTCCTAAATTAGTTTCTAACCTGGACAGTGGTAATCTCCTGGCTGGGTTTATGTGCTGTGTGCTATGGTGGGTTTGACTAACAGCAATACATCTTCTAGTTTTTCTTTTCTTTTCTTTTTCTTTTTCTTTCTTTCTTTCTTTCTTTTTTTTTTAACAGATCCACGTGTAAGAGGTTTAACTGAGAGGGAGAGAGGGGGCAGTGGTGCGGAAGAGAGGAGGGAGAGGGGGAGAGAGAGAGAGAAAGAAAGAGAGAGAGAGAGGGAGCGAGCTAGCCATTTTTTAGTTTTTCATCGACAGTGGTTATTCTGATTTATGAACTTAGTCCTCAAAGCTGAGAAGCAATGCATACAACCGAAGTGAGTTAGAGGAGTCCTTGTCCATTCCTGACCCTCCACCCCACCTCCTCTCTCCTCTAGGCTCACTAATTTTTTTTTTGTAGGACTATATCCAGGAACGGGTCAAAGACTAAGGGAGGGAGCACCTCACACATTTCAAGCAGCGTGAAGAGAGATTTCTTTCTGCAGCAGGCTCTACCTCAGGATGACCAGATGGACTTCTACTGTCCTCTCTCACTGACCTAAGAGTATTCTTTCTGCAGAGTGCTTAGCTGTACACATCACATGTTTGTTGAATTCATTATCTGACTTCTCAGGACAGTGATCTTTTTACCTTGTTTTTGTTGTTGCTGTTGTTGTTTTTTTTTGTTTTGTTTTGTTTTGTTTTCCCGAGACAAGGTTTCTCTGTGTAGCCCTGGCTGTCCTGGATCTCACTCTGTAGACCAGGCTGGCGTGGATTTCTATCCACCTGCCTCTGCCTCCCAAGTGCTGAGATTAAAGTCATGCACCAGCCACTACTGCCCGGTTTACCTTGTTTCGTACACCAATTCCCAAGCCTCCCTACCAAGTGTGATTCAAGATCACTCAATATGTGGCCTTCCCGGGTTTTTGGGTCAGAGCCTGCAGGAAGTAGGACGGTCACGCATGTTTACCGAGTAAAAGATTTTTAAAGAGTAAGAAACAGCCGGGCGGTTGTGGCGCACACCTTTAATCCCAGCACTTGGGAGGCAGAGGCAGGTGGATTTCTGAGTTCGAGGCCAGTCTGGTCTACAGAGTGAGTTCCAGCACAGCCAGTGCTACACAGAGAAACCCTGTCTCGAAAAACCAAAAAAAAAAAAAAAAAAAAAAAAAAAAAAAAAAAAAAAAAAAAAAAAAAAAAAGGAGGAGGAGGAGGAGGAGGAGGAGGAGAAGCACGCCATTCAACATTCTTTGGATGAAGCTCAGAGGACCTGGAGTCGAGATTGCGGCCGAGGAACACGCCCCGTAAATCAGCAGGTGCACTGATTGGTCAGGTGTCTGTCCTCCCAGCGCTGGTGGCCGCGCACATCGACTCGCTGACCCCAAGTCTCCCCTCTGAGAAGCGAGGGACCCAGACCTGCCATTCTGCGGCAGACACGCCAGCGTCGCCCGCGCGCTCTCCGCTCCGCCTCCGAACGCGAGCCCGAGATCCACGGTCGGACTACCACTCCCGAGAGGCCCCGCGCAGGAGGCTGCTGATTGGTTGCTGGGCCGTGCGCGGGGAGGGGACAGGGAGCCCGAGAGTGGGCGAGATGCGCAGTGTGCGCGTGCGCGCAACGGGCGCGATGGCTGCGCTCGCCGGGCTGGGGGGTCTCGGCGCTGGGCGCAGTCTGTGGAAGCTGCCTGTGCGCCTGTCTGCGGGGCTCCAGGGCTGCGGGCCCCGGAGGGGCTACATCGTGAGCAGCGCTGAGGTGAGGACGCATGGGGTCTGCAGGAGCGGGGCCTGCGGGCGGGAGGACCGTGCGGGGCACCGAGCATCCTGGCCTGGGGCTGCCCTCCGGGAGACCGTGGAGCCGCAGAACCCTTCGACCTTCCCGAAGCGGTGTCCAGGTGCGCACCTTCCACCCGCTGGAAGAGTCCTTGTCTGGGGGAAAACGATCGGAACCAACCGCGGGTCAGTCTCGGGTGGGTTCGCAGCACCTTCCCGCGGGTCAGGAATGTTCCTCAGCAGTTAATTTGTTTCCACTTCTGTTGGAAGTAAGGGTTCGCCGATTCTTGTTTCTAAAAAGGTAACTGTTTGAATATGACTAGTAAACTGTACGGCTCAGGTGTGCAGCCGTCAAGACAAAGGAGCTGTTGTTATCATCATTATCATCATCATCATCATCATCATCATCATCGTGCGTGTGTGTGTGTGTGTGTGGGGGGTGTATATGTAGGCAGGTTAGAGAACAGCTTTGGGGTTCTCACCTTCTAGCGAGTGTTGTGTGGAACTCATGTCTTCAGGCTTGTCCTGCAAACTCTTTAACAGCTTAGCCATCTTGCTGGGCTTGGACTTTTTTTTTTAAATGTAAGTTCCCCCAAAATTAAGAGAGTATGAATTCCATATTTTTATCTTTCACATAAACAGTCACTGCGTTTTGGCACACCTGCTTATCTCTCCAGCTTTTTGGCTGCAAGACTTTAAATTCTGGAGTTCTTATCATTTCAACCCTAAACTGTGTGAGAACCTTTAAAAGAGGCGGTTTAAACGGAACCACAGTGCCATGCCTAACAACTTTCTCTCAACTTCGTTAGAAACTATAAGGGGATAGATTTGTTGGTGTGTTTGTGTGAGAAGCCTCAGTATGTTCCCTAACTGACCTGGAACTCACCCTGAAAACCAGGCTAGCCAAAAATCCTTGATGACCCATCCTCCTGCCTCTGCTTCCTAGGCGATAGGCTTTCAGGTATGTGCCACTAGGCCTGGTTTCAGGCATCCAGAACAGTGTTGCTTGGATTCACAGTAGGACAAAAATGAAATTGAACTGCTAAAGTGATTTACATCCCAAGAGAAGTGCTTCTCTGCGTCATGGCGAGCTTATAGAGAAATCCTGTCATCTTATCTCTTCAAACCTGTATGCTGATTCTCTCTGGAAAGAGTGAGATGATAAAATCAGAACAAAACTCTTGAAAAAAAAAAAAAGTAAGGGCTTTTATGGTCACTCTGAAACTTACCCATAAGTCCTAGTTAGGACTCCATTAGGAATTTTTTGAGCAATAGGGAAGGGCTGCAGAGATCCTGAAAGCCACTGGGTATGGGTGATATACGCAGATTAGAGGAAGTAGACTGATAACAAGGGGTAGGCCTGAACTAGCCAGGAGCTGAAGCAGGTGATGTGAGCCGTGTGGCTGGACAGAGACCTCAGCCCCTCCTAGAATCCTCACTTAATTCCAGAACAGCCCAAGGAGTAATGAAAAGGGCCCAGCTTGGCTGCTAGCTCAGTTTGAATTGGAATTCTGGACCCAGCACTTGCAAAACCAGCAGAGAAGCCTTTGATTCATTATTCTCTCAGAAGTTGGCTCTTTGATCAGGGGGAAGGAGCTGAGAAAAGAACCCAGGCATTGTACAAGTTAGGTAAATAATTGGTCCATTCTTTGTGGCTGTTTTGTTTGTTGTTTGGTGGGGGAGGGATACAGTTTTGCTAGATAACAGGGCATTTGGGGATAGATACTTCCTCAAAGTTTGGTAGACTAAAGAACAATACATTTGTTACATGTTTGGCATGGAGCCCAGTATACTCTCCTGAGCTGAGGTGCAGTGGGATCAGCCTTGGAGGCTTTTGGCTCTGTTTGTATATTTCCTGCATTGGTGAGAGACTTGCTAAGTGTCTCTGGCTACTATTTTCTGGTGGTTAGAAGTGACAGTCTTACTGATTTGAGTTGGCTTCTCCTTTTTTCCAGTTTTCCTGCCCACCTTCAACTTGGCCCATGGGCTAAGTAAGCCTGGGAGACTATGTATAAGCTGGGTAAAGGCCACTCCTCCCCCCCCTCCCCCCCAGAGCTCCTACCTGCTTAGTGGAAGGAAAATGAGCTACTACTTAGTCGGTCTCCTTAGTTTACCTGATACAGAAAGTCATAACGTCATTTCCTAATCTGTGCCCCCTTGGTTTCCCATCCTGCCTGGACTGCTGTTTCTCTGAGGTCTCTGACTGGTTTTCATGTGTCCCACCCTTAAATGGTGCTGCTCTTCCTATTTCCCTGAGAACAGAGACTTTAAAAAAAAAATGTTTGCTGGTGATTGTGGCACACGCCTTTTATCCCAGCACTCAGGAGGTAGAAGCAGGGGCATCTCTGTGAGTTCGAGGCCAGAGCTAGTTCCAGGACAGCCAGAGCTACACAGAGAAACTCTTTTCAACAACAACAAGAAAATCATTTGTGCAGCTGTATGTCTGCGTGTGGGCATGTGTGTTTGCATGTGGGTGTATGTCTGCGTGTGGGCATGTGTGTTTGAATGCGGGTGTGTGTATCTGCATGTGGGTATATGTGTCTGCGTGTGGGCATGTGTGTTTGAATGTGGGTGTGTGTGTCTGCATGTGGGTATATGTGTCTGCATGTGGGCATGTGTGTTTGCATGTGGGTGTGTGTCTGCATGTGGGTATGTGTGTCTGCATGTGGGTATATGTGTCTGCGTGTGGGCATGTGTGTTTGAATGTGGGTGTGTGTATCTGCATGTGGGTATATGTGTCTGCGTGTGGGTATGTGTGTTTGCATGTGGGTGTGTGTCTGCATGTGGGTATGTGTGTCTGCATGTGGGTATGCACACCCAAGTGCACATACCTTTGGTGGCCAGAGGCATTGCATCCCCTAGAGCTGAAGTTGTGGACAGCTGTGAGCTGACTGATGTAGGTGCTGGGAACCAAACTTGGGTCTTCTGGAAGAGGAGCAAGTGCTCTTAACCACTGAGCATCTCTTCATCCTGACAGCCATTTTCACCTGTAGTCCTGACTCCTGCACACCTGCCCCACAGGTCCTTCCTGACTGCCCACCTGCTGCTCCGCTTTTCACTGATGCACATCAGCATTACTCTCTTTCATGGTCCCCAGTCCCCAAAATAAAACCCATGATGACTTCTGTTGCCCTTTCTCTCTCCCCCTGCAGCTAAGCAGTTTCCAATCCTAGCAGTTTTCTTTCCTAGTAATAAGGCGTCCCTTTCTCTATCATTGTGGAATGTCCTTTTTTTTTTTTATTTGTGTATGTGAATTATATAAAACAGTGAGTTTCAGTATGACGTTTTTCCTACACATAGGCAATGCAGTAGGGATGTAGATCACGGGGTAAATACAGTGGAAACTTTCCTGTAGTCCTCCTGCTTGCCCGCCTCATCTTTTTAAAAATTCCATATGTGAGGGGAAACTGTGATGCTGTCTTCCTGTGCCTGGTTTCTTTATTGACAGAGAGGTCAGCTCACCCACGTCCTGACGTCTCCATTCTGGCTGCTGTGACCTCAGATAACCTCAACCGGATTCCCTTCGGTCAACCCGTTCTTTGCTTTGTAGACACAATTCCTCTGTAATCAGGCCTGAGGATGCCATTTTCCTGTTTTAGATTTCAAGGCATAGGAGCCCTGTGGTTAGTCCTCCATCCTTGTAGGTGAGGTACCCTGGTCCAGGCCTTTCTTACTACCCATGCTCCTCCGCTCTAGGGGCAGCGCTCAGCACAGACTGTCCTGGTGCTGTGTTCTCAAGGGTCTTTCCTCCTCATCTGTAGTCAGGGCTGTTCCTGTCCTGTCCTGTTGATTGGCTTCTTGGGAGAGGTGATGTTTTATTCTGGCTTACATTTATTTACTGTATGTGTGTGTGCATGGCACAGTTCACGTGTGAAGGTCCTAGGCAACCTGAAGGAGTAGGTTCTCAGCTTCCTTATAGATTCTGTGGCTGTCACTCAGCTTGTCAGGCTTCTTTGGCAAGTGCACTACCTACTGAGCCACCTGATGGCCCGATGTTTTTGAAACACTGTTTCAATAGGTAACCTAGACTGGCCTTGAATTCAGAATCCTCTAAGTCTTCCAAGGGCTGGCTGCAGGGCTGCAGGGCTGCAGGCATGTACCACAGACTTAGTTTAACAGAGGTTTTTTTTTGGGGGGGCGGGGGTTTCGAGACAGGGTTTCTCTGTATAGCCCTGGCTGTCCTGGAACTCACTCTGTAATCCAGGCTGGCCTTGAACTCAGAAATCCACCTGCTTCTGCCTCCGGAGAGCTGGGATTAAAGGCATGCGCCACCACTGCTCAGCCAGAGTTTTGATAGGTGAATTTCATACTTAATGCTTTCATTGATAGCTCAAAATTCTCTTCCAAGAAACTCGGCCTGTTTACAATACATGTACTTTTCAGACTTACATGTATGTTGAGAGGTAGGGCTCTAGCTCTTGCCTAGCTGTATAAGTTCCATTTATTCTGAGAACTTACAAGCTTTAAATAGACTCCTGCTTGTGAAATGCCACTGTTGTGGTTTGTTTTCTAGGCTAGCTGCTCGCCTTGTCCTGTTAACTAAGAGACAAGGGGCTGGAGCCTTCACTGTAAAGCTCTGGCTGGCCCCAACCTCCTAGTGCTAGCACTAAAGGCCTGTGACACAATGCCCTTTCTTACCTGTGGTTTGGCTTGCTCACCACAGATAAGACTGTGCATAGACTGTATATGTTCTTAAGAAGGGCTTGACCTAGTTGGCACCAACAAAAGAGAAATGGCAGACAAGTTAGGCTAGTTCATTTGTTTTGATAATTGAGACGTATCTTTTATATTAACAGGCAGTTTATAAACTAAAATGGAACTCTTTTTACCTAGGTAGTAAAAAAACCAATCAGCTGGGTTTGGCCGTGCATGCAGATGGATCTCTGTGAGTTCAAGGCCAGCCTGGTCTGTATAGTGAATTCCAGGACAGTCAGGACTGTTTCAAACCCCTGCCCCTCCCCTTAAAAGCTATCTCCAATGGCGGCAGCATTCACAGTGACTTCATCAAATTTGTGTATTGTCCTTGTGCGGGGTGGGAGGGGGGGCTGTTAATCTCTGTTTCATTCCAATTTAGTGTGTGTGCTGGCGAAGTGAGCACTAAAAACCTTAACAGGTGGTTTGGCTGGCATGGTGACACGCAACATGGTGACGTACAATTCCAGGAGCTGGAAGGCCGCAGCAGTCGGATCTCAGAGGCTCCAAGCTAGCCTAGTCTAGCCTAGTCTAAATAGTGAGTTGCAGGCTGGCCAGGTACACAAAGTGAGGCTGTGTCTCAAAAAACAGAGAGAGGTGGGAGGTGGGGGAAGGTGGGAGGGAAAGGAAAAAGAAAAGATGGGGCCAGATAGATGGCCATTGGGTGCCATTACCAACATCCACGTGGTGGCTCACAACGACCCTTAACTCCTGTTCCAAGGGATCCAACACTCTCTCTGACCTCGTCAGGTATCAGATACACACATGGTGCATAGTGTGTACAACCAGGCAAAACACTCATATGCATAAACATTTGTTTTAAAAGATGGCTATGAAGGCCAGTGTTTTTGGTTAAATTGTTTAATCTCCCAAAGAGAACCAGGTATAGAATTATGTTTTAATAATCATAGCTATGGGGTAAAAAGGAGTAAAGGAGAAAATATAAGCCGGGCAGTGGTGGCGCATGCCTTTAATCCCAGCACTTGAGAGGCAGAGGCAGGTGAATTTCTGAGTTCGAGGCCAGCCTGGTCTACAGAGTGAGTTACAGGACAGCCAGGGCTATACAGAGAAACCCTGTCTGGGGAAAAAAAAAAAAAAAAAAAAAAAAAAAAAAGAAAAGAAAAAAAAAAGAAAAAGAAAAAAAAAAGAGAAAATATAAACTGGTTGTATTAAAATGCTGGACTCATGTTTTCTTTGGATTTCTCTATTTCCAATTTTTTTTTAAAGATTTATTTATTGTTATATGTAAGTACACTGTAGCTGACTTCAGACACACCAGAAGAGGATGTCAGATCTCATTACGGATGGTTGTAAGCCACCATGTGGTTGCTGGGATTTGAACTCAGGACCTTCGGAAGAGCAGTCGGTGCTCTTAACCACTGAGCCACCTCGCCAGCCCTCTATTTCCAATTTTAAAGATTTATTTATTTTATATATGTTAGTACACTGTTGCTATCTTCAGACACACCAGAAGAAGGTATCAGATCCCATTACAGATGGTTATGAGTCACCACGTGGTTGTTAGGAATTGAACTCAGGACCTCTGGAAGAGCAGTCAGTGCTCTTAACCATTGAGCCACCTCTCTAGTTCTGTTTCCAGTTTTAAATTGCTTATATTTATTTTGCTTTTCCAAGACTGGGCCTTGCTATGTACCCAGTGCTCGCTTCAGATACACTATGTAGCCGAAGCTGGACATGGCTGCCTCTGCCTGCTGAGTGCTGGGAATACAGGTGTGGGCCACTGTGTCTGGTGCAGTTAATTTCAGTGAGGTAGTTCTGTGTTTGATAAACATGGTAAACTTACTTCTTTGCTACAGGTGGGCTTGGCTAGTCAGAAGTCCCATGCCTTGGTATAGTGGAAGGGTTCTTGCCTACCATGTGCAGAGCTTGATCTCTCGCACTGCCAAGAGAGGACAGGGAAGAAAGCAGGCTGTGCCTTCCTCTTCTGTTCTTTCTGATGCCATGTTCCAACAGTGGGCTGAGGACAAACCTTCCTGTGTGAGGTGGTTTCTTTCCCGAGTTTCTTCTGTCTCCTGATTCATGCAGTGCGGTTTTCTCTCCTTCCTCTCGTAGCGTTCTCCCACCTTTGGCTTACTGTTTGACATTGATGGAGTGCTGGTTCGAGGCCACAGAGTGATCCCAGCTGCTCTGGAAGCATTCAGCAAGCTGGTAAACTCCCAGGGGCAGTTGCGGGTACCTGTGGTTTTTGTCACAAATGCTGGGAACATCTTACAGCATAACAAAGCTCAGGAGCTGTCATCCCTGCTGAGGTGTAAGGTAAGAGGCAGCCAGAGGCATGGAAACCCAAAAACAGATTCCTATTGAAACCTCCACTGCAGCCCTACGTCCCTCTTGGTTAGGTTGAGTCCACAGTTGGGGCAGTGGGAGTCTGAGACTAAGTCCTTAAAGTTCTAGCCTAGACTTGTGATGGCATCAATAGAGTCTTCATACACATGTGTACACACATGGTTGAGTGAGCACAGAAATCCATCTTGTGGGACTGAGGATGTAGTTCGGTTGATAGAATTTGTGCCTAGCATATGTGAAGCCATGAGTTGGATCTCAGCATGGCATTACTAGCTATAGTGGTGTCCACTCATCATGGGCCTTGCTCAACTAGGCTGGGCTACAGGACACCCTGCTGGGGGGAGGTGGGAAGGGGACAGGATTCTGCCCTTGTATTTTAGTGTTTGTTTTTGAGACAAGGACTCATGTATCTGTGGTAGGTGGCGATGACTCTGGATGTCTGGCCTCACTTCACTAATTCTGGGATCACAGCTGTGCACCATCACACCTGCTTTATGTGCTGGGGATTAAACCCAGGGCTTTTTGCTTACTAGGCAAGCGCTCTGCCAGCTGAGCTGCAAAGATCACTTGTGTTCAGCATTCCACAGTGCAGATGGGGCTGTGCAATAACAGCTCTCACTAACAATAGTAATAGAAAGAGTGGCTGGTACCTGAGAGGCTGAAGCAGCAGGGTTATGCTTTATAGGTGGCTTGGGCTGCACAAGGAGACTTTGGGTCAAGAAAATAACAAAAATCCCAGCCATGCACCCGGCCTGCACATGGACCTGTCCATGGGTGCTGTCCTTCGAACGCCTAGCATCTCCCCTTTATAGTTCCTCACTGCATCCAAGACTGGCACCTGCTCAGTAAGGGTGAACTTAGTTTTGAGAAGGGGTTCTTTGTAACCAAGAGAGTCGATAAAGGCTGATTGGTGGAAGCTGAATCCAGGGTAGAGGCTGAATCCAGTACATTGAAACCCTTTCCATAAAGGGCCCTAAAAGCATTCTGAGGAACCTGGTGTGGTCATGCACACTTCTGTTTGAACAGAGGAGACCAAGGAAAGAGGATAACACAAGTTTGGGGCCAGTCTGAGCTGTGTAGTGAGACTCCATCTCAAAATAATAATAAAGACTTCACTGTTGGCGTTAGTGCAGATGTTGAAAAAGCTAAATCTTGGGAGCTGAGGAGATGGCACAGTGGGTAAAGTGCTTGAGTTAGATCTCTAGCACCCGTCTGAAAAGCCAGGCTTGGTGGCACATCTGCAATCCCAAGGTTGGAGATAATTGTATCCCTGAGGCTTGCTGGCCTGCCAATATAGCCTGTCAGCTAGTCTGGCAAAGCAGGGAGCTCCAGGTTGAGTGAGAGACTCAAAAAATAAGGTGGAGAGTAACTGAGAAAGACAGCAGTGTTGACCTCAGGTTCTCCACACATGCATCTTCTCACATACATGTGCACACACATGCATACAACACAAACTAGATCTTGGGCTGGAATGAGTCAGTGATAGAATACTTGCTTCTAATTTGCAAGGCCCTGATTCGGTGCCCAGCACTGCAGAGGTAAAGGTAAGCTCAGTTTTTAAGTAGAAGTGAAAACACAATGTGGAGGTCCAAGACAGATACATGATGACAGACCATGCTTGTCAGTACACTGTCACTGTCCTCAGACGCACCAAAAGAGGGCGTCAGATCCCATTACAGATGCTTGTGAGTTCCCGAGTGGGTGCTGGGAATTGAACTCAGGACCTTTGGAAGAGCAGTCAGTGAAGCTATTTCTCCAGCCCCAAACCATGCTTGTAAAGTCTGTGGTTTCCAACAGGGGTATTAAGAAATCTCAGAGGGGTCTCTGAGCTAAGCCCAGCAGGATCTTTTTTTTTTTTTTCCCCAAGACAGGGTTTCTCTGTGTAGCCCTGGCTGTCCCAAACTCACTCTGTAGACCAGGCTGGCCTCGAACTCAGAAATCCACCTGCCTCTGCCTCCCGAGTGCTGGGATTAAAGGCATGCACCACCACCACCACTACCACCACCGCCACCACCACCTCCTGGCTGCCCAGCAGGATCTTACTGCATCTTAATGCATCTCTTATTTTGTATGTGGAGAATTAAATTTGGCAGCCCCCTACACACAACCAATGGGTTGAACTCATGGTCTCTCTCTTTTTTTGGGGGGGGGTTCCGAAACAGGGTTTCTCTGTGTAGCCCTGGCTATCCTGGAACTCACTCTGTAGACCAGGCTGGCCTCGAACTCAGAAATCTGCCTGCCTCTGCCTCCCAAGTGCTGGGATTAAAGGCGTGCCCACCACTGCCGGGAGAACCCATGGTCTCTTACATAGTGGGCTAGTTAGTGCTCTGTCACTGAGCTACATTCCCAGCCCTAGGTAAGTCCTTGTTGCTATGTGGCTAAGTCTTAGCAAGTGTCAGGTGATTTACAATGTTTTATTTTTAGACCCCCTCCTGTCCCACCCCCAGTGACAGACCCCAGTGGCTGTCTCCCTGTCATTTTCTCTCAACCCTGTCTTCCCCTGCTTTCCTGTTCCTTGGTTATCTCTGTAGGTGGATCCAGACCAAGTCATTCTTTCTCACAGCCCCATGAAACTCTTCATGAAGTACCACAGCAAGCAGATGCTAGTGTCTGGGCAGGGACCCCTGGTGGAAAATGCCAGAGCGTATCCTTTTTGTTTTGCTGTTCTGGATGGAGAGGAGGGTGAAGGCTTGGGGTGCCAGAGTTGTGTGGTAGGATATTGGGAAACAAGGATAAATGGTTTGTGTGGTTAGTCCTTGAGACTGTTGGTAACAGACCAGACCACAGACCACATCAGAGCCATCTGCAAAGCTTAATGTACAGAGTCCTCTGTCTTAATCTTTTTTTTTTTTTTTTTTTTTTTTTTTTTTTTTTTTTTTTTTTTTTGGTTTTTCAAGATAGGATTTCTCTGTATAGCCCTGGCTGTCCTAGAACTCACTCTGTAGACCAGGCTGGCCTCAAACTCAGAAATCCACCTGTCTCTGCCTCCCAAGTGCTGGGATTAAAGGCGTGTGCCACCACCATCCAACCTCTGACTTAATCTTGAGCAATCTTGATCTCTGTGTCTCCAGTAAAAAGTTGAGAATCCCTAAGGCAATGATTCTCAGCCTGTGGGTTGTTACCCCTCTAGGGTCGAATGACCGTTTCATAGGGGTCACATATCAGATAACATTAGATTTTACATTATGACTTATAACAGTAGCAAAATTACAGTCATAAAGTAGCAACAACAATAATTTTACGGTTGGGGTCACCACGACATGGGGAACTGTATTAAAAGGTTGCAGTGGTAGGAACCTGAGAGCCACTGCTCTAAGCAGACACGCCCTAAGTGGGGGGGTCTCGCTCCAGCCTCCATCCATCCCTGTGAGCCCCTGCTGGGAATAGCGCACTGTTGGTCATGTATACTCAGAAGGCAAAGGACGTGGTCCCTGACCTTAGGCGTTTGTTCATGAGCCCTGGATGCTTCCTGGGCACTCTGCTAGGCTGTGCTCTGAGACACATTGGGACCCAGGTAAGAACGTGGGGAATGTGACTTACTCAGGGGAGCCATACTTGGGAGGGGAAGCACCTACAAACAGCAGAGGTGTGTGTAAGAGAGTGGGTGTTCTAGGGGAACAGAACTGATAGGGTAAACATACATTATAAATGGGATTTAGTCACTTTTCCTTCACAATAGGTGCTGGGTAGTTGAGAAATGGCCGTCTGCTGGTAGAGCCTATGAGCCCTGTAGCTGCTCAGTCCACACTGACTGAGCCTCAGCAGTCCCAACCTGGCACTGAAAGCCTGAGCGTTCCTGGAGAGAGCTTCAGTATGTGTTGAAATTCCTCAGATCTCTTACACCTGGATCATCTCCAAAAAGTGCTTTCTGATTCATGTTTCTTAGGTGAATGTAGGTCCAGTCAAGATGACAGTCATCACAGGGGTGGGAAGCAAGCTCAGCTCTGAGGGCACTGTGACCAAGTCTGACCACCTGTCTGTGATTATCAGGACTCGGGAGGTGAAAGGAGAGGACTGACTCCACAGGTTGTTCTTTGACATTCATAATCCCCACAAATAAATGTAATTTAAAAAAAAAAAGATGAACTGTTCCAGCACAGGGGCTGGGGATGAACCCTAGTTGGAGAGTATTTGTGTACCAAGCTGAGGCCCTTGGTTTGAGTCTCAAGTACCACAAAGAAGAAGAGATGGCACAGGGCCCAGGCAGTGGTTCAACAGGTAAAAGCCCTTGCTTCTGAGCCTTACCACCTGAGTTAGGTCTCCAGGTTCCACGCAGTGGACATCCGCCGTGCCCCTTCCCCAGCTAAGTAAACATATTTGAAAAACTGAAAAGATGGGCTCTAGGTTTGAGCATTGAAGTGCAGAGGGTACACCTGAAGCAGGAGCAGCCTTTAGCTTTAGAGGGTTGGGTGTCCTGGGAGGTGGTAAAGACTTCCTGGGAAGACATGGTATCAGTCAAAAGGAGAGGAATTGGGCATTAGAGGACAGAAAGGCAGGCTGGGGCTGGACAGTCTCGTCCTAAACTCAGAGCAGTGGAGAGCTGGTGCAGGCTTTACTGCTGTGGGTGGATCTGTTAGAATGATCATTTGGGGGATACTGGTTTTGAGTGTTATCTGAGACTAGTTAAGATGGGATGGAATTAAGGACAGGAAGATGGAGGCAGCTCTTAGAGGAGAGCAGGCTGGAGTTGGCATGGTTTTCTGCATGACGGTCCCTTCCTTGCCGAATGAGATTTGACTGTCAGTGTTGTAGTTTCCCATATTTGTGACTGTTGTGTGACTTTTCCTGGAGAGATGTGAACAATCATCTATGCAACCCAGATAGGGAAACAAAGACTGACCATTGGCTTGATGAGCCAGGCAGTTAGCTGGCGTGAAAGGCACACCTCAGAAAATCCTAGGGTGGCATGAGTGATGCCTGGTGAAAGATGCATCCCAGGAGCTTCCTGCACAGCTCGAAGGCAGCTTGGCTATGGGAGTGTCTCTTCCCCCAGAATCTTGTATAACCATATAGCTTGAGGGAGGTTGTGGCTCTGGTAACTTTAAGGGACTCCCACTTCCCTCCAGGAGGGAATGTTTCAATTCAGAGGAAATAGCTATTCACTAGTTACTTGATTTTGCCTAGCTCCTCACAGCCCAGTACTTAGGGTCGTATTACTCACAAGCACCAGTTGGAATGGCCCTGCACATAGCAGAAGCTCTTTGAGTTCACAGTGGGGTTTGGCCTCTGTTCTCTGGCTCTTGCTGGTGTAGATAGAGAGTCTAGTACCTGGAATATGCCCTCGTGGGTACCAAGGGGCTACACTGGTGTTGCATGCGCCTGCTCTATCTGTGCAGCCACAGCCTGCACTTGGTGCCTGTGGGATTTATGACAGCTGCCTGCCTGCTGTGGCCTGGCCTGGGTTTGGTTCTGCCCTCTTGTCATCTGGTGTATGTATAAAAGCATCTTCCCAGAACCGTGTAGCTTTGCTTCCCTGATCTCGGCTGCAGACTAGGTTTCCAGAATGTGGTGACAGTAGACGAGCTGCGAAAAGCCTTCCCGGAGCTGGACATGGTGGACCTTCAGCGGCGGCCGAAGACCATGGTAATGAGGACAGGGTGGGTTACCTCACCCTTCACGGTATTCCCGGGCTCTTGTGTGGTTGTCTTCCTGTTTCTTCTCAGTGTCGGTTCCTTGGGTTGGTCCTGCCACCCTTCTGCAAGGAGCTGCTTCTGCACTGGTGTTCTTGCAAAGGTGTGTCTGGCCAGGACTGTGTTCCCTGGTTAGGTAGGAATGGCTGAGAGAAGCAGTGGGCTCCACACTCTAGCCTTCTGCTTTGTTAGAATTACCTAGCAACTCCGTTCAGTGTCTTGGCATTTGCTTCAGTCTGCAGTACACCTTGGTGGCTTCCCCAGGTTTCCCAGGGGAGCCACTAAGCTCTGTTAGTTACTCACTCTGCTCCTTTATCCTGAAGCACAGCCAGGCTGCCTTGTGAGGACTCTGTTTTTCCACTGCCCTGCTGTAAGGACCATAGGTGAAGAAAGTGGCTTCATTTCCTTTTACAGTTCTGGTGGCCAAAGCCAGATTGTACAGGCTTGAAGTCTTTGCCAACTCAGCTACACCTCAGCCCATGATTTCTTATTTCTTGGGATCACCAGTTCCAGGCCCTCTTTGGCCCTTTGGAATATAACTGCCTGTCTCCTAAGGTGCCTCTTGGCCCATTCTCATAAGATTGTTTTATACATTTAATAGCTTATGTTAACAATTTAGGATTTGATGAAATACATTTGTAGACAGATAAGCTTACTTCATTAATTTAATAGAAAATAGGTTATAAGTTCTCCTACCAGGATTTTCTAGCTGTAGAGCAGATCCCGTCCTTTGAGATCTTTTTCTTGAGTCACTAAAATTCTGAGATGAACGAGAATCTAGAGTGGGAACACATCTCAGAATAGCTGCGAGGCTGAGCTTGGCACAGGAGAAGTGACTCATGTCAGCCAAGACTGCAGTGGTTCAGGGAAGAGTGAACCCAAGGCTGCTGAAGAGAAACCCTCTAGAACTGGCCTAAGGATGAGTGTCCTCACACACAGAGAGCTCCTCTCCACAGGCTGGCCCTCCTTTAGAACTGGCCTAAGGATGAGCGTCCTCACACACAAGAGAGCTCCTCTCCACAGGCTGGCCCTCCTTTAGCTCCCTGACACTAGAGGCCCTTGCTCGGCCAGGACTTTGTTTTCTCTCCGGGCTGGAGCAGCACAGCTGACCACCAACCCTCTTGGCCAACTTTGCACATGGCATCTCTCAGCCTGTATTGAGTCCAGTCTGGGCCTTGGTTTTCTTTCCCTTGTGCATCTTCTTCCTAAGTTCTGTCTAGTTCTTGGCTTGAGCTGGTCCTTGGGAGTGGTCTCTGACCTGTGGAGGACCTGTCTTTCCTGCTCCTCAACTCTGGAGACTTAACTGCTCAGAGTGGAACGGGACTAGCATTGACTGGCCTCCTCTTTGTCTTTTGGCAGCACCTGAGGAATGACTTCCCTACCATCGAAGGTAAGAGAGGCCCTGTTCCTGGGTGGGTGTGGGCTAAAGAGGTCCTGTGCCTGGGTGGGCGTGGGCTAAAGAGGCCCCGTGCCTGGGTAGCGTGGGCTGTTTCCCTCTGTCACATCAGCCCCTGGCTCACCTGAGGCATAGCCCTGGCTGTCCACTCCATACTCTGAGACATGTGTTGGGGTTTCTCCTTCTCTACAGTGCTTAACTTACCTGAGTTATAAGCACAGTAACTTTCAAGAGTTACTTGTCCATAGGCAAGGACAGTCTAGCACAGTGAGGCTTAGGACAATAAAGACATTGTAACTTCTTGTTGCTGTCCTGAAGTAAAATAACTTTCCCACTATCAGAAAGTAGTCAGTGGCCAGTTGTAGTGGTGCATGTTTGTAGCCTCCCACTTGTAGGGCTGAGGTGAAAAGATTGGAGTTCAAGGCTGTCTGGGGCTTCACAGTGACTCTTATCTCAAAACCAAACAAAGTAGTATAGTGTAGTCTTGTGCCCTCGCTGTGCCAGGGAGTGAAAGGAAAGTGTCTTGGTGAGACATTGGTGTTGTAATTATCTGAGAAGTAAATGATTGTTCTAAACACAGTGACCAGGAATGTCCCAGCAATGGGTAAGGCTGTGTTTATAGCTCTAATACAGGTACGTGGGCAGAATTGCCACTGGTGAGCTGATTTCTAAAATGGAGAACAATTCTTGGTAATTTTTTTGTTTTTGTTTTGTTTTGGAGATAGGATTTCTCCCGGCTATCCTAGAACTTGCTCTGTAAACTCACAGATCTGCTTGCCTCTGCCTCCTGAGTGCTAGATTAAAGTTGTGTGCCACCACTGCCCAGCTAATTTGTGGTAAATTTTAAAGAAATATTAGGAGTCTCTTGGTTGATTGTATGATCACTTAAAAATTGTTAAAGTGTACAGAAATACTTTGGACAGCTGGAGAGATGGCGTAGCAGTTAAGAACAGCTGGTGTTCTTGCAGACCTAGGTTTGAGTCTCTGCACCCACGTGGTAGCTCATAGCCATCTGTAAATTCAGTTCCTGATAAACCAAGTGCCTTCTTTAGGCATCCACAAACTTGCATCAGGTATGCAAATACATACATGCTGGCAAAACACTCATGCAAAGTAAATAAATAAGTAGTTAGAGCATTTTGTGGTTAGATATAAGATGGAGTTGCTCCAGCAGTCCTGATGAGGATTGGGGTACTGCTAGGATAGGACAGTGTTTGCCTGTGTAGAGTTCTCTATCGAGTGTTCAATTGTGACAATCAAAATGGGTCCTCCATCTTTTAATTTTAACTTTATTTATTTATTTATTTATTTATTTATTTATTTATTTATTTTTCCGAGACAGGGTTTCTCTGTGTTCCCTGGCTGTCCTGGAACTCACTCTGTAGACCAGGCTGGCCTTGAACTCAGAGATATGCCTGCCTCTGCCTCCCAATTAACTTTATTTTTTAAATATTTTTTTTTGATACAGGGCCTCTATGTAGCCCTGGCTGTCCGAGAACTCACTATGTAGGCCAGGCCACCCTCCGACTCACAGGGAGCCTCCTCCTGTCTCTTGAATGCTGGGAGTAAAGGGGTGTGGCCAGTTCACACTTTTATTTAGGTGCATATATGTGTCTGTGTACATGCCACATGTATTCAGGGACCTGTGAAGGCTAGAAGAGGTCATTGGATGCTTGGATCTGGAGTTACAGGTGTTTGTGACCCATTGGACATGGGCACTGGGCGTTGAGCTCGGGTCCTTTGCTGTTGGACATGGGCACTGGGCGTTGAGCTCGGGTCCTTTGCTGTTGGACATGGGCACTGGGCGTTGAGCTCGGGTCCTTTGCAGGGACAGCAAATGACTTTAGCCACTGAGTTCTCTCTCTGTCCCCTTACTTTGCTGTGTTCTGAGACAGAGTTCTCACTGCCTTGACTGGCCTTGATCTTTTTTGGGAAAAAGATCTCATGTAGTGATCACTGGCTTCTGATTTTTGGCTAGATCAATAGCTGAGGTTGACTTTGAGCTATTTAGCATCCCGTATCCACCCCTCAAGTGGCCGTGCTGTCACGTGGTGTGTGCTGTCTTGCTGGGCCTTAGTTTTTACTTGTTTATTTGGTACTACTAGGGTTGGGATTTAGGGCCTTGTTCATGCTAGGCAAGCACTTGATTACTGAGGCATACTTTCAGGGCCTGTGTTTCTTTTTATTTTAGATCTAGTTGAGGCAACTGAAGTTTAGCAGTGAGTAACTATCGCAGTTCCACATGGCTCCCTCATTCCAAGTTCTCACGTATGGCTCAGAAATGTGACTGAGGGAGGCTAGCCCCATAGAGTGCAGTAGAGTTTGTAGGGTGAGGTATAGGTAGGGCATCTCATAGGCCATGAGATCTGCTGCTTCTGTGAGACACCCTTAGGGTGAGTTCTATTCACCCAGGGCACACTGGGACATGGCTTGGCCAGGGCTGCTCAGTTGTGACCTTAGTAAAGATCTCTAGCTCAGGTAGGTATTGCTAACTGGCCTCTGTAGTCTCTGAAGGGCCTTCAACCCACCCACCACGAAGGGCAGGGCAAGGACCCTGCTTCCTCACCCCTGTGCCTTTGAATTTTAGGGGTCCTCCTCCTTGGGGAGCCGGTCCGCTGGGAGACAAACCTGCAGCTGATTATGGATGTCCTTCTTAGCGACGGAAATCCTGGAACCAGCCTGGCTAGAGCTCCATACCCCCACCTCCCTGTCCTGGCTAGCAACATGGACCTCCTGTGGATGGCTGAAGCCAAGATGCCCAGGTGAGAACACAGTGTCCCTGGCTTTTACCTCGTGAGCCTTGGAGACGCCACCATAACCTGCCCTCTGAGAGTAAAAGCTTTCAAGAGTTTCTTCATATCACTTATTAAGCTAAAACTACAGATTGCTGAGCATGAAGATGTGTTGACTGATTTTTTGTTTTGTTTTGTTTTGTTTTTTTGTTTTTGTTTTTTGAGACAGGGTTTTTCTGTATAGCCCTGGCTGTCCTGGAACTTACTCTGTTGACCAGGCTGGCCTCAAACTCAGAAATCTGCCTGCCTCTGCCTCCCAAGTGCTGGGATTAAAGGCATGTGCCACCACTGCCCGGCATTTTGTTTTGTTTTTGAGTGATTTTTAATATGTGCCCCATCCCTGACGACCTCAACACACCATCGGATGGGCAGCTGTAAGGGATACCAGTCTGTATGCATGCAAGGATCTTCTAGCCGGGCAGTGGTGGCGCACGCTTTTAATCCCAGCACTTGGGAGGCAGAGGCAGGCAGACTTCTGAGTTCGAGGCCAGCCTGGTCTACAGAGTGAGTTCCAAGACAGCCAAGGCTACATAGAGAAACCCTGTCTCAGGAAAAAAAAAAAAAAAAAGGATCTTCTAATGCTGGTCCTGTCACTTCTCTGTTTGCTTTCATATCCACCCTAGGGATGGGAAAGCTGGGACCATAAACCAGGATAATTCCCAGGCTGTGGAGCCAAGAGCCGAGACCAGCTGTGCTGCACCTGTGTCATGGCCTTTTCCGGGCTGATAGGTACCTCTTTTGTGGCCCTCAGTGCCTGCTGTGAAGCCAGCTGATGACAGAATATAGTATCTTCTCTCTCTGTCATGGACTTGTAGAGGCTGTGTGCCGTCAGCAGAGGGTGGTTTAGACCCAAGACTAGGCCTTAAAGATGCAGGGCTTCCTTCCTGTGGCTCTGCCTCCTTTTCTTTCTCTTTGTGTGAGCTAGGATGGCGCTACACCACATAGCTCAATGACTTCAGCTCATTACCTTCCTGCCTCAATTTCCCCACAGTTCCTGTCACATTTAAGGATATTCTGTAGCCTGAGGTTAGGTATTTTCTCTGAGTTAGAAGAGACACCATGACCAAGGCAATTCTTATAAAGGAAAACATTTCAGTTTTAGAGTTTTAGTCCGTTATCAGCATGGTGGGAGGCATGGCAGTGTCCAGGCAGACATGGTGCTGGAGGAGCTGAGGGTTCTACTTCTTGACTGGCAGGCAGCAAGAAGGGACTGTGTTCTACACTGGGTGGAGCTTGAGCATAGGACTTCACAGTGACAGTGTTCTTCCAACAAGGCAACGGGTCCTAATAGTGCCACTCCGGTGGGCCAAGCATTCAAACACTACCTATTCAGGCCACCACAGTCATGATATGTTGATTCAAGATAGGGATCAGGCGAGGGTTAGGCATGTAGCTGCAAGTTGAGAAGCATGGGGAAACGGTTCGTGGACCAGATTTAATGTAATTTTTATTTTTATTCAATTATTTTTGTATTATTTTGTATTATTCAATTATTTTTGTATTGTTTTGAGACAGAGTCTCACTCTTTAACTTTGATTTGTTTGTGACTCACAGTGTAGTCCAGGCTAGCCTTAAAAATCATAATTATGCCGAGCGGTGGTGGCGCATGTCTTTAATCCCAACACTTGGGAGGCAGAGGCAGGCGGATTTCTGAGTTCGAGGCCAGCCTGGTCTACAGAGTGAGTTCCAGGGCAGGCAGGGCGATCCAGAAAAACCCTGTCTTAGAAAACCCTGTTTCGAAAAACCAAAAAAAAAAAAAACAAACCATAATTATTCTCTAGCAGACTTCTGAGTGCTGGGATTACAGGCATGTGTCACCATGTCTGCCTCTGTTTACTTCATAATCTCAAAGTTAGCTGCTTGTCGTGGTACATAGTGGTAATTTTGGCAAGAGAAGACAGAGGCAGGAGAACCACATGTTTGACACTAGTGTGGGCTTCATGTGTAGTTCCAGGCCAGCCTAGGATATAACAAAATCCTGCTTCACAAAATAAGAAGAAAATAGAATTCTTTTGTTGTTGTTGTAATGTTGTATTGTTTAAGATAGAGTCTCACTGTTTAGCCTGATTGGTGTTGACTTTGGTCAATTGGCAAATCTGATTCTTGGAGACCTGGGACCTGAGGACTTGAAAGAATGGGGTGAGGAGCTAGAGAGATGGCTTAGTGGTTAAGAGTACTGACTGCTCTTCCGAAGGTCCTGAGTTCAAATCCCAGCAACCACATGGTGGCTCACAACCACCCATAATGATACCTGATGCCTTCTTCTGGGGTGTTTGAAGTCAGCTACAGTGTACTTATATATAATAAATAAATCTGAAAGAAAGAGAGAAAGAAAGAAAGGAAGGAAGAATGGGCAGACTGTATAGTCTAATGCTGTGAACAGCCTTCCTTTAGCCTCACTGTACTTTTTTTTTTTTTTTTTTGGTTTTTTGAAACAGGGTTTCTCTGTGTAGCTCTGGCTGTCCAGGAACTCACTCTGTAGACCAGGCTGGCCTTGAACTCAGAAATCTGCCTGCCTCTGCCTCCCAAGTGCTGGGATTAAAGGTGTGTGCCACCACTGCCCGGGCTCACTGTACTTTTATACACAATGGTGACAAAGAAAGCAGTGATCCAGGGAAGGTTGTTTTGAGTTCAGACAAACATGTAAATAAACACCAGTAAGCACATACTAAATATTAGCAGCACAGGCCTTTCCCAGATCTTTCTCAGGACAGACCAATTTAAACACTGGCACGTACTATAGATTATCTCTGGGAAAGCATGAAAGCCAGGCAGGAGGCCATGTCCAGATGCAGCGCACACTGATCAGACTGGGTTTTATAGCTGTGTTCTGACATCCAACAAGAATAAGCGTGCTTTATAAATTGAATGTGAATGTTTGCATTAGAGGTACAAAGTCACATCCAGGAACCAAATGTACCTCTTCTTTTTTTCCTGGAGCCTTTCTCACAGTTCCCCAAGATATTGTTCACCATGGCTCAGTCTTTTGACTGAGTTCTGACAGTTGGCCTGGAGTTCCCTATATAAGACAGGCTGAACTTGAACTTGAAGAGATCTGCTTGCTTCTTGATCTCCCAAGTGCTGAAATCAAAGGCCTGCATCACTACACCCACCCAGGAAATGTAATTTGAGTGTAAGCGAGTGACATTGAATATGATACCAAGCACAGTGTCAGTTAGGGATGGGTCAGCACTGAGGACAGAATACAGAAGCACTTTACACAAGGTGGTGTATTGGCTTTCTTATTAAAGAAGCTAGCAATCTGAGGCTTCGTGCAGCTCCTTTTTGTTTTGTTTTTGTTTTTTTGGTTTTTTTTGTTTTTGTTTTTTGAGACAGGGTTTCTCTGTGTAGCCTTGGCTGTCCTGGAACTCACTCTGTAGACCAGGCTGGCCTCGAACTCAGAAATCCACCTGCCTCTGCCTCCCAAGTGCTGGGATTAAAGGCGTGTGCCACCATCGTCTGGCCTTTTTTTTTTTTTTTTAAGATTTATTTATCTATTTTATTATATGAGTACACTGTAGCTCCAGTTGGCCTCTCTCACTCAGGCCCAAAGATTTATTTATTATTATAAATAAGTACACTGTAGCCATCTTCGGATGCACCAGAAGAGGGCGTCAGACCTCATTACAGGTGGTTGTGAGCCACCATGTGGTTGCTGGGATTTGAACTCAGGACCTTCGGAAGAGCAGTCAGTGCTCTTACCTGCTGACCATGTTGCCAGCCCCCGTGTGCAGCTCTTTATTAAGGACACGTGTGTCTTTCTGCAGCCTCCTTAAGCCTTGCCTATATAGTCCAGCATGGCTGGCTAAGTGCCAGCCATCATATTAGCATTTCAGATGTCAGGAAGCAGTAGAGTAGGCTGTTAACTTGCTACACTGACAGAATACTTGAATAAACAACTTAAAAGGAGGAAGATTAGTTTCTGCTCTATTGATTTGGTGCTTGTGGGGACCCTAACACTGTGATAGGACGCAAGCTGTGGAGCAAAATGGTTGCCTTTTGATAGCTGGGAAGCAATGAGGTAGGCAGGGGGGAGCATGCTCCAGTGACTTGGTTCCTGTTAGGCTCTGCTTACTGAGGACTCTAGCACCAGCCAAGGTGTCATCAGCTGGGACCAAGCCTTGCGCTGTGGGGCCATGTAAGGTCAGGCAGAGTGCGCTTCCTTGTTTTCAGGGCCTTGTGTCACAGCCAGTCCAGCACCTCTGGTTCTGTTGACTGTGGGGTTCACGTGTGTAACGTATAGACTAAGTGACCACACCTAGCCTCAGGGGAGCGAGCACACTCTGGCAGCCAACACTTGTGGCACAGCACCCAGTCTTAGGGTTTGGGGCCAGGTAAGATGGTGTTGTGGGTAAATGCCTGCTCTCAAGCTGACAACTTGAGTTTGAGCCTTGGGACCCAAATAGAGTTGGAATGAGAGGCTGACTCCAGAAAGCTGTCCTCTGACCTTTGTATGCTCACCGTGGCACACGTGCATGCATAATATTAATTTTTTAAAACCCCAAACACTATGTTTTAGGAGTGAGACTTTCAGGGTTTTCACCCTAGTTTTGCTCCCTGGGGAAATTGCCTGCTCTTGCCTCAGTTTCTTCATGTGAATGACTCCAGGGAAGGGGGTACAGGTTAGTTTCATGGAGACAGCTTAGAGAGTGGCAGGCGACCTCAAGGCTGAGTTGCTGAGATCTCTTCTTGGGCAGGTTTGGTCATGGCGCCTTTCTGCTATGCCTGGAAACCATCTACCGGAAAGTAACAGGCAATGAGCTGAAATACGAGGGCCTGATGGGCAAACCCAGCGTCCTCACTTACCTGTATGCAGAGGAAGTGATCAGGCAGCAGGCTGAGAGGCGGGGCTGGGCCGCCCCCATCAGGAATCTGTATGCTATAGGGTAAGTCCACTACATCTCTATTCTCATAGCTTCTTTTCTTTCCATCTGCCCACACCACCCTGGCTTCCCCACAGCTGAATCACACCACCCCCAGGCTGATCTCTGTTCTGGTAGTTTGAAACATTAAACTGAGGTTTTCTTTCTTTGCTCTCTGGTATTGCTGCCCTGCCAGTGATAACCCCATGTCTGATGTCTATGGTGCCAACCTGTTCCATCAGTACCTGCAAATGGCAAATCATGGAGAGGAGGAGCAGCAGATGGGTGGACAGCAGAAGCAGCGGCCTTCAGCAACACAGAGCTGTGCTTCCATCCTGGTATGCACTGGCATATACAGTTCTCAGGACCCAGGCTCCCAAGTGCCTGCTCCTGGAAGGGAAGAGCTTCCATTCCACGGGCACCGAGACTTCCGCTTCAGTCCAGAGCTCCTGCAGGCCTCCCACATCGTTCATGATGTAAATGAAGCTGTGCAGCTGGTCTTCCACCAGGAGGGTTGGGCTTGAGAGTAAGGAGATGGAGCAGAGGCATCGGGGGCTGTTGGGACATGCGCTCAGGGAATCCTGTGTGCCAGGCTGAGGTCTGGATCACAGGCATCAAGTCCAAGCCTGGTCTCTTGCCATTGCTTCCTGGAACAAAGACGACTGCGGCTTCAGTACCTACAGAATGCCCTTTGGGCAGCATTTCAGGAGAAGGGATGGATTTCTGGGCCCTTCCTGTGCGTCTCTTGCCTTGAGTCTGACCTCATGCTGGTCCCTTCACCTCTGTGCCTAGAGATGTGCCTCAGTGTCCTCCTCTGAGTGAGGACCTTTTTTTCCAGACAGCATCTCACTGTTGTAGCTCCAGCTGTCCTGGAACTCACTATGTAGCCCACGTTGTCCTGAAACCCAGCTCTGCCTGTCTCTGCCTCCCCAGTGCTGGGGTCAAAGGTACGTGCCGTCACGTCTGCCTCAGTAAGGACTTTAAAAATAGGGCACAGTGTACAATTATGTGGAAACCTGTGGAGAGCCTCTGGTCACACTGATGGAAGCACTGTGCCAGGGAGGGGTGTGACTGACACTCTCCATAGTGCTTACTGTATTTTACAGTGTTGCCCAGAGACTTTGAGGATTTTTTTTTTTAAATTAAAAACTATCCTAATATCTGTTATGTTGTGTCTTGTGAAGATTTGTGTGGAATGTTCTAGAAGCCCTGTGAGGGGAGGCTTGGGGCAGGGGTACACAGGGTACTCCTCCTGGGTTGAAGAGTTTGTGGCATTTCATTCCCTAAGTATGGTGGTGTCTCCTTCTCCTGCTGTCCGTCCTCCCACCCCCAGGCGGGGCTCTGTCTAGTAATGTCTCCTCAGTACCGTTTACATTCTGTCCCCAAAGAGAAACCCTACCCCAGCTCCCCGTGTCTCTTCCCCAAGCTTGGCATTTGTCAGATTTCTTGCCTCTCTAGTTTGGACATTGACTGCCTTTCAGAGGTCCATACGTTAAAGGCTCGTCCCCCTGGGTGTTGAGGACCTTTTACTAGGTAGGCCCCAAGATTTAGACTTGGTGGCACGTAGCCCTAATCTCAGCATTCTGGAAGCTGAGACAGGAGGATTTTGAGTTTGAGGCTTACCCAGGACACAGCAGAATACTGTCCCAAGAAATTAAATAAAAAAATTTAAAAACAAATTAAAAAAGAAACCCTGACTAACAGACTCGGGGTCCCTGCCCTTTATCTTACTCCTGTAGTCACTTGATAGGACACGACCTCCATCCCCTCCATTCCCCTCTTTCTCATCCCTTCCTTTGCCCTCCCGTCCCTTTCCCTTCTCATCCGGCTGGCCTTGAACTCCTGACCTCCCAGGTGCTTAGATCACAGAGGCACCACCATTCGCGGCTTTCCTTTTTTTCTTAAAATACCATTGGTTGGCTATATCTGACTACTTGACACCTCTGGATGCTTCGTTGTTTAGAGATGAGAAGCAAAAGAGACAGGGGGTAGCCCATGAAATAGGAAATGGAGAGCTGTCATCAGAGAAGCTTAATGAAGAAATTGCTCCATGTCCACTCCCTTGACCAGCGCTTGGCTGTGCCCAAAGCCAAGCATACCCACTTAGATGTAGCACCTCACAAGTCTCCCAGAGGCAGCGTTAGCTTACCTCAGTAGGACCGGGCTCTATACGGGAGCCGACTTGAGGCTGTAAGTACCCCAGACGAGAAAGCTATGGGGGGCATTTTTTGCTCTCACTGTGAGCATCTACACACGGACCAGAGGAAGGCCGTGCCATCCTCAGTGGGTATGGATAGGGCGTGTGTGCACTTTTCTTGCGTGTCTGAGGCTAGGTCAGGGTTCTTGATATGGCCAGCTCATGTCAACAATACACATTAGCTTAAGCACTTCATACATTCAGGCTTCCTCCACTATCATCATCATCATCATCATCTCTTCCTCTTCCTCATCTTCCTCCCCTTCCTCTTCTTCCTCTTTCTCTTTTCTTCCTTCCTTCCTTCCTTCCTTTCTTGTTTGTTTGGACAGGGTTTCTCCCAAATGCTGGGATTAAAGTGCGTGCCACCAGGTTCCTGCAGCATAGAAATGCATCCATCCTGCCATCCCACCACCTGTGGCCCTTGCCTACCACATTCCCTCCATCACTTCATGCTCATCTGTGCAAACAGAGTCCCCTGCCTGTCCTGACTTGGGGCCTCTGCTGTTCTCTCCATCTGTCTCACACCATTCCTTTCTCCAGCTAGTGGGGCAGGATACCTCAAAGACTCTCCTGACCTCCTCTACGAAAGAGCACTCTGTCTCCCTTAACCCACTGTTTCCTCCTAGTACTCACATTCCTTGACCTGAATAAACACTTACTTATTTTATTCTACTAAAAGGAGCTCCGTGGGTTTGGGTCATGCGTGACTGGCACCTGGCAGGATTGCTGCTGACCCTGCTTGCTTACCTATAGGATCTCCTTGTCCTTGGCGAGGGTGACAGAAATGAAGACGATAGGTCAACCTGGAATGAACCTCAGCTCTCCAGTCCCCAGCTGTATGGTCCTGTACCCTTCACTTCTCTTCAAGGTTCTGGTTTTTTGAATATTAGGTTTGTGTTTGCAGTATCTGTGCTGTAGGCTTGTGTCAAAAATAAATAAATGACAGCTGGAGATGTAGCTCACTTACTAGAGGGCCTGGGCTTGCTCCACAGTGCTTCATATACCAGGCATGGGGCACATACAGTAATCATCACTTAGGGGGTAGAAGCAGGAGGATCCAGAGTTCTAGGTTATTCTTGACTGGATTAACAGGGTCAAGCCAGACTTTCTACATGAAACCTCATCTCAAAATACAAAGAAGAATTAAGTTTTCTATAAGCTTTTTAAAAAGATTTATTATTTATTTAATGTATATGAGTACACTGTCGCTATCTTCAGACACACCAGAAGAGGGCATCAGATCTCATTACGGATGGTTGTGAGCCACCTTGTGGTTGCTGGGAATTGAACTTAGGACTTCTGGAAGAGCAGTCAGTGCTCTTAATCACTGAACCATCTTTCTAGTCCCGTAAGTTTTTTAAAGTACAGAAGTTCTCCTACAGAACCATTTCCCTAGACAGTGGGAAGTCCAGGCTTAGCGTTTTCTGACTACAAAAAGGTCTCGGGGCTGTCCTTGAGGATTTGGGAATTTGTCCCCACCATCCTTGGCTCTGATCCTTCCACAAGGGAGAAAAGGGCAAAGAGTTCCCTTCCCTTTGAAGAACTTTCTGGAACATTCCCAGGACTTTTAGTTCAGTTTGTTTGACTACAGTGTGGTCTCCCAGGCACCACTAACTTCAAGGGCCAGGGAGAGAGTACAGTGATACTTAGGGAACTCAGGCTCGGGGGCCAGGGAGAGGCTCAGTGGGTAAAGGTGCTTGTACAAAGCCTGACAGGTTGGATTCTCTCCCTGCCTGGGAGCCACGTGGTGGAAGGAGAGCTGACTCCGGTGAGTTACCCCTACTTCCCCATGTACCGTGGTACCTGTGCCCTTCCTCCCCTAAGAAAGTGATTGCAGTAATTTTCAAATGTTAAAATGAGTCAGGTTCTATGTAACAGGATTGATACTGGAGTGCATGCTGGACCAGAATCAAGGAATGCAACTACAGCCTGGTACAGAAGGCACTGACCTGCTGTTACCATTGTTCATTGGTCTCTGAGTGTGCTAGACAAGTGTTCTACCACTAAACAATACCTCGTGCTGTGTTGTTTGTTTTGGTTCGTTTTTTAATTTACTTTTTGTTTGTTTTTGAGACAGGGTTTTTCTGGGTAGCCCTGCCATTCCTGGAACTCACTCTGTAGACCAGTCTGGCTTTGAACTCAGAAATCCGCCTGAGTTCTACCTCCTAAGAGTTCTACCACCTGCTTCTACTTCTCAAGAACTGGGATTAAAGGTATGCACCACCACCTAGCTTTTAATTTACTTTTTTTTTAAAGATGTATTTATTATTATAAATAAGTACACTGTAGCTGTCTTCAGACACACCAGAAGAGGGCATCAGATCTCATTACAGATGGTTGTGAGCCACCATGTGGTTGCTGGGATCTGAACTCAGGACCTCTGGAAGAGCAGTCAGTGCTCTTAACCACTGAGCCATCTCTCCAGGAGAGCCCCTTAATTTACTTTTTTAAAAGCATGGTTTCGTGTATCCTAGGCTCGTTCTAGGCTTGCTAGGTAGTCTAGATGACTCTGACCTCCCTTCTGCCACCACATGTGCCACCAACATGTGGTTTGCTCAGTGATGAGCATTGAACCCAGGCCTTTGTGCATCCCAGGCAAGCACTCTATCAACTGAACTATACCCCAGCCCAGTTTACTTATTCTTCTGAGTCTTGCTTTGAAGCTCATTCTGCTGCCAGCTCAACAATTCTGCCTCAACATCCCAAGTTCTAGGACTAGACACTCGTGCCATGACTTCTGGACTTTGATTATTTCTCTCTCTCTCTCTCTCTCTCTCTCTCTTGCTCTCTCTCTCTCTCTCTCTTTCTCTCTCTCTCTGTCTCTCTCTCTCTCTCTCTCTCTCTCTCTCTCGTGTGTGTGTGTGTGTGTGTGTGTGTGTGTGTGTTTGTGCGTGTGTGTGCATGCACGAGATTGCTCATGCGTGGGATATGAGTAGACATGGATACCTATGTTCATTTGGAGGTCAGAGGTCAATGCTAGTGTCTTCCCACCTGATTTTATTTTTGTTTAATGTTTACAGTTTTATTTATGTGCATGGTTGTTTTGCCTTTGTGCCTATCTGTGTGCCACGTACCATGTTTGTGATTGGTGCCCATGGAGATCAGAAGAAGATATCAGATCCCCTGGAACTGGAATCACAGTTGTTAATGCCCTTGCAGATGCTGAGAATCACCGTGGGTCACCTGGAAGAGCAGCAAGTGCTTGTAACCTCTGAGCCACCATATTTTGTAATACAGGGTCTCTAACTGAACCTGGAGCTCAGGATTTGGCTAGTCTGCCTGGCCTGTGAGCCCTATAATCCTCCTGTCTCCACCTTCCCACTGCTGCTATAATCAGAAGAAGCCACCACATCTGGCTCCAAATTTTGCAAAGCTTTATTTACTCTGGGTATGTGGTGTGCATGTGCCATGGCAAGTGTGCGCGGGTCAGAAGACAACTTTGTCAAGTTGGTGCTCTCTCCTTGGTGTGGATTCTGGACATTGAGATCAGGTGGCCAGGCTTGTGTGGGAAGCACATTTACCTGGTGAGCCGTGTCCCCAGCTGCGAGTTTTCAAATGAGCATCAGGAGTTCATAGAGTTTGGAGCCTCACAAACCCCACTACACAGCGGCAGTGCTTAACGTAGTCCACATCCTACCAATAAGGTCCAAAGGCAGAAGTCATTCAGCTACTCGTTTCAGAAACAAAGGCATGTTGTTTGGCCGGTAGCACTCAGCACCATGGTAATGACCAAACATTGGCAGCAATGCCATTCTTGAGTGGAAACGAACTGAAATCAACTGAGTAGTGGCGTTGAGGATGTGCCATGGCAAGTGTGCGCTGGAGAGATGGCTCAGCTCTTCCAGAAGACCTGGGTTCTATTTCCAGGACCATATGGTGACTCAAAACCACCTGCAACTCCAGTCTCAGGGAATTCAATCCCCTTCCCTGGCCTCTGCAGGCACAACACAAACATGGTGCAGAGACAGAGATGCAGGCAAACAATTTGTTTTTAAGAGGGACTAGGCCCGTAGTCAGTCTTCTAACTGGGTCTGTGTATTCCCCGAGACCTCCCCAGGCTCTGGGCTTCCTCTGTCTTTCTCCAAGCACTGCTCAGTGGAGCCACAGTCCAGGAGCGTCTCCTTGGGTCCAGCGTTTTCAGCTTGTATGGAGTGCAACTGTGTATTTAGGAGAACAGGAGGGCAAAGCCAAGTATGGCCATGTGAGGGCACCAGGTCTGTCGCTCGGATCCTTTGGCCAGGTCCTAGGGTGCTGGAGCACTGGTCATTCCTCCCTCTTGCTTGTGTTCCTAAGACATCATACAGGATTTCTGGCTCCCCGCCAGCAGGTCTAGTCCTGTCCCTAAGGGGCTAATTTAGCTAAATGAGAAGTGGAAACAACTAACCAACTGCCTTCATTTGCTCAATTACAAACTGAATGAGAATGTGACCTGTACATGTTTTGATGGAGCAACAAAGGGCTGCCAGGACAGACGGCCAGGGCTGTAGAGACCTTGTTTGCAAACAAACAAAAACAGCTGGGCGATAGTGGCACATGCCTTTAATCCCAGTCCTCTGGAGTCAGAAGCAGGTGGGTCTTTGTGAGTTCAAGGTCGCCCTTGTCTACAAATGGAGCTCCTGCATATCCAGGGCTATATAGAGTAACTGTCTCAAAACCAAACAAATAGGGGCTGGAGAGACTGCTCAGCAGTTAAGAGCCCTGACTGCTCTTCAAGAGGTCTGAGTTCAGTTCCCACTAACACACATGGAGACTTACAATCATCTGTAGTAGGATCTGATGCCCTCTTCTACTGGATCTGAAGACAGCTACATTTATTAAATAAATCTTTAAAAAACAAAAACCCGGAGGGCTGGTGAGATGGCTCAGCAGGTAAGAGCACCGACTGCTCTTCTGAAGGTCGTGAGTTCAAATCCCAGCAACCACATGGTGACTCATAACCACCCATAATGAAATCTGACACCCTCTTCTGTGTACTCATTTATAATAATAAATAATTAAAAAAAAAAAACCACAAGTCAAAGGCCAGATTATCAATTTGAGTGATATGTAAGCCTTTTAAAAGCTCATTTTGATGTGGTAGCTCACACCTTTAATCCTAGCACTTGAGAAGCAGAGGAAGGCAGATCTCTGAGTTTGAGGCCAACCTGGTCCACAGAGTGAGTTCTAGGACAGCCAGGGCTACTCAGAGAAACCCTGTCTTGAAAAAAAGATCAAACAGAAAACCATTTTTTGCATACTAATAGCATCCTAAGCAAGGACTCCAACACTTATGTTTTGTGTTGAGACAGAGTCTTGGAGTCCAGACTAGCTTCAAACTTGCTTTATAGCGAAGGGTGACCTTGAATTCCTGGGCTGCCCTTGCCTCTCAAGTGCAGAGATTTTAAGTATACACCACCACACCTGGCTTCCATAACCCCTCCCCACTTCCATTTAACCCTTCCTTGGGATCAAACCCAGGAAATAATATATGGTAGGCAACGAACCTGGGTTTTTTTGTTTTGTTATTGTTTTTTTTCGAGACAGGGTTTCTCTGTGTAGCCCTGGCTGTCCTGGAACTCACTCTGTAAACCAGACTGGCCTTGAACTCAGAAATCCACCTGCCTCTGCCTTCTAAGTGCTGGGATTAAAGGCCTGTGCCACCACCGCCCAGCTAGGCAATGAACCTGTAGTTTGCTTTGAGGAGATAGGTTTCACAACATAATCTAGGCTGGTCTTAAACACTCGGACTCAAGTCTCTACCTCCCCAGTGCTAGGACTACAGGCTTGTGCCACCACGCCTGATGAACCCATATTTTTAATGAAGTTATCAATATGGGACCAAGCATCTGTGAGGCATGGCAGTGAACAGATGTGATTACTGGGCACTTTGAGTGGTCCCCTGATGGCAGACCCCAGAGTTGATGAAGAACACCTCTGGACTGCCTCATGCAGGTGCAGGGGCATGTTGGTAATGAGGACATCAGGACATCCTACAGAGCCGGGGTTGCTGTAGCAACTGGAGGCTGCCTTGAGGGAGGAATTTAAAATACCTCTGCTAAAATAATTTTGTGTGTGTGAGTGTGTGTGTTTCAAACACTCTGTCATTTGCCAGTGCTTCCTGTTCTGTTGAGGTGGGTCATGCTAGGAGGCCTGTCTCTCTGCCTGGGGCTCTTGGCAGCTTCTGGGGCCTGGAGGTGGAAGATGGCTCAGAGTGTGAATTGCTAGGAAGTTGACAGAACTTTGGCAAGCATTTGCTTCCAGGTTTCTCCAACTCTAAAGCCTGTGCCATTTTCTCTTTGGAGAATAAACACTCTCCCACCACCCCCTCTCTGACTCCCAACATTTATAACATAGCCATGGCATTCCTTGCTGCTCTCTTGGTCTGTTTATTTCTCCACTCCTGCTGCTGCTGTCTCCTCCTCCTCTTTCTCTTTCTCCTCCTCCTCTTCCTCCTCTTCCTTCTCTTCCTCCTCTTCCTCCTCCTCTTTTCTTTTCTCCTCCTCTTCCTCTTCTTCCTCCTCCTCCTCCTCCTCCTCTTCTTCTTTCTCCTCCTCTTCCTCCTCCTTATCCTCCTCTTCCTCCTCTTCCTCCTCCTCTTCCTCCTCTTCCTCCTCCTCCTCCTCTTCCTCCTTCTCCTTCTTTCTTATTCTCACCCAGCAAGTGCTGTGGGGCACCCACCAATCAGGTTGTATGGCCGATAGACAGAGGCTCAGTAGCTAGCAAATCAAGCTTTATATTAAATTGGATCTTAATTCTGTACTTGCCTATATTTGTTGTAGAAACATCTGGTTTTAGATGAATGTGGTGCCAAGCCCATCTTTGTGTGCTTGCATTCAGTTGTGACGAGCCTGTGTGTGATGGCTATTCTTGATTGTGAACTTGACTGTATCAGGAATTAACTAAAATCCAATCAGCTGGGTACACTTGTATCTTAGTATTGTATTGCTGTGAAGAGACACCATGACCACAGCAACTCTTGTAAAGGAACACATTTAAGTGGGACTGGCTTACAGTTACAGAGATTTAGTTCATTATCATCATGGTATGAAACATGGCAACGTGCAGACAGACATGCTGGAGAAGGAGCTGAGAGTTCTACATCTGGATCTACAGGCAACAGGAAGAGAAAGTGGCACACTGGGCCTAGCTTGAGCATAGGAGACCTCGAAGCCCACCCCCAGTGACACTGCCTCTAACAAAGCCACCCATACTCCAACAAGGCTGCATCTCCTAATAGTGCCACTCCTTATGGGCCAAGCATCAAACACTTGCGTCTATAGGAGCCATACCTACACAAACCACCACAACCTGGGAGGAATTTTTCTTAATTAAATCATTGAATTGGATGCCTGGTGGTGATGGTGCTGGTGGCGGCGGTGGTGGCGGCAGCACATGCCTTTAATCCTGGCTCTTGGAAGGCAGAAGCAGGTGGATCTCTGACTTTGAGGCTAGGCTGGTGGTGGTGGCAGCGGTGGTGGTGGAGGTGGCGGTGGCAGCACACGCCTTTAATCCTAGCTCTTGGAAGGCAGAAGCAGGTGGATCTCTGACTTTGAGGCTAGGCTGGTTTACAGAGTGAGTTCCAGGACAGCCAAAGAAACCCTGTCTTGAAAAAAACAAGACAAAAAAATCATTAAAGTGGGAAGATCCATCTTTGATCTGGATCTTTTGAGGGGGAAGACCTACCTTTAGTCTGGCCCACACTTTCCAGTGGCAGCCTACAAAGGACATGGAAAAGGCCTGCTTGCCCTCGCTCTACTTACAAGCCCTTTCCTTCACTGGCATTAGAGCCTGCTTCTCTGGGAGTCTGGTGTTTACTGAAGGCTAGCTGAGATGCCCAGCAACTATTGATTCTTGAACTTTCTGTCGGAAAGGTCTTAACCATTGGTGGACTACCTGGACCACAGCCTGTAAGTGACTCTACTGAATCCCATCACGCACACATACCCCTCTCTGCCTGCATGCACATGAGCACACACACAAGTGCACCCATGCACACGCACACTCTTTTATCAGTTCTGTTCCTCTAGAGAACTCTGACTAATACATTATGCTTGACAAGCTAGTGGAGACCCTAGGTGCTGAACCCCAAATCAACCTAATGGATGGCAGGAAACTAGGGCAATGAATAGGCTCTGCAAAGTTGGTGGAGAATGTATAACTAACCCAGTAAAGTGGCTGGTTATAGTTGCGCAGTGGTTAATGATTATGGTGAAGAATCTCCGGCCGACAATGTATTTGGAGGATACTTCAGATGCAAGAAATGAACAAATAAAAACAGGCTCATTTTCTTAGAGGAAAGGAAAGGTGTGGTCTAAGCTCCTGGAGAGTCAGTGGTATTGGTTCATGCTGTGAAATGCAGAAGCTGTCATTGGACGGATGCTGTGGGCCATGGGGGCGACATTGGACACACTTAACAGGAAGTGCTGCTTGCATGCATCTGCTCGCTTCCTCTTATAACTTTTCCATCCACAACCCCAGCCCATTGGATGGTGCCATCCACATTCGAGGCATCCTCCTCTGTCGCCCCCCAGCCACTGTCCAACATGTCAGTACTCCCTGGAGGTGCCACCACAGCATATCTAGAGATTCTAAATAGCTCTAATTCCAGTGAAGTAGACAGCTAAGACCAACCACCACACTGGCTTCTATGGTGGTTAATACTGTCAGCTTGACAAGACACATAGCCCTCTAGGCATGTCTGGGAGGGGTTTCCTTGACTGGATTATTTACAATGGGAAGACCCATCCTAAATGTGAGTGGCAACTGACAGTCAATAGAAAGGAAGTCCAACATGAACACTTGCTTTTTTGCCTGCTTGTCTTCATGTCTTGGTGGTGAGTCTCACCAGGCCTGCTGCTGCCACCGTAATTTACCAATAGCAGAACCAAGCCTTTTCTGCCATCCAGTGTGACCTGAAGACCAAGTGGCTGTCCAGGACCCCTCAGTCCTCAGTTCCAGACTGAGTGCCAGGGCTTCCATCTTCATAGATGAGCAGATAGGTTCCCAGTTTGAAGACGGTCATTGCTGGGCACCCAGACTGTACCATGCAAGCTGGTCTAATTAGTCTCCTTTTAACATGTATTCGTTCTGTTGAATGCATGCACACACAAATGCACCCATGCACATGCACACTCTTTTATCAGTTCTGTTCCTCTAGAGAACCCTGACTAATACATTATGCTTGGTTCCTAGAGAACTGTGGCTAATCTGCTTCTTTTGTTGAATGTATTTAATTCTAAGCCAGAGTTTCTACTCTGCCCTGGAGACTGGCCAATTGGAGTTAAGAGCAGCCCAGATGAAACATACTAAGTAATAACTTGGAGTTATCCATGGGAAAGTACATTCTAATAGCAGAGAGGGTAGATACCTGCCCAGCTCTTGTGCTGTTTACGGCTTATTGTAAACTATAAAAGTTGTCTGTCTTTTATCTGGGAACCGAATGATCAAGGTGGAGTAGAAACCCCAGATTGGGATTAAATAAATTCTATGACAAGCTTCTCTCTGTGGTAGAGGCAGGATTTGAGCCTAGATAATCTGCCTTTAGAATGTACTCACTGATAAAATACCCCAACAAAAGCAGCTTAGAAGAGAAAGGGGAGGGAAGGGAAAGGAAGGAGGCAAGGAGCTTAGATCCAGGTCTATGGATTTGGCTCAGTTGGTAGAGTGGTTGCCTTGGCATCAGTCTCCAGCACCACATAAACCAGGCAGGGTGGCACATGCCCATAATCCCAGCACTAGGAAGGTAGACAGGAGGATCAGAAGTTGAATATTATCTTTGGCCATATGTCAAGTTTGAGGCAAGGTTGAACAACATGAGATTGCATGTCTCCAGAAAAAGCACACGAGTTGGTGGGGACCTAGAAATTTTAAATAATAATATGGAGATGCTGAAATTTAGGTTTTCCCTGCCTAGATTTGTTGTTATTGCTGGTTTCTCTTTTCCTGGCTGTGACAGTTAATGCTCACTGTCACTTTGACTGACTGGAACCATAGGCGACGTGCCTCCCATGAGGTGTTTCCGGAGTGGCGTAACTGAGGAAGGGAGCCCCGCTCCGAGGCCCAGGTTGAAGAAAAAGTGTAAGTAGCTGAGACCCAGCATTCAGCTCTTTCTTCTGTCTGACTGCAGACCCAACAAGTCGCCTCATCTCCCTGACACCATGCCTTCCCCACCCCGGTAAGCTATATCCCTTCAAACAGTGAATCAAAATTATCCTGTCTTAAATGGACCTCTGCTCACTCTAGTTAACCCTGCTCGCTCCAGTCAGCCCCGCTCGCTCTGGCCCAAAGATTTATTATAAATAAGCACACTGTAGCTGTGTCAGATCTCATTGTGGGTGGTTGTGAGCCACCATGTGGTTGCTGGAATTTGAACTCAGGACCTTTGGAAGAGTAGTCGGTGCTCTTACTCGCTGAGCCATCTCTCCAGCCCTCATTAGATATTTTATCATGATCAGGTCGTGGAGGTATATGCCTTTAATCCTAGCACTGGGGAGGCAGAGATCTCTGTGAGTTCAAGGCCAGCCTGGTCTACAGAATGAGTTCCAGGACAGGCAGGGCTACACATAGAGAAATCTTGTCTTGAAAAAAACAAAACAAAACAAAAACAAAAAAATCCAAACAAACAAACAAGGGGCTGGAGAGATGGCTCAGTGGTGATGACTGCTCTTCCAGAGGTCCTGAGTTCAAATCCCAGCAACCACATGGTAGCTCACAACCATCTGTAATGGGATCCGATGCCCTCTTCTGGTACGTCTGAAGACAGCAACGGTGTACTCATATGCATTAAACAAACAAACAAACAAAAATAAAGTATAGTGTCACAGCAGGGAGAGGGAACCAGTGCAGAACTCCCCACACAGCAACTCAGTAGCTATAACTCCAGTCCCAGGGCATCAGATGCCTTCTGGCCTGTGGAGACACACTCATGTGCATGGTGCACAACCATGTTGGAGATACTCAGCATGGTGGAGTGCTAGACTGTGTGAGGCTCCGGGGCTTTGGGGCTCATAGAACAACAACAAGAGGAGTGGATATGCTGGCACACACGTTTAATCTCAGCCCCTGGGGCACAAGGGCAGACTCTCTGTGAGGCAAAAGGTCCACATGATGAGTTCCAGGACAGCCAGGGCTACAAGTGATGCCCTGTCTCAGGAATAAACAACATTGTCCCTTGCACCAGGCAGTGGTGGCGCACGCTTTTAATTCCAACACTTGGGAGGGCAAAGACAGGCAGATTTCTGTGTTCGAGTCCAGCCTGGTCTACAGAATGAATTCCAGGACAGCCAGGGCTACACAGAGAAACCCTGTCTCAAAAAACCAAAAACAAAACAAACAAAAAAAAATTGTCCTTTGTACTCTCTTTAGATGAACTATACATTACAAGGTTGCTGTGTTTTGCTTAGCTCTCTAGTAAGATGGACATTTTGCTAATATGTAGTTCACCAGACAGCATCCATCTTCAGAGATCTGGCTCTCCATCTTGCTTCTGGGATACTCTGTACCCCATCCCTCACCCCAAGCCCAGCTTCCTGCCAACATCCTTTCCTTCAGAATGGCTCTCATCTAGGCAGGCCTTACTGCTTTGGCTCCTGACTCAGGGCTTAAGTGATGGGGGATACGGAACTTAGTCTACTATCCACACCGCTCAGTGCTTGCTGGCTTCCCTACTCCTAAGAGGAGCTTGCTTCCACTTTTCAGAGAACA
Organism: Mastomys coucha; assembly: GCF_008632895.1. Classification (NCBI taxonomy): domain Eukaryota; kingdom Metazoa; phylum Chordata; class Mammalia; order Rodentia; family Muridae; genus Mastomys; species Mastomys coucha. The sequence goes on along the minus strand of NW_022196903.1, from coordinate 113,697,336 downwards.
TCCGTGGAGCCCAGCACCTAGCTCAGGGGCTGAAGCATGGGAAGACTATCCCTGTGGATGGTGGCATCCTCGTGAGACTTTTCGTGGGCAGCTCAGGGCACACCCCTCTGGAAGAGCTCTCTGTGTCTGTGGAGCTGCAGCATGTGTTCTCCGGGAGTGCCCCGAGTCTCTGAGGCTTCAGGGCCTCAATGAGCTGAGTCTCAGCATGTGTTCTCCGGGAGTGCCTAGTCTCTGAAGCTCCAGGTCCTCAATGAGCTGAGTCTTCTGCTTTGCTCTCCATCTCCTGCAGGGTTTGCTCTTCAGGTGCTCTGCATGCTGACTGCGACTAAGAACCAGTGAACTTCACTTGTCTGTTCTCATGTTCACACAAGAGGCCTCCTCATGCGCTCTGGCAGCTCCCTTTGAACCCGGCCTTTATTCTTGCTCTAAGGGTGAGAGGCAGTGATTCCAAGCAGAGAAAGAATCTGGGAACAGGGCAATGACTAGTACAAGGAAAGGCTGCCCTGCCCCGCTGAGCCTTCCTCCGCTGCTGAGCTGGACAAGGCCACTTCTTCCTCCTGGTTTGTCTCTTGTTCTTTGGGAAGGCCATGAGCCATTGGCTTTGTAGGTCAGAAGCACAAGGTGTTCTGTTGCCAGAGGAACTTAACCCAGCGTCTAGGATGTGAGGAATGGTTGGGGAAACGGCTCTGACTGACCTCTTCCTCGCAGGTCTGTGAGCTTCTCACAGCTGGGTTTGTGAGGAGAGCTGGCAGCCAGGCTGATGGGCAGAGGTCTAGGTAACCTGCTCTTCTTCACTGGTAAAGTGATCTGGATAGGTTCGGGTCATTCTCTCCAAGTGTTGTACAGAAAGCATCCAGCATAGATACCCCCTGAGTGCTTATAAGAGATATTGTGACTGTTTTCTTTTTTTTCCTAGATCCTTTGATATTTTTACAGTCAAAATCCCCCACCCCTTGTGTGTGTGTGTGTGTGTGTGTGTGTGTGTGTGTGTGTGTGTAAGAAGCCCGAGAATTATCCAATCTAAAGAGAGGAGAGATGCCACCAGTACTCTGGCCACCAGCTTGTTCCATAGCTACCCAGAGTTACCCTGAATTATCCTGATTAGTGGGTGCTTGTTGCTCAGAGCCCTGGGCGCTACAGGAAATTCAGCTAAAGAAAATCAACTCTGTAGGGGCTGGAGAACTGAGAGCTCATTGGTTAAGAGCGCTGGCTTCTTTCCCAGGGGACTCAGATTTGATTCCCAGCATCCAAGTGATGGCTCACACCCATCTGTAACTCCAGCTCCACGGACTCCAGCACTTTCTTTTGACCTTTGCAGATACCAAGCACGCATATGGTACACATGCAGACAAAATACTCATACACACAAAATAAGTTAATAATAATAAAATAAAAAGAAAGGTAACCCCACTGGCTGGTAATACACTTCAATGGACATTTAAAGTAAAATCATCTGGTCTTGGGAACGAGAGGGTTCAGCAGGATGGGTGGGTCTGAGGCAGGAGCACCGGGGGCGGGGAGACTGGTTCATCAGTGTTCTCAGGAATCCCAATGCTTTTTCGTTGACTTCAGCCTTTTCCAGCGGCCTTTGCCTCTTCATCCACTTCATCAACTTGACGAGGAATCTCAGGCCAGCCTCCGTGTTCACTACTGGCTGGCATCTCCCCTGGGGAAGACTAGGAAGCTGGTCTATTATCACTCACATTAGAAGCTGGAGGCTCCCCAAGCCCCGTTTCTACCAGGACTGGCTCAGCGCAGATATCTGCTGGACTTGGTGGGACGTGTAGGAGCAGAGGCTACACCTTCAAAGCTGGCATTTCCACCCTGCCTCCAGAGGGTGGCCTTGGCACCAGCTTCCATGGCTGAAGCTCTCATACCATGAGGCCTGTGAAGACCAGATTTAGAGTAGCACTTTTGCTCCCTGATACTAGCCGAAGTGTGTGTGTGTGTGTGTGTGTGTGTGTGTGTGTGGAGAGAGAGAGAGAGAGAGAGAGAGAGAGAGAGAGAGAGAGAGAGAGAGAAGAGATCATTATTCCAGGGCACACAGGACTACACAGAGAAACCCTGTCTCAAAAAATGAAAACCAACTAACCAAACAACAAAAACTGCAGATAAGGGTTGGTAAGGCTGTGGCCAGCAGTATGGTGATTCCCCTCTGGCAGGTACCAGCTTTGAGGCAGTGAAATCAGGGCAGGGGACATAAAGTCCGCAGCAGGAGGAGGAAGACAAGGGCAAGCTCCTAACTTGCTCCTATGAACTGGGAGTGGAATTACACAGAAACCCCAGAACCTTTGTAAGCCCCAAATGCTATTGTAGTTTTTTTTTCTTCCCTACCTCTAAAAGCAGGATTTTACCTCCTGCCCTGCAGGGCTCCTACCTAGGGTGGGGGGCAGAAAGGGGGAGGGCAGCCCCTGGGCAGACTCAGCCCACGGAACCATCCAGGCTGGCCTTGAACCTTCAATGCTCCTCTTTCAGCTTCCTGAGTACCTTGGGTTGCGAAGGAGCTGGCCTGTGACACCAGGCTCCTCTGGAGTCTGTTCATATGCATGCTTCCATACCTCGAAAGATCCCTTCCCCCCTCTTCTTCCTCAGCCATATTTTCCTGTTATTTCATCTCCTGCTTTAGCTTTTTTGTTTTTGTGACAGGGTCTCACATAGCCCAAGCTGGCCTCAAACTTGCAATGTAGTTGAAGATGACTTTGGATTTCTGAACCTTCTGCTCTACCGCCTCAGACCTGGAATCAGATATGGGGTTTGGGGAGGAACCCAGCACCGCATGCATGCTAGGTACAAACCTCCTAGAATACCAAAGATGAGCCTGACTAAGTAAGCAACCGCCCCACCCCAGGTCTCCTGAACAGGCTCCGCGCAGTGGCCCTGGCCTCCCTACCCCAGGACTAGACAGTGGTGCTTGCACCCCACCCTCTTCCTAAGCTCTCTTCTCAGCAGTTCTGTTCAGGGAGCCTTTTCATTTACTGGAAACTGAAGAACTCCCGGGGGAGGACAGTTTTGGATGTGTGAATACACAGCATTTGGTTGGGGGTGCTCCTTCTGAATAATAGAATTTGGCGGGGTGGGGGAGGTTGTTTGGTTTCTGGTGATGGGTTGGAACCCAGGACTGAATTCATACAAGGCGGGTCATTCTACCAGTTGAGACACATCATCCCCAGTCTCCTCCTGCTTCTTTTTAATTTAACTTTTTAATCACTTTCATTGAGTTCTCAGGGCCTTACTGAAGGAGGCGGCAGGATGGTTGGTTGGCCTTACTGAAGAAGGCGGCAGGATGCTTGGTGGCGCACAGAGGAGAAAGTTGACCCTGTGCTTCCTCCTGATAGGCAAGGAAGGATCATGGTGCTTGGAGGCACGGAGGTGGGGTGGGTCTACACTGAGACCCAGGCCACCCAGCAGTTCAGGTTCAGCCCTTAGGGCTGTGGAGCTAGCGAGTTCAGGAAACCTATGCTCCTGTCCCGCCTGGCCTGATACGCTTTCAACTCTACTCCGGAGCCTCGGTTCTCCCTCCTTTCCTTCCTGCTGATCCAGCCAGCCAGGCTTTCTCCTCCTCTATTCTCGCCTCCTCTCTGCCTCGAATCCAGTCCTGGTTTCCCCGCTGCCAACTCTTTCTGCTGCCTGCTGGGCTCGCTCCCCTCCTCCGCCCCCGCCTCTCCAGTCCCGGCGGTCTGCTCGGCTCCCCGGCTCTGCCCCAGCCCAGCCACCCGCGCGGCTCCACTCGCCCAGTCCGGCCGCTCCAGTCCGGATCTCTCCGCCTCCCGACCCGGGTGCGAGTTCCAGCAGCTGGCGAGGAGGCGGCAGCGGCTGGCCCGGGTTCCCCTCGGCCGCCTCGTCAGCCCGAGGTTGGCGGGGAGAAAGAGGCCGGGCAGCCCCTGGAGCCCCTCCGAGGACAATGCACCCGGCGCTGGGCCACCCTCGCGCGCTCTCGTCCGCGCCCGCCTCCTTCCCGCCGCCCCCCGCCGCCGCCCGGCTCCAGCCCCTCTTCCTCCGGGGGGGCTCCTCCCGCGGCCGGAGAGGCTCGGGCGACAGCAGCACCAGCACCAGCACCAGCCGCGGGGGGGGCGGCGGCAGACGCGGCGGGGGCGGCGGCTCCCCGAGCAGCAGCACCGGCGCGGAGCGAGAGGACGACGACGACAGCATTAGCATCAGCAAGCCACTGGTGCCCGCCGCCGCCGCCGCGCTCCCGGGGCCCCCGGCGCAGGGGGGCGTCCCGGTCTCCGCCACCGCACCCGCCGCCGCCTCCTCCACTTCCACGCCCACCTCCTCCTGCAGCATGACCGCCGCGGACTTCGGCGCGGGCGCAGCGCCCGGCACCGTCGGGGGCCCCGGGAGCCGCTCGGCGGCGGGCGCAGGCGGCACGGGGACCGGTGGCGGCGCCTCCTGCTGCTCGTGCTGCTGCTGCTGCTGCGGCCGCCCCGCTCGCTCGGGCCGCAGGGGTCGGCGCCGGGGCTGCTCGCCAAGCCCGGGGTGCCGTTGGGGCTACCAGGCGCTGTCTGTGGTGCTGCTGCTGGCTCAGGGCGGTCTGCTGGACCTGTACCTCATCGCTGTCACTGACCTGTACTGGTGCTCTTGGATCGCCACCGACCTGGTGGTGGTGGTGGGCTGGGCCATCTTCTTCGCCAAGAACAGCCGGGGCCGTCGGGGCGGTCCGGCGAATAGCGCGCACAACCACCACCAGCTCCACCACCACTCGGCTCCGCCTCTGCACCTATCCGCTGCGGCGTCGGCGGCAGGGGCCGGGGCCAAGGCCCGCGGAGGTCGAGGAGGTTCTGGAGGCTCCGGGGCCGGGCCGGGGACGGCTGGGGCAGCGGGCGAGTTCGCCTTTGCGTACCTGGCCTGGCTCATCTACTCCATCGCTTTCACTCCTAAGGTCGTGCTCATCCTGGGCACGTCCATCCTGGACCTCATCGAGCTGCGCGCGCCCTTTGGCACCACGGGCTTTCGCCTTACCATGGCGCTGTCCGTGCCGCTGCTCTACAGCCTAGTGCGAGCCATCAGCGAGGCGGGCGCGCCCCCGGGCTCGGCAGGTCCCCTGCTCCTGCAGCCACAGCAGCATCGCGCGGCGGGCTGCTTCCTGGGCACGTGTCTGGACCTGCTGGACAGCTTCACGCTGGTGGAGCTGATGCTGGACGGCCGCGTGCCGCTTCCCGCGCACCTGCGCTACCTGCTCATCGCGGTCTACTTCCTCACGCTCGCCTCCCCAGTGCTCTGGCTGTACGAGCTGAACACCGCCGCGGCAGCGCCGTCCTGGGGCCAGGCCTCCGGGCCTGGAAGCTGCAGCCGCCTTTTGCGTTTGCTGGGCGGCTGCCTGGTGGACGTGCCCTTGCTGGCGCTGCGCAGCCTCCTGGTCGTGAGCTACCAACAGCCGCTGTCCATCTTCATGCTCAAGAACCTCTTTTTCCTTGGTTGCCGTGGCCTGGAGGCCTTGGAGGGCTGCTGGGACCGGGGGAGCTGGGTATCCCCAAGTCGGGCCAGAAGCAGCTATGGTGCTCCTCCCTCTGCTCCTCCACCACCTCCTCCACCACCACCTCAGGGATGCTCCCAGCGGGGCCACTTGGAAAATGAAGGGGGCCCTCATGGCTATGTCAACACTCTAGCTGTGGCCTCTCAGAATTGAAGCATTGAAGGGCAGGGGCCCTGATCTTAGCTTTAGGATTTCCGGTCCCCTTGGCTGTGTTTGGAGGTAACTGTTTACTAGGCAGAAGGCCAGTGAATTCTTCTGCACCCCATGGGTAGAGACTACTTGGAGGGAGACCAGCAATACATCGTGAGGAAGAAGGGCCCATGATTCGCCAGTCTTCCCTGTCCTGACATACAAGGGATTGGATACATGTGCCACTTGCTTTTCTTGCCTTCATCCTGATTCCTATTCCTGCGGGAGAGAATGGAGGAAAGGCATTCAGGCAGGGAGGGTAACCTTTGGGGTGTGTGTGTGTGTGTGTGTGTGTGTGTGCTCGCGCGCGTCTATAGTGTATTTTCTGGGTGTCAGTCCCATGCCCCTTGGAGTGGGAAGGAGACCTAGAGAGGCCTTGCTTCACAACACACATACCACCATGCTCTCCTGCCTGAATTGATGACCGCAACCCCCAGGAGTTGCTGGGTTGCTGTACTCCAAGGCAGAAGCTCACCCAGGGTCCTCCCTCCTGCTCCTGTCTGCTCAGCTTCGGGAGGAACAGGTCTATGTGGAAGGACCAAACACCACCCTTTCTTGGGTGAGCGCATAATTTCTACCTCTGTGCTTCCATTTCCAGTGCATCACATACTGATGCTGCTTGCAAAAAAAAAAAAAAAAAAAAAAAATCAAACCCTCAGAAGTTGCATTCAGTGGGGCTACTGGATCCCCTTGGGGTTTGGTGCCAGATTTTACAGGGTCTGTGGAGTGTCAGCCGTTGGCTTGCTCTCCCTTGGTTCCTCCCTCTGCAGCAGAATAATTCTCCTCCCTGTGCTGGTGCTGGCCGGGTTGGAATTGGGTTCAGAGCAACTGCTTTAGTGGGTTCAAGTGTATGTGAGGTCAGGCCTCTTAGGGACCCAGGAGAACACCACCTGCTCCTTTAGAAAGCCTGGCACAGAGCGGAGCAGGTATGACCTTTCACCTCTCCCCTGCTTCAGGTCTCATCAGGGAGAGGGCACCGTGCAGAAACCTGCCTAGCCTTCCCCAACAGGGTCCTCCTGGAGGGTCTGTCCTTAGTCTGTCCTTCAAGGGAAGTCGGGGTTGGCTCCTGCAGGCTTCATGAGGGATGTCATTCTTGGAGTCTGTAAGGCAGGATATGTATTCTGAAGGCAATCAAGGTTCAGAAGGCACAAGGAGCCAGGCCAGGATATACTCACCCTGGCGATGGGATTTGGGGGACGGGGGAGAAGCAAAACCTTAAGAATTCTGCTTCCTCTCCTGTTTTAGGAGTTGTATGTGGCGTAATGAATCTAGACGAGGGACCAGAAAAAAAATGATCTGTGGTTCGGCTGCCTGCTAGGTTTGGATGCCATACCATTTTACTGTTTAGGCCTCTAGGGTAGTATTCTTTGGGTTCGGGGCTTGAAAGCCCTGGTCGTAATGCTGCCGTAAACGTAGACAGAGGAGAAGCCATCCAGGTGGACTTGAGGAGGGCTCTGCTTCTATCCTGTGTCTGGCCTTAGGCTGGGGAGCTGAGGAGGGCTCTGCTTTTGTACTGTGTCTGGCCTTAGGCTGGGGAGCTGAGGAGGGCTCTGCTTCTGTACTGTGTCTGGCCTTAGGCTGGGAGAGCTGAGGAAGGTTTGCGAACTCAGTTGAGAGACAGGCATCACAGGGTTCTCTAAAGACTGAAGCACAGAGGCAAGCCCAAAGTGCTAAGTCACTGACTACTAACTCAGCCGCCAGGCCCAAGTCCCTTATCTCCTTTGACTCTATCAGGACCTTCTGAGAAGGGGACCTTCCCCAAGGGCTGCATGGGGCCCCTCTTACTCAGCCTCCTGGGGCTATGGGCTGAGGAAATCTATGTGGCTAGAAGCATGGAAGGCTGAACCGGAACACTCATGGGCCTGCCCAGCTAGCGTGGGCCCTGTGGAGGGTGTTTACAGTCTGCACCCTACGTTCCTGCTCTCTTGACCTCAGCCAGTGTCAACTAGTTGCTTTCCACAGTAAGCCTGCCTTTTCTCCTCATGCTGGCTGACTCTCCTTCTGACTGGACTCAAGGTCCTAGGCCTAAGGCCTGGATGGGGGCTGCAGCTGCTCCCAGTATTCTGTCTGTTTCTCAGCTTTGCTGTGTTTCTTGCTACCTAATTTCAATGACTGTGAAAAGAAATGATCTCTGAGCCATGGCCGGCTCTGGCTGGCCCCCAACCCACCCTCTTTCTACTGTTTGGATAGCTGTCCCTCTGCTGTGGAAATGCTGCTGAGAGACTGTCACTGACTGGATTTAGGACAGAAGGCTGGCATTTCCCTGGTACATCAAGAGACATGGTCATGTGGCCACTTGTGAGAGAGGCCAGGACTGCTTGAGGGCCTAGTGAAGGCCCAGCACAAGTCCTGCACATCAATGTGTCTTCTGTAAGTATTCTGACTCAGGGCTGGGCCCTTCCTCTGGGATATCTATTTTGGGTCTTTTCAGTCATTCCCCTGTTCCATTCACACATGACCTACTAGTAAGGCCTATTTGTTTCTTCTCTTGCTTTCTAGGGTATCTGTAGCTAGGGATTAGACTTGAGATGTCCCCAAAGGGTCATGACCAGAATAGTACACTGTCCTGAGACTTGTGCCCGAAAAATGGATCATGGAAAAGAACCCTGGGCTCAGAATTTAGCCTTGTGGGCTCCTAGCCTCCGAGCTCCTCTAAGCATGGAAGCAGAAGGCCATTTAATACCTGAGCTTCAAATGGCACCTGTTTTGTTTTTGTTTTTTAATTAATTAATTTATTATATATAAGTACACTGTAGCTGTCTTCAGACACACCAGAAGAGGGCATCAGATCTCATTACAGATGGTTGTGAGCCACCATGTGGTTGCTGGGATTTGAACTCAGGACCTCTGGAAGAGCAGTCAGTGGTTAAACTGAGCCATCTCTCCAGCCCATGGTATCTGTTTTTTTTTTTAAAGATAAATTAATTACTTTGTAGTACTGAGGAGTAAACCCGGGGCCTCAAGCACGCTTGGCAACTGCTCGTCAGCCTGCTGCGCAGCATCCCCAACACCAAGTCTTATTCAGTCTGTGCTCTCTCTAAAGGCTTGAGCCCCACCTTTGAAACATTTCTTTGAGTGGGCATCTCACTGTGTTTCCAGGGCTGGTTAGAATTTGGGGGTCTAGGGAGCCCTCTTTAGCCTCCCAAGAAAACAGGTGTACCCTGCTTTGTCCAACCAAGACTATTCCTGTTAAACATGCCCTGGGAAGCAGGCCGGTGTGGGGGCCACAGAGCTGGGAAAATGAGCCCAGAAGAAGCAAAGAAGTGTCACCCCGCTAGCATTCATCACTCTCCCCCCTCTTTTTTAAAAATAAAACCAGACTCTGTTCTGAAAATAAAAACTTGAGACTTATGACAAGCTTCCTGTGTGGTTTAAGACCATTCCTGTCCTGATTTCCTCACTGAATTCTTAAATGTCACTGTAACATTTGTCATTATTTTTGTAGGTTGGTGTTGGTGTTGTGGGCATACCTTAGCGAAGTATTTGGCGTGTGATTCGGGGGGGCAGCGACTGGGGCTTGGGTGGGCCTGGGCCGTCTCTTCAGACCTTCTGTTGTTTACAGAGGAATTTCCCAGTTGTTTCGGGTTTTCTTTTACTCCATGAGTAGCTTACTAGGGTGGAAAGCAGGAAAGATAATCTGCTTGTATGAGACAGGTTCTCACTATACTCTCAGACTGGTTTCAAGGAATCCTCCTGCCTCAGTCTGCACAGTGGCTGGGACTACAGCAACATGCCCAGCAAGAAATCATCTATTCTTTCTTCTTATGTGGCTCTTCGCTCAAGCGGAAGCAAAGGGAATAAGTAAGGTCATTGTTCCAAAACAACACAAAACACCAACAAACAAAAACACAGGAAGGAGACCGGAGATTCTCACGCAGACCACTGGGATTTCACCCAAAGTTGCAGGGTCTGGAGAGATGGCTCAAAAGTCAAGAGTTCTGGCTGCTCTTCCAAAAGATGCAGGTTCAACTCCCAGTGGGAGGATGATAACCACCAGTCTCTGGGGACAACTCCAGTCCCAGGGAATCTGATGCTCTCTTCCTACCTCCCCAAGCATGGGGCACAGGTGACGTACAGATATATAGATCAAAGAAGTAAATAATTTAAATATGTAAACACAAAACAAAAATCAGGAGCCATGGTAGCTTGAAGGGACATGTTAAGAATGAAAAGAGAGGGACTGGAGAGATGGCTCAGTGGTTACGAACACTGACTGCTCTTCCAGAGGTCATGAGTTCAATAGTGGCTCACAACTAATCTGTTATGGGATCTGACGCCTTCTTCTGGTGTACTCACATACATAAAATAAATAAATAAATAAATAAATAAATAAATAAATAAATAAATGTTTAAAAAAGAGAGAGCAATGCACACACACAGAAAAGAGAATGAAATGAGAGGGGGAAAAGTCAGGCAGTACTGGTGCACACCTTTGATCCCAGCACTCAGGAGCAGAGGCAGGTCTCCAGATCAAGTTCCAGGACAGCCAGGGTTACACAGAGAAACCCTGTTTCGAAAACCAAAACAAACAAAAAATGGAATGCAGTGGGTAAACAAGATGGCTCTGAGGGTTAAGGCACTTGCCACTGAGCCAGGAGCCCTCAGGATGGATGGAGCTGTGTCCCAGGGCTGTTCCTGACTTCCACAGGTACACCACGGTGTGTGCATGTACCCTCCACCACACCACACACCAAATTAGTACACAAATAAATAAAAGAACATTTTAAAAAGATTATATATATATTATATATATATAATCTCCAGGATAGCACATTTTCATTTCTTCCTAAGTCATACATATTTAGAAATATCTTCCAGGTAAGCCAGTAGTGCCTGTTGGCGCTTTGGTCATCTGGAGTTCCTCAGAAACACCCAGGAAAGCTGGAGGGTTTAGTGTGGGGACAGGGTAAACAGTGGTGCAGTACTGGTGTCAAGGAAGAGGACAAAATCACACCCTGGGGCACCAGGCCAAGGTGCCGAGCAGCTAGCTCATTCCTCAACAGTCACCTGTCGGGTGGCTTCAGCTCCTTCTCCTGAGGCACTGGGAGAGAAGAAGCTAGTGAAGGCTACCTACAGCCAGCAAAGGCTTCTTCCAGCCACTTTAACCCTGGCTCTGTCACTTCTCAGACCTTCACTTCACAGGAGCCTTCAGATGTCAGATGCTCAGTGGGGTCAACGTTCCCTGCGTTTAAGCTCAATTGCAGCTGAAAGCAAAACTGATTTCGCTTTCTGAGCAGGTCTCCTGGAAGAGGAGAATAAAGTCAACCAAAGAAGGCATCTTGCCAAGGTGTGGTCACTCCCTCCTCAGGCCACCGCTATATTCCCTTCTTCTCCAGTCTGAGATGAAGGATCCTGGATGCTAGCTCCTACTAAGGTGCCCATAACCCAAGAGTGACCCTTTAGGAAAAGTATCCAGGTGAGGAGTGGACAGGGCAGGCTGGACAAGACCTTTACTCATCCATAAGCAAGGACAGAGAGGATGTCAAGGTCCAATAATAGACAAAGGCTGTCTCCATGCAATGACCACCCACCTTCATTGTCCAAAATGGGAAGGGCTGGAGTGGAGACCTGGTGCCAGCAGAGGCCACGATATAGATAGCTGGAGAAAGAGCAGGAACAAATACAGGGCCCTGGGAGCCACTTGGGTATGAGATAACGTGGACAGCCAGGAGCATGCTTCCCTGCCAGCTCCTGTGTTAGCCTCTGTAACAGAATCCTATAACATAACAAGCTCTAGTGTTCTGCCCTGTGGCCACTTTCCCACAATGATATATTCACTTGGTGTGAGCCAATCCTGGGCAAAGTTAGCTTTGATAATCTCGGAAAGCAAACACTAGAGGGAGAGGGCAGGAAGCAGCAGGAGAAGAGGCTGAGCAATGCCTGAGGATACACAAGCTGCTCAAGCCCAGAACCAGGTCAGAGGCTCAGACTGAGGAAGGGAGCCGCTGAGCTTCTGGGGAGAGGCAGCAATGTGGTGGGGAAGCCACAGAGGGGCCCGGCTGTGGTGAACATGTTTCTAGCGCTTCCTGGGGTGGAGATGTCAGTTCCTCTCATGTGAACTTCACCGGTCCCCTACAGATAAGCTATGAGGTAGGAGCTAATGCTTAGAGAGAGCAACCTGGAGCCTAGGAAAGTTGTCGCTCTAAAGCTGCTCAGCTTCTGGGCCGGGATGCTCTTTGTAAGGAACTTATCGGCTAACAGAGAGCTCTCGGGTTGTTGCTCTCTTTCACAGGCCGGAGCCCACGGTGTCGTCTGGTGGCCTTTGGTGAGCAGGTTTCCTCCGGAGGTGCTGGGGTAGGGCAAAGCCTGTTCTTCCACTTACTTAGAGTGGGAGTCTAAATACTCCGGCATCTAACTGTCCACTACATCCCCAGGACACCATCCCCCTCCTTGGTCCCTACTTTATTTTTATGTTTTCTTGTCTTACTTCCGGGACTGGGGACGTAACCCAGGGTCTCAGGCTGAGCGAGCCATCTATCACTGAACTGCAGTTCTTACCTGTTTTATTTTTATAGGTAAGTAAAAACTAACCGAACCCATCTTCATCTCCCATCACAGATGTCAGCTCCGATGCAGCTGGAGACGTGGCTAAGGAACTTGAGTGTGGGCCTTCCCAAGCAGTGCCAAGAAACTAGATCTGGACTGAAACACTATATCAAGTGATGCCTAGGTCACCTCTAATTGTCCCTTACTCCTTCCTTGTTCATCGTCCCCCAAATTCCCCACCTCATTTCTTGATTAGGCTCAAAACCAGAAAAAGAAGTCAGGAGCTTGCCTGGAGATGCAGTGAAGTGCCTGTCAAGGATACATGTCCCATGCCCATTCTGGTCACATGCTGGCTGATGTGTTCTACTCGCTAAGCCTCCCTCTGCTACTTTCTAGGAGATAGGCAAAGAGCCAAGAAAAGCAGAACATGGTGGTGACAGCTTCTGTTGGTGGGGGGCTTCCTTGCAAATAAAATCTTAAAAGACAGTCTGGAGAAATGGCTCAGTGGTTAAGAGCACTGACTGCTCTTCCGGAGGTCATGAGTTCAATTTCCAGCAACCACATGGTGGCTCACAACCATCCATAATGAGAAACAAACAAACAACAACAACAACAACAACAACAACAACAAAAAAAAAAAACTATGGGCCAGAGTGAACAGGGGGCCAGAGAGAGGGGGCCTGGAGCAAGAGGGAGAAAGGGAAAAAAAAAAAGATGTGCACTGTGTGTGTGCCTAGTGCCTGAAGAGATCAAAAGAGCACACTGGGTCCCCTGAAACTGGAGTTATAGGTAGTTGTGAGTTGCCATGTAGGTGTGGAATATTGAGCCTGGGTCCTCTGAAGCAGCAGCAAGTGCTCTTCAGCCATCTTTTTCTGTTTTTTTCTGAGGCAGCCACACCTAGCCACCCAAGCAAGGGTCCACTTATTCCTAGTTACTGGCATATGTGCCTACATACTCACATGTCGTGTGTGTATGTACACATTGTGAAATCTTTGCTGTGATCACACAGGGTCTCCTTCCAAGCAGGCCCTGGGGACTGAACTCAGGATAGCAAGCCTGAGCAGCAAGCTTCTTTACCTGTGGAAACTCCTTTTTAAATTTCTTTCCTGTCTTGAGACAGGGTCTTATTATAACCAAGGTTGGCTTGGAACTTCTGTTGAGACTCAAATTTGCCACCATGCCAGGCCAAAACAGTTTCATTAAGCATGGTTTAGAATAATACAAGCAGAAAGGAGTGGTTTTAATGTTCTTGATGATCTTGGCGTTTGTCTGACAGCAGATACCAGTTTCTAGAATTTCTAACATTCATGATGAACAAAGACCTCTAAGGAGGGATGGGCATGAAGAAATGATATAGCCAAGAAGCCCCTGAGAATTCTGATCCTATGATACGGGAAATTTAGGACCAACATGTGTAGAGAGTGGGAGGAAGCAGACCTGGTACTGCCTGGGGCTGAGGAGGTAGGGGAGGAGTGAGACCAGGCTTCTGAGGTACGGAAGTGTTCTAAAGCTGATCACACTGTTTGTCACTGAACTCTGACTATGCCAAGTCACTCAGCTGCAGAGGGACAATTGTGAACTTTATACTACATGGATGTCTCTATAAGATCTCAGGAGAAAGAAATCATGCAGAAGAACCAATGTACTGATATGGTCTAATGGCAGCAGCCAGAAGCTGAGGGTTGTGAGCTCCGAGTGAGGTTGGACACCGTGGGGAGCAGTTCTGGGCAGATGTGGGGCTGTGTGCCCTGAGTGAGTGAGGCTAGACACCGTGGGGAGCAGTTCTGGGCAGATGTGGGGATGTGAGCCCTGAGTGAGGCTGGACACCGAGGGGAGCAGTTCTGTGCTGATGTGGGGCTGTGAGCCCTGAGTGAGGCTGGATACCGTGGGGAGCAGTTCTGGGCTGATGTGGGGCTGTGAGCCCTGAGTGAGGCTGGACACCGTGGGGCTGGTTTGCTAATCAGAGAACTTACATTTAAGTTCATATTTGAAGCTGGGGCGGCGGATGCTATAAGGTTGACTGGCATCTAGACCCTTGCTGCCTGGATTTCTGAAGAAACAGAGCTGGAGAAGGCTAATGGGTGGGAGGGGCTCTCTCTCTCTCACTTGGCTGCTGCAGGGTTGAATATAGGCCACACACTGTCTGAGACTTGGAACTGCAAGGGCTTGCTAATGCTAGGCAAGATTTGTCTGTAGGAACTTCTTGAGTAAGAGGTGATTCAATAACAACTGTGAATTCTTACCAATATAGCAACTTTATTAAGTCTTCATTACTGCACACACATATGCACACACACAATTACTGAGTTCACGCTTCCCACAGCATTTCATGGTCCTTTTCTCACTGAAGTATAGATAATTGGCAGTGGGCAGCCAGGGCATACAGACCTGTGCATTCACTAGAACCTAAGCCGCAAGGCTGCTGTCTGCCCCAAGAGGGCGCCCCAGGAGCTACCTTAAACAACCTCTCCTCATCCCTTATAAAGTGACATACTTTCCTCTGACCTGGGAGGACCCAGCATGTTCTCCACTGTCATGCCATGCCCCCATTCCCATTGCCCTCACATCTTTCTTAACTCCATCACTGTATCTCTGTATCCTGAGGTAGAGCTGAGGGATCTCAGACTCCCAAGCTCCTGGGATCTGGTGGCTGCAGCCCATGAAGAATCATATGATACAGCCCTCCCACGGACTGGCAGCCAGCACTCGAGCACAGGATTTCACACGCCTCTTCCTGCTTCTCAAGTTTTGCATCACCCATTTCTATACTGACTCTTTCTAAAAAACTGCTCTGAGAAGACTTCTCGGTATATCTGGCATGCAGTTTCCTCCCCCACAGGGCAACAGATCCACTCATGAAAGGAGTCCCCAGCTGCTCCCACCCTAGCCCCACAGAGCTCTCTCCACCCTGAGCTCTAGCTCCTTTTTAATACTCAATCCACAGGCTGCTCCCCTCCCAGGAAAGCAGCCCCTCTAGCCCAGACCCCACCCCAGGCTCTTGGGGGTTCTTCTGCAGCCAAGAGAAGCTCTCTATTCATCCTGGCTAACTTTACATTCGTACTGAATTGTAAGCTTCTTAGTAACTTGTTTTTGATTTCCAAATGCCTGGCTAGGGGGTCCAGAATAAATGTTCAAGGAATGTGGCACACTTGGCTATGAGCTCTGGGAACGGGCTGTGGATTCTTGTGCATCGATGACCAGATGTTCATATCAGGTAAAGGGGGGTGTCTAGGGATCAGAACCAAGATGTCTGCATTTATTTCTGAGGTCTTGCTATGTTTTCACACTGGCCCTGAATCCCTGGGTTCAGGAGTTCATCAAGGCTCAGTCCCCAAGTGCTGGGACTTCAGCTATACAACACTATGCCAGACGGATGTCCACATCCCAAGTCAGGCACTTCACACACACACACACACACACACACACAGAGTACAACATCCCCCTTAATAGCAGGATCAGGAGGCCTAGGAGGGAGCCTGCTCTTCTGTGGCGGGTCTCTGTGGCTCCAAGCTGTTCCAGCCAGGGTTCTTCTCAAGCTCCCAGAAAAAAAGCTGCCTCTGGAGGCTCCTCAGGCTCTGGAGTTCCTCCGGAGAGAGGGATTCAACTGGCTCACCCAGTCCCAGCTCTTCCTCCTCTGCTAGCCAGTCGGAGGGCTGCGGGGAGCTTCTGGAGATGTAGCCCTGGTCTGACTGCACCGACTGCCGCTGCTCCTCCTCAGAGGGTGTGCAGTCCTTGAGGAGCACCTCGGGCCTCGGCCAGCTCTCCTGGGGCTGTCTACTCAGACTCTGCTGCAGCACCGAGAGCATTAGGCTTTCTAGCTGCTCTCTTGCATCGCCTGGGAAGTGGTCAGGTGACATCACTGGAGTGCTACAGAGAGGCAAGTCATCGGAGTCCACGGGGAGGCAAAGGATGCTGTTCCTCTGGACCCCCAGCAGCGGGCAAGCCTCGCTGTCCCCTGCAATCATCAGCTGGGTAGCTGCTCCACTGTTGGCTGGAAGATGGAGGGGCTCCATCACATGAGCTGCAGGGACCTGTTCTGCTGGCAGCACTGTGGTTTGGAGGGTCTGAGCCGCTAGCTCTCTGTGTGGCCACAGCTGTGGGTCCAGCTTTGCCATTCCACTTTCTTCCTCACGGACACAGACATCTACCACAAGGCAGCCTTCAGAAGTGAGCTCCCGTACCAGGGGCTGCTGTTTGACAATTCTTCCCCCTGGTGGCAGCAGTGGGTCTTCAAACACTTCTTCATCCAGGGATGGGAGATCTTGGTCATCGGCTAAGCAGAGGTTCTCACGCTCAAACCAGTCGGGGCACCGGGTTTGCCACTCCTGGAACCTAACCACAGCCTCCTTGAGCTGCCGGCCACTAGGGCTTTGCAGGTAATTTTCCCCCGTGAGCTCTTTGACATGATGCATCCTGCCAGGTTCAAACATCTCCAGGTCCTGGATCCGGAAATAAACCTCCTCAAATTTGTCCATGAGTGGGTACCTGGAGGTGATGTTGAAGAGATCGGGGACATCCCTCTCGCTACAGATGCCACTGAAGTAGCAAACAATATAGGTGCCGAAGCAGGCTGGCCTCTTGAAGTCTGGCAGGATCATGTTCATGGCTGCTGTGAAAAGGTCTCCAGCAGGCTTACAGTGGTCACACCGCAGCTGGACAGCAGGCTCAACCCAACCCAAAATGGCTTTCCACTTTGCCTGGGTGCCTCGGGAACACAGGATGATGATTTTGGAGTTGCTCTCCACCATTTCCTGCTTCTGTCGGCTCACCCAGGTCATGGCCCCCACCTCAGAGATAACCTGCTCTTCCAGGAGGTCAAGGGCTACTTCAGTGCCACAGGCAGTGATCAGGAACTGGGCGAACTTTAGGACCACTTCCACATAGAGGGGGTGGTCAGCAGAGTAGACGATCCAGACCTTCCTGGGCTTCAGGGGTGGGGGAGTCAGGTCTGCTACCGGCAAGATGCCTGTAAGAGACAAAGAAACATGTGCTGCTTCTCATGCCCGGGACTGAACCTGGGCATCGCCCTCTAGAGTAGAGGTTCTTAACTCTTTGGGGATTGAACGACCCTTTCACAGGATCATGTATCAGATAGCCTGCATATCATATATTTATGTCATGAATAACAGTACAAAGGCTACATAACAGTAACAAAGTTATAATTATGAAGTAGCAACAAACATAATTTTATGTCTGGGGTCACCACACTATGAGGAACCTTATTAAAGGGTTGCAGCATTAGGAACGTTGAGAACCACTGCTCTAGAGTCAGCCTATGAACTATCTGCATCAAAGGCAGAGTCTGGCTTTCTATCTTCAGCAAACAGCCTTCTGGTAGACCAGATGCTGTTACATTGCCTTGTGCTATGTGGGGAAGCAGTGAGGGCCCTGTGTGAACAGGAACCAATCTCTCTCCCTTCTGCACCACCACCACAATTCCCTCCACACAGCGCCAGCTGGTCACTGGCTGATACTTTCATCATTTTAAATGAAAAGAAGCCAGACATAGTGGTGCACTTTAATCCCTTTAATCCCAGCACTTGGGAGGCAGAGGCAGGAATATCTCTATGCCTGATCTACACAGAAAATTGCAGGCCAGCCAAGGCTGCATAATGAGGCCCCCAAATCAAAATAAATAAGAAGAATTAAAGGTACAGTGCTCACAGACAATAAACACCCATTCTCTTCAAGAAATGTTCACCTTCTCTTCTTTGTCTAAACAACTAAAAAAGGAACTCCAGACCCAGTGTTTGGAGCATCCAATAGCCCTCTCTGCATGAGGTGGAGATATAAGACCTAAGTAGGGGTGGGGCCTTCTGAAAGGACTCAGGAGTCTGACCAGAGACACAATAGATCCATCTCCCCCAGGAACCCAGCAGGCTTCAGAAAGCAGGCAGAGCCCACAGAGCATGCACTACTGACCATTGATTTTGGAGTCATCACCATGTTTCTCTTGATCAGCTCCTGCAAGGAAAAGAAATCTATCGAGTGGCTTATTCCAAAGAGAAACAAAGACTGACTGGCTCACAGGTGTCTGATGGAAGGCTGCTTAAAGACACAGATGAACAAGGGGAGCAGGCCCCAGCCAGTGACCACTAGACATTTCTGGGCTTCTGCAGAGACCAAGTCATATGGGTATGTAGGTGTGAGCCCTGGGTCAGCTGGGTAAACAGGGACTAATGCCTCTGACACTTCATTGTTTCTGAGGAGTGCTGCTATGGAGGGACATTCTCAAGGTTATGTGGGAAGTGCTGCCCTTCAGTCAGCTGGGGTCTGGATTATTCTGTAGCACTGTCCAAGCTGAGAGCCACAGACCTGAGCTGGGGTGGACTCCCTGGCCCCTTTCTGCAGTTCTGCTGCTCAAGCCTCTGTGAGCGGACTCCACTGGAGAGAAGGGCAGTCCACGCGGGAAGCAGACACCTTACAACACTGCCTGACAGAAGCAGCCCCCATGACCCTTTCGACATTTCCTCCTGGTGTCTTTGAGGTAAAGAACGGGAACTACACTCTTAAGTAATTGTTCTCCTTGGACATGTGATTATTTCTTTGTGGTCAGGGAGGGAAACCAGGGCCTTGGACATATTGGGCAAGTGCTCTACCCCTGAGTTACCTCAGGTCCTAAAGGAGAGAGTTAGAATCTTAATTTCTGTCCCCATTCTTTGGGCCTTTGCCCAGAACTGTCACAGATACTCTAATGACTAGTGAGTGAGTTTTCTCCTCCTTTTTTCTTCCCTGTGGTGGGGACACTCGGGGAAGAAGAAAATGTAATAGCGGCTGGACATGTTTCAGCATCAGCATGAAATGTCATGACCCTCTCCACAACTCAAGATAAACCATGGTCTGGGTGAACATCAGCAAGTGGAGAAGCAGGCTTCCCAGATGACCAAAGATACATTCTATCCTAGGACAGGGAAAGTCTAGTCAACACACCTTCTGCCTGTTAAAACTCAGCCAGTGGAGAGTAGGCAGGGAATGAACACAGTCCCTCTAGGCTCTCGGAGGCCTTAGCCTCCTATTTTATAGACAAGGAAATGCAGTCTAAGGTTAGGCATCCTGTGACTATGAAGCTGGGGAAGAGTGAGGGTCTTCCTGAGTGAGTTCAGGGTCAGAGTCTTTTCAGCCACACCCTGCTGTCCCATCGACTCCTCTCTGACCTCAGAGGCAAAGGCTGGGGACTTGGGGATGAAGTTGTGTAGGCTGCTGTCTACAGCAGCACGGCTTGGTGCAGGGAAATTCCACACTAGGTCCTTCCAACCTGCTGACTTTAGAAACATTAACAAAAAAAAATCACTGTGGTGAACAGCCTTGAGCAACACCATGTGCCTGGTTCTGAGGAAAGAATTCTCCTTCATTACTTTCTTTAATCCTCACTTCGGCCTCACGATGCACATATCATTATAACTGCCATTTTGCCAGAGAGAAGCCTGACACTCCAAAAGGTCCTGCATGGAGCTAGCCTTTAATTCCAGGAAACAGGGAAGCCACAGCGTACTCCTTACCAGAAAGCCTCCAGGTCATGCAGATGATCAGCAAGATGACAGATCCCACCAGCAGAATAGCTATGAGTGTGATGAGGCCATACACCCAGAGGGGAATGTAGTCTGCAACTAACAGAACAGAGTGAGTCTAGGCAGGGACCCACACCCCCCCCCAGCCCAGGCGCTGCCAGCTACGGCCTGTACCAGACCACACTGATGATTTCACCCTCTGGCTAGCTGAGGCTAGCTGAGGCTGCAGCATGCCTTCGGGACTGGCCCAGGGGTCAGCTGGGACCTCATGTGGCCCCTTGGGAATGACCCTGACTGAAGGAAGGACTTACCTGCCTCATGAACTGTAATAGAACAAAAGGAAACAGGGACAGGGTTAGTCTTAATGATTAGCAATCATCTAAAGCAGTCACAAATGCCCAGCAATGGCCTTAACCTACCAGTGATGCCCACTGATGACCTCAACCCATTAGATACCAATGACAACCTTAACTGCACACAGGTATAGCTACACATGGAGCTCCTTCAGCTGAAGCTCTAAGAAACTCCACTCTTCCCAAGGGGGCCAGGGCTCCTTCCACTACAGTGTCACACTGGCCCCTGTCTGATCTGCATGTGGCAGAAGCAGAGAGCAGGGACATGTGGCTGCCAACCCCTACAAGCTCAAGTAGGAACCTGGGGTTATGGCTTTGGTATGTGAACATGGGCAAATTAATATCTTGCCTCAATTTTCTCATATTTGAACTTGGCATGTTAAAGTACTTCCATGGTACATAGTTCTAACTCTCTGAGAATAGCTATCTCATTTTTTAGTCAAGGAAACAGTTGATAAGATTAAGTCCTCTGCCTACGGGTGCAGAACTAGTGAAAGGCATTGAGGAGGCCAACTTAGGGGTGGCATCTGTATTCCACCATGAACACCAGCAGCTCTAAGCTAATCTTCCCTCTCCCCACAGTCAGGACTCCTCTCCAGTGGACAGTGTCTGACCACACACACACCAAGGACGGACTCTTCCTTTCCTACCTGGGGCCTTTGAGATTACTAGGCAGGGCACAGTCACAGAGTGTCTCAAGCAGTCATTTAGGCAGCTGTTGAAGTAGGGCTGGACCTGGGGGAGCAGAAGGGTGAAGACGATGCCAACCCATACCCTCATGGCAAAAGAAGCAATCTGTGAGTGACAGACTCTTGAGTGGCCAGGCTCAGATCGCCACACGACTGTTAAACAGCATGTGGTGGTATGCACTTATATACAAGTTGCTGGCAAGCCAAGATGGTCTCCTCAGGCCAGCCCGGGAAATACAGTAGGACTATCTCAGCCTGTCTACCCTCCTTATTTTTAAATAAGGTCTCTTATCCATACAAAAGGGTAAAGCCCCTACCAAGGCCGGGCGGTGGTGGCACACGCCTTTAATCCCAGCACTTGGGAGGCAGAGGCAGGCGGATTTCTGAGTTCAAGGCCAGCCTGGTCTATAGAGTGAGTTCTAGGACAGCCAGGGCTACTCAGAGAAACCCTGTCTCAAACGCCCCCCCCCCCAAAAAAAAAAGCCCCTATCAGGCTGGGAGGACCAGCAGGAGAATGGCAGAAAGGTATTGTGAGCCAGAGGTAGCAGCAGTGGCTGGAGCTCCCCATTGCCTGCCTTGTCCCTCTGAATGTAAGGCTACCCTACCGCTCTCCAACTCACCTGCACACGGTGGTGGTGGCAGCACCAGTGAGACTTGCTTAGAGTGAATGTGACATTGGTTCGCTGGTGGAATTCCTCTTGCCTGGGCTGGAGAGAGGGGTGGAAGAAGCTAGCTGAGTAAAGGCCTGGTGTTGTCTGCTGGGAAAGTGACCCTTTGTGGGCCAGTGCCTCCCTTATAAACGCCAGAGGGAGAAAGGTTTTCCTGATTTCTGGTCCAGAACAATTGGTATTTCTGCAGAGTGACTACCCCGTGATGAACTTATAAGCATATTTAGTAATGGTCATTTCCCTCTTTGCTCTGGCTGCTGGGGTCTGGGGCACCAACCTATGTATATGCAGCAGGGGTACAGGACATACAACACACTCTCTGTTCTCACCTGGCCTCATCTATTTTTCTTAAATAAATGCCTTCATTTATTTTTAAATTTCAAATAATTTTTGAGAAAGTAGAATAAACACAGCCAAATAAAGAAAGACCAGGCAAGACTGTGGAAGTGAAGAGACCATGGGCTGGATGGGGTGAGGAGAACCTAGGTGAGACAGTGCAAGGGGCGATATGCTGCTTTACCAACTGAGGAAACAATAATAGATGAGATGACCTCAAAACAGGTAACTATCAGGGAAACATAAAAAGTAACAAAACAAGCCGGGCAGCACTCGGAGGTAGAGGCAGGGGGATTTCTGAGTTGGAGGCTAGCCTGGTCTACAGAGTGAGTTCCAGGACAGCCAAGGCTACACAGAGAAACCCTGTCTCGGAAAAAACAAAAACAAAATAAAACCAAAAATGTAACAAAACATAAGAAGTAACAACAAAAGATGTAACTATCAGCCAGGCGGTGGTGCGCCTCTAATTCCAGCACTTGGGAGGCAGAAGCAGGTGTATTTCTGAGTTCGAGGCCACTCTGGTCTACAGAGTTCCAGGACAGCCAGGGCTATACAAAGAAACCATGTCTGGGGTGGGGGTTGGGGGGGAGATGTAACTATCAGGAAACTCTGCCTCAGAAAACCAAGTGCTAGAACTTGCCACTGAATGACTCTTGCCACTTTACCCCTACCACTACCCTGATAATTAGTTCCCTTAACTTCAAGTTTAGGACATGATTTGCCCAAGGCCTTCAAAGGCATAAGCAAACTTTATAAACTTAAACCATTTATGCTATTTAAGGACTGAAAAAGTTTAACTTACATCTATTGAATGCAAATCAACTGAGCTTATTAAGCCAAATCCCCACTAGACTGATGGGATAAAATAAAATTTTAGTTAACAATTACATACCTTATGACTAGCTTAAATCTACTTCTCCCTCCGGAGGGGACATGGGTGAAGACTCTCAAGAGACTTTCATTCTACTTCTTTCAATTTGCAGTTCAGTATGAACTTCACTTTGAGATTTAGACTTCTGTATTTAGATTTACAGTCTGATGCTTCCTCAACCATTTTACCTACGTTCATAAACTATTATTCTCAACAAACTGCAAAGACATCAGAGCACCCTATTTCCTGAGAAGGAAAGGCAGCTACTAAGTCGTTTGGGCTCTAGCAACAGGGTTATCTAGGACCAGTCTGGAGAAAGGTTAAGGATTTGAGAGGTATTTTAATCTATGTCTGAAGGGATAAGAAATACAAGTACCGCAGATAACTGTTTAACTTCATCAAAGCATCTTCGGTTCTCTGAGTCCGAAAAACTTTCCAGCAGGATCTGGTAGGGGGTGGATTCATTCCACAGGGTGAAGTGCACTTGCAGATGCTGTGTATCCAAGGTCTCCACAGTGATGTTGGGATCCCAAAGGCTGCCTGCCAAGGGTACAGTGCAGGTTGGAAGTCAGGAGGGTACATGTGTTTCAATGGGCATGTGTATCATACGGGCTAGAACACAATTGTGCACCCAATTTTACTACATGCAAGTTAATGTTAAGTGCAAGTTACTGTGCCACGTCAGGGCCTCCTAGGCAGCCCATTACCTGAGCTCACACATGATGTAGTCATCCGCATTTTGGCGTCCTCACAGTCTGCCAAGCCCAACAAAAGAGAAGTCGGTAAGTCTCTGCCTTTAGGAAGTCTGTTCTTACAGATTTTGCTGCTTTTGTTCTGTTTTCTGAGACAGGGTCACTCTACATAGCCTTGGCTGTCCTGGAACTCACAATAGACCAGGCTGACCTCGAACTCACAGGGATCCACCTGCTTCTGCCTCCCAAGTGCTGGGATTAAAGGTGTGAGGCACCATTCCCAGCCTGTTCTTCCAGATTTCTGACCCTGGGGGTGGGGAGCACTGTTACGCATCTGGGAAGCCTGTTCAAAGACACACCTTCACAGCCTGATCCAGGCCTAGCCCCAGACCAAAGATCCCACCAAATTGGGGCAACCTGGCTGGCAGTCACACCCCCTTCTTTTAGGAATCCCTCTTGACTCAAGCATATTCCTCCAGAGTTCAGAGCTTGTTTCACATAACCAGAAATTCCTGGTTTATTCCAGTTTTCCTCCATATATAGAGTGTGAGGAGTCACTGCCATCTTTAACAAGAGTAGCTCCTGCCTTGCCTTTTATACTTTGGAAGCCCTTCTGCCTCCCACTACAGCCTCTCTGACTCCCCTCCCTGCCTCCCTCTCATTACTAGGTTCTCACTCAGGAGCCCTGGGTAGGCTGCAAGAGTCAGCGTTTATTCATTCATTCGATTGTTTTCTTTTCTTTTCTTTTCTATAGAACTGTGGATCAAACCCAGACAGGCACCTTGCCACTGAGAAACAGTCGGAATCAGTGTTTCTAACAAGTCCCCAGGGTAAGGGAGGGAGGGAGGGAGGGAGGGAGAGCAGTTCTTCAGCAAGTACTCGTTGAGCCCTCCCATGTGTGATGTCCTGGGCCCTGCACATACAGTGGGAACCACTGCTTTTTGCAGATTAATTCTATAGAAGAGTATTGCAGGATATTTGATCACACTGTGAACCCTGAGATTGTGTTATTTACTGAAATAAGCTGTTTCTGGTTGTGGTGTGGCTCAGCCCTTAGCACACACCTTTAATCCCAAACAATGAAGGTAAAGTTAGTTTGTAGAAGGAAGCACCTATGTTTTCAAGTAATGTCTAATTGAGTGACAAAGAGATGAATCAGAGAGATTTGACAGAATAGGTTACACTGTGCAGAGAAGGGGTAGAGGCAGTTCTACTGGACAGTGGTCCAGAGACAGGCGGCAGAGAGGTGAAGACAGAAGATTAGAGCAGAGTGCCAGAGAGTTAGTTTGAGGCCAAGCAGAGCAAAAAGAGGTTGAGAGAGAAGACAGATTGAATCAATCAGCTCAGAGAGGAGTTTGAGCCAGGACAGCTGAGTTGAACCAGCCAACCAGAGCTCAGAAAGAACTAGGAAGGGTGAGCTTATTCAGCAGTAAGTCTCAGAGGCTGAGAATACTCTAGGCCTACATTAGAAGGTACTGAGGCTAGAAGCTTCCAGGTTAGCAGACAGAGGCAGTAAATAGTCCAGGTAGATAAAGGAAACTTTCACAGTGAAGATGAGCGAAAGCAAACTGATGGCACCTGGTATCACGTCATGTGGGAAAGAAGCAGGTGAGCACATATGTGTGTGTTCATTCGAGTGTGTGCTTCAGGGTGAGGAGTCACTACCATCTTTAACAAGCATTTCTTGGGCTGGGATGTGGGTAACTTCCCAGTGTATGTGCCTAGGCTCCAAGGTCCCTCTCCACAGCTACCAATAAAACAAAAAACTAAATTTCCTGACTACCTATACTAGGTGCAATGAGAAATGATGGCAGCGATGGCCAAGGTTCTGGGACAGGCAGAGACAGAAAGTGACCCAGAAGAACTGATGGCTCCTAAGAGGTGAGTTGGCAATCACAGACAGCATTGACTGATGGGCCAGGAGAGTTGGATGTGTAGGGTGGGTGCTAGTCAAAGGCAGGTGGGATGCTGGGGGGAGTGTCCAGGCTGAGCATGTAGGCCACCACCCCTCAGGGATCTGCCATTTTCCTGGCATGGAAGCTACTTTTCTGCAGAGGGAGGGACTCTAGTTGCTAACATACTCTGGGTTTGTCCATACAACTGAAGACAAACTCTGCCTTCAAGACATAAAGGCTTTGGCCTCAGCTGGAGGCACACCCAGGCCCTGGATCTGCAGCCACTGTGGAACAGAGTCAGCCCCTGAGCAGAGCTGTCTGAGCTCCCTGCGCTTTCTTCACCCAGAGCCCAGTACCAAGTGGATGCTTGGAAGGGCACTTACCAGGCACAAGGACGGTTATGGATTTGTGGTTTGGATCTCCATCAGGGATGGGCTTGGGCAGATGGTGAACAGTCACATCATACTCCTGGCCAGGATCTACCACAAAGTGGCTGAAGGAAAACCGCCACTGAGGAAGAGAGGCAAGAGGATGGGTCACACAAGGTCCTCATCCACTGTGTGCAAAGTCCCAATATCACACCTCCTCACAATTAGCAAACAAGCAAATGAACAAAAGGAGGAAAGGAAAACCACAGAACCTCACATTACTGGCATGCTATCTTTGTCCTTTTTGTCTGTTTAAAAATTCTACCAGTAGATGGCCATGCAGTTTGCTCATGCGCGCGCGCGCACACACACACACACACACACACACACACACACACACACACACACACACACACGCGCGCGCGCGCAGCCAGTACAGCCAGCCTTATAGAGTGCCTCGGTCAAGTGGGAGGAATACTAAGAAGCAGGTGTGTGGGCTCTGTCCTCACTATCGCTCATAGCAGGCCACCATCTTGATTGAACTCATCTTTTCAGTTAGGTGTGCCTTTGGGACAGGAAGCCTGTACTGACGTCACTTAGGAACACAGTCCAGTGAAGCTGTTCTCTTACCCGCTTATGATGATGCTGTAGCATGGACAGAAACCGGAACGTGACACACAGCTGCTC
Source organism: Mastomys coucha (assembly GCF_008632895.1). Taxonomy (NCBI): domain Eukaryota; kingdom Metazoa; phylum Chordata; class Mammalia; order Rodentia; family Muridae; genus Mastomys; species Mastomys coucha. The sequence goes on along the minus strand of NW_022196903.1, from coordinate 113,671,121 downwards.
ATTGGTGTTCAGCTGCAGGATGGACAGCTCTGCACCCTCGAGGTACAAGATGCTGGCTGCAGGCCAGGAAGGAAAGGGGAACACAGATGCAGACCAGCCCCCTGCCAGGGTGTGGCTCTTCCCCATCTGCCCTGTTACCTAACTCCCCACTTCCCCCCTCTTAGGCCTTGCAGAAAGTACCTCCTAGTGGGACAAGGGACAGTCTATAGCGGGAAGCGGCCAAGACTGCAACCATGTGGCTAGAGTCCTGGCAATGGGACACAGTGCTAACTAACAGCAGCTCTGTGCTCACCCTCCCAGAGGCGGCTGGAGTCGCCATCTAGAGCACCAGCTAGGGACCCACAGAGAGCACATGCCGTTGCCCCTCACAGGTCTGGGCTGGCTGTGTTCAGAAATTCTGCAGCTAACCACCCTGAGGAGGCTTGGAGGATGTTTTAAAAAGTTCTGGCTCTTAAGCTAAGAGAGAAGGCAGCGGGAAAACTGCTACCATCTTTCCTACCAAATATTTGGAATTATTTATAAAATTAACCACTTGCCTTCCCATGTAATAACAAGTTGATGCAAGGGAAGGTCTTTCATAAAGACAGAGTCGGGGCTGGAGAGATGGCTCAGCGGTTAAGAGGACTGACTGCTCTTCTGAGGGTCCTGAGTCCAAACAAATTCCAGCAACCACATGGTGGCTCACAACCATCCATAATGAGATCTGATGCCCTCTAGTGTATCTGAAGACAGATACAGGGTACTTTCCATATAATGAATAAATAAATCTTTAAAAAATAAAAAAATAAAGACAGTGTGAACAGAAGACACTCTGTAGGCACACATCTAACACTGGATACGTTCTCGCTGTGTAAAAGATGGAGCCTCCCAGCACCAAACAGAAGTCAACAGTGGTCTTCTCCCAAGGGCAAACCCAGGCGCTGGCTGATGTGGCCACTCACCATCTGTCTGCAGGGTCCACTCAATGTGCAACACAGGGACTAATTCTCCATGTTGGGTAGAGGAAAAGCTCACACTGACATAGACGTTTTTCGGGGAAGATGGCGTAAGGTTTTTGGGGTGGATCCAGCTGTAATCCAGGCAAGTACCTGTGGAGGAGAACAGCTATCAGACCCGCAGACAAGACCCTAAGATCTGCTTAGAGGGTCCAGAGACCACTATGAGTAGGTCTGCAGCTGTTCTCAACCTTCCAGCTGTGGCTTTGGCAAGCTCTTAGTCCAGCCTGTTCTTTTCTAATGCTGTTCTGGGATGCTCACAAAGCTCTGCAAACAAAGAACCAAAGGATGTTTGGGGAGAAGGGCTTTGAAAAGAGACAGCCACTGGAAATAGAGGCACAGGAGGGAGGGGCAGCAGTGAGAGCTTCCTTATTTGTATTCGTCATAGCCCCTAATTAGCACTGACACTTGAAGTATATGCCTCAGCCTTAAAACAAAACCAGGGGCTGGGACTTGGCTCAGAGGCGAGTTTGTCAACTGAGTCTAAGCAATGGGTTCTATATCCAGCATAGGGAAAAACTTCTCACAGACAAAAATCAAACAGGTAAACAAACAAACTAACTAACAAGAACCCCCCCCCCCCCCCGAAAGCCAAGCCAGCACCACTGATCTCCCGTGACAAGCTGAATGGGAACAGGCACGGTTAGGTGAACTAGGGTACCACCCCTGACAACATCCAAAACCCAGATGGCGGTGGGGGTGCTGCCTGCATTTTGCATAATGAATGAAGGTTTTCCTCATGGAGCACAGATGCCTATAACCAAGACGGCAGCTGACAGTGACAACCCTCATCCAGAGCACAGCACACAGGAGGCTGTCCTGTGGAAGTCAGCCGGAGGCTCTCACTGTATTAACAGAGGCAATATGTGGAACAAAAAAAGAGGACTTACTGCTCTCGACTCTGCAGCTCAGCCCCTGTGGGAAGAAAGGAAGTGTTGATTAGAGATGAGAAAGGCCAGGCTCTCAGGGACCCAGCTGCCTGGTAGGCCCCAAGAGCCTTTCACACAGCACCCATCTCCCTCCCATCTCACTTTTGGGAGCTGCTGCTCTGCTAACAAAACTCTTCTGCCCTTCCTTCTCTCTGTCCAGTCAAGGAGGTGAGCGGTGAGCAAACAGAACTTGAGGCTTTTTTTATCTTTTTTTGGGGGAGGGGGCGTCTTTTGGGGACAGGGTCTCACAGTATAGCCTAGACTTGGCTGACCTAGAACTCACAGAGAACAGCTTGTCTCTACTTCTCTGAGTGCTGGGACTAAAGGCATGGGCTGCCAAGCAAGGCTAGAATTGGAGGCTTTTGAGTAACTTTCATGGGCTGGGAATTTAAATAATAAAAAGAAATAATAATAAAAACAAAAAACAAACTATAAAACCGAAACAAAACAGAGAGGGGTATCTGGAGAAGAAGGTCTTTAAATTCCATGGTTTCCAAGTTCCCTAGGAGGCGAAGTGCCAAATCTATAAACCTGTTAGGAAAAGTTGAAATAACTGTTCAGGGTCTCAGTCTCAGTTGCTCTCTCTCTCTCTCTCTCTCTCTCTCTCTCTCTCTC
>NW_022196903.1:113664603-113668453 GCF_008632895.1 Mastomys coucha | reverse complement strand
CCCCCCCCCTCTCTCACACACACACACACACCACACCACACCCTACCCTCACATCCCTGGCTGAACCACCTTACTCAAACCCTCAATTATTTCTTCAACATACAATCAGAATAGTCTAACACCAACTTCACACTGTTGTTGGGAATTAAACTAGCCATAGAGTAAATACCCAGGGCAGGAAGTGGATATAGGAGATGATGAAGCAGACCCTCACTTCTTACTTCTGCTTCACAAACACTGTAACCACTGGGGTGGTGTTCTCAGACTGGCCATCAGTTTAGGAAATACCACATAACTCTGACCTAGTCAGTATGCAGCTCATGAAACCCTGACTCATTGTGTACAGTTCACTGGCAATAGTGCCCATACAGCCACCTCCCTGCCAATATCTGTCACAAGTGGTAGGGGACATCCTCTAGAGCTAGAGTCGGGGACTCTAAGGAGTGACCTCCACAGTCAGTGCTGGCAAGGTAGCAAGAAAGCTCTGGGATTCAGGCTCTGCCACTTCCAGGCCTGAACTACCCAGATTGGCCCACAACATCCCGTGAAGATGATGTGAAGCTGATGTGCAGCTGAGGCAAGACCTGGAGGATGGGTGCATAGTAACACACTGTGTGTACGATGGACATTGATTGACAGCTGTCTCTCTGGAGGGAGCAGTGTGCAGGGTTCAGGGTGATGTGATGCCCCAGGGTTCATTCATAAAATAGGCCACAGGATGGTCCTGATGTCATGTCGGGATCCATTCTGAGTCTGCTATGTCACCTGGATCCTTCTTACCGGTTTGGGACACCAGGTTACATGCTCTTGGGGTCGACTTCATGCACCTCTCCCAGTTCTTGTGATGAACTGTACTAACACCACAGCCTGCCCATCTCAATGTCTCTGCTCACTCCGACAGACACGCACCACACTGTGTTCACGAGCCTGCTCCTCTCTTCCCATCTAGCCCTCCTGTGAACTGGGCCACAGAGGTCTTGAAATTGGGAACGCCACAGAAACAACAGGCAGCTATATTTCATCTGGGTTAACTCCCTCTTACCCATCAGAAGCTACTTAAAACCCAGGGCAACATGGTACCTATCCTGACAAGAGAAGGAAGTGGGAGGGGTTTGGAAACACTTGGCTGACAAGCTTGCTACAGCTGACAGAAATAGCTTGATACTTCAAGAGCTACAGTTTCAGTCTTGATTGTTGATAGTTGGAAGTGAAATCATCAGTGAAGGGGGCAACTGCCAGAAAAACGGTTATCAAAGTGCATCCCTTGCCTCAGCAGATGCAACAGCTGCTTGGCGTAGCAAGGAACTGAAAATCAAACCATGATACACTGGAATGGGAAAGGAGAGATCAGGACCAAGTGGTGTCTCCTCTGTTATCAGAGGTAAGTAAAAAAGCACATTGCAAAAATGTGGGTGTTGGTCGGGTGGTGGTGGTGCACACCTTTAATCCTAGCACTTGGGAGTCAGAGGCAGGCGGATTTCTGAGTTCGAGGCCAGCCTGGTCTACAGAGTGAGTTCCAGGACAGCCAGGGCTACACAGAGAAACCCTGTCTCGAAAAAAAAAATGTGGGTGTCAAAAGAAACAAGCAGGTTCATTATAAGTGTCTGCTTTGGGAGGTCAGGTTTGGATGTGACTTAGGGAGCTGTTTTAAACATCTCAGTACAATTTTTAAAAAGGAATCCCTACATTACTTGATAAAAATGAATTTAAAGGGCTGGAGAGATGGCTCAGCGGTTAAGAGCACTGTGCTCTTCCAGAGGTACTGAGTTCAATTCCCAGCAACCACATGTTGGCTCACAACCATCTGTAGTGAGATCTGACGCCCTCTTCTGGGATGCAGGTGTACATGCAGATAAAGCACTCATATATGCAAAATTAATTAATAAATCTTTGAGGGGCAACATTTGGGATATAAACAAAAAATTATTTAAAAATGAATTTGAAGATGAAAGATTATGATATTAATCTAAACAAGATTTAAAAATGAAATAAGCAAATGAGAATATCATTTGGGGAAGAACATATTTTTCTTTAAAATTAAAAAAAAAATTATTCTATGTGTCTGGTGTTTTGCCTGCATGTGTATATGTGTGCCATTTGCATGCCAGCAGAAGTTAGAAAAGGAAGTAGGATTCCTAGAAACTGGAATTATAAGTAGTTGTGAGCTACTATACGGTTGCTGGAAATTGAACCCTGGCCCTCTGGAAGAGCAGCCCGTATCCTTTTTTTAAAAAAAAAAAACTTAGCCAGTATCCTTAACCAATGAGCCATCCCTTCAGCCCCTCTTTATTTGTACTTACTAATTTCAGTATAGAACTTACACTGATGCTGGGCTGTGCCATGCACATGTGTGCGGGGGTTCGGGAGCTGGAGGTTGAGCTGGAGGAGCCTGCCTTCCCCAGCAGCCTCTCTACCTTTTCCTGTTGTTCTGAGACAGGGCCTTGCTCTACCTTACTTTTCTGAGACAAGGTCTCTCAGTGAATTTGGATCTCACTGTTCTAAGCTGGCCAGTGAGCCCTCAGGATCCACTTGTTTCTGTCCTCTGACACTGGGGTTATAGGCATAGCTGCCACACCTGCTTGTAGTCTGTAGAAATTTGAACTCAGGTCTTCATGCTTGCTTAGCAAGCATTTACCCACTAAGCCATCTCCTCAGCCCCTGTAACTTTTTTTTTTCCCCTAAGACAGTGTTTCTCTGTGTAGCCCTGGCTGTCCTGGAACTCACTCTGTAGACCAGGCTGGCCTCGAACTCAGAAATCCACCTGCCTCTGCCTCCCAAGTGCTGGGATTAAAGGCGCGCACAACCACTGCCCAGCTGTCCCTGTAACTTTTTTTTTCATTCTTTTTTTGTTTGTTTGTTTTTTGAGACAGGGTTTCTCTGTGTATCCCTGACTGTTCTGGAACTCACTCTGTAGACCAGGCTGGCCTCGAACTCAGAAATCCACCTGCTTTTTTTTCATTCTTATTGTGTGTGTGAATGCAGGTAAGCATACAGAGAGGTCAGAAGATAACTTTCAGGAGTTGGTTCTTTCCTTTCACTTTGTTGGTCCCAGGGATTGAACTCAGGTTGTCAGGCATGGAGGCCAGCGCCTTTACCCACTGAACCACCAACAGCCCCTGTGATCTTCTTAATAATATAAAAGTGCATTTGGTATCATCTTTGGACACTACTAAAATAGATCTTGTTCTGCCCATAACTTCCTCTGCCTCCTTAATCCTTTCAGAATTCCTATTCTTAGGCCTAAGGGATAAGTTACTAGGAAATGTTTAAGGGCAAATCTACAGCCTGGGTGCAATTCCAATAGCATACATGCAAGCATGCTCACCCTGCCTCCCGAGGCAGGCACCAACACCAATCAACCACTCCTTCCCCCAAACAGAAGGACACTTAATCACTGGGCAGTGTGTGTGTGTGTGTGTGTGTGTGTGTGTAGACAGGGTTTCTCTATAGAGCCCTACACTCGTTCTGTAGACCAGGCTGGCCTCAAACTCAGAGACTGATAGCTGGGATTTGCTCTCTGAAAAACCTCATTGTCTCCCTGGTGGCCCTCTTTCAAGGCCAGCCTGGTCTACAGAGAGAAACCCTCTCAAAAAACAAAAACAAAAACAAAAAACAAAAAACAAAACCAACCAATCTACCAACCAACCAAACAAGAAGAACATCATTGATCAGCTACCTCCTCATGAATGGCATTGTTAGCCATCTCGTAGAAATCAGAGAACATGGGCCGGGCGGTGGTGGCGCACGCCTTTAATCCCAGAACCTGGGAGGCAGGCGGATTTCTGAGTTCGAGGCCAGCCTGGTCTACGGAGTGAGTACCAGGACAGTCAGGGCTACACAGAGAAACCCT
>NW_022196903.1:113661827-113664593 GCF_008632895.1 Mastomys coucha | reverse complement strand
AAAAAAAAAAGAAAGAAAGAAAAAAAAAAGAAATCAGCTAATCTTCCGGATGATGAAGAGATTATGAACTACACCCCTTATCATTATTTTAAGTACACTCCTATACTTTAAAAGTTCCCTGTAAACTGTAATGCTGGCAGCAGCCTTACACATCTGCTTATCACAGTTTAGGCTACAGCACATGGCTGCATGAAGCCATTGATGATTTCATCCAGGTCTGTGTATGTTCTCTGTGATGTTCACAGGAGGACTAGGTCACCTACCAAGACACATCTCAGAACACGTCTCCACTGTTAGGCGACTCACACCTGTGGCACAGGGAGAGTAGCCAGGTAGCTCCAGGTTCCAGGGCTTTGTAAGTCTGCTTTGCTCCAGAACCATGCCCAGCACTGCTGCCCTGCCTGCAGTAAAGGGATGTTTACAGCACACAGACCTCTCTTCCACAGCAGGGTGATTAAAAGAAGAAGTATTTAGCTCTGGGCATTGAGCGAACCTTCCCTAAGCTGCCTGATACAGGTTGGTGTAGCACCCCAGTGTACACAGCCTGAGGCCCTCCCTACACCCTGGAGGACAGAACACAGGGCTGCAGAGCAGGAGATGGGGAGGCTTGGCTGGGGCCAGCTCTTGTGACTGAGCACCAGGCTCTTATCTGTTCCTTGTTAGTTGATGCTAAGCTAAATCATTCGGATGGCAGAGGAGCCTGACAAAGTAGCCAGGGTGGGAGCTGATCCCATGAGCCTGCAGGCCCTGCTCCTGCTGATTACATCACTGGCACTGCAGCCCTGCCTGCAGGGCCATGTCCACCAGAGGAGCACCCGCAGAACACACTTTTTAACTTAGGGAAGAGTGGAAGGGCTGAGCACATCGTTCCAGCAACCACAAGACAAAGGGGCGATGCCAAACAGTCATTCTACCACAAGTCAAAACCACAAGCACTCAGGAAAACGAACTGGTGGTGGTAACATAGATCCTGTCTGTGAACAGTTGAGCATCCGTGCTGACGAACTCCCGGCTGCTGCTTACAGGGCTTCCTCAAGAATGGCAGTTAATGGGGAACTAAGAAGCCTACCTAGGCAGGCCAACAAAGAAACATCCCAGGAACTACGAACACTTCTGGTAATGGGGAACTAAGAAGCCTACCTAGGCAGGCCAACAAAGAAACATCCCAGGAACTACGATCACTTCTGGTGTCTCCAGGGTTGGTTTCTGTGGGGATATTACAGTCATACAGGTTTTAAGGTGCTAATTTCAGCCAGCCCAAACAAGTGCAAAGGCCTCAGCTTACCACTGCTTGAAAAACAGGGGGCCCTCCCTTCCTCCTTCTTCTAGTTTTTGTACTTCATGCCACACACACTCACCAAGCCCCTAGTGCTTGCAGCTTGAAACAAGGAACACAGCAGGCATGCTGAAGCCTCCCTTCCTTCCAGTCACAGGAGGGAGTCACTGCTAAGTCAGTTTTCAAGGGAAAGTGGCCCGTTACCTGTGAGCTATCTCATCCAGTCCTCTCATGATGGAAATAAAGCATACTGTGACCACTAAAACAATGTATGTGTGTGGGTGGGGGGGTGTCAATATGTGTTGTATGTGTGTCTGTATGTGTATGGTGTGTATGAGTGTATGTGTTATGTGTGTATGGTGCCTGTATTTGTGTGTATGTGATGTGTGTCAATATTGTTTGAATGATGTGTGTTTGTATGTGTATGTCTGTGTATTTGTTTGAGTGTGTATGTGAGTATGTGAGTGTGTATATGTGTATGTATATGAGTGTGTTTGTATCTGGGGGGGGGGACAATATTTCTCCTCTGTGCAGTTCTGGGGATGGAACCCAGAGACCACTGAGCCACACCCACAGCTCTAGCATCTTTTAAAAGGGACTTCAAAGCCAACAGAAATGGAAGCTGTCAGCCTGTGGAGCCCAGTTATCAGTGAGGCAGCAGAGGAGAAGACCGAAGGGAGGCTGCAGAGAAATGTGGCCACCAGCAGCTTTCCAAATAATGGCAACCGCTTTAGGGGGCTGGAAAGACGGAGGGCTCAGCAGTTAAGAACACTTGGCCTGCAGAAAGCCCAGGTGAGACCAGGCACCCATATGGTGGCTCACAACTGTCTATAATTCTAGTTCCAGAAGATCCAAAGTCCTCTTAATTCAGCAAATACCAGGCATACATGTGGTGAAATACATATATGAAGGCAAAACACACATAAAACACACAAAAACCCCTCCAAAATCTAAGTTAAAAATAAAAAACGTGCCGGGAAGTGGTGGCGCGCGCCTTTAATCCCAACAGTTGGGAGGCAGAGGCAGGCGGATTTCTGAGTTCAAGGCCTGCCTGGTCTTACAGAGTGAGTTCCAGGACAGCCAGGGATATACAGAGAAACCCTGTCTCAAAACACCAAAAAAATAAAAAATAAAAAAATAAAAACGTGACTGGGCCATGATACCTGGGAGGCAGAGGCAGGTGGATCTCCAGGCTTGAGGCCAGCCTGGTCTACAGAGTGAGTTCTAGGCCAGCCAGGGCTACACAGAGAAACCCTGTCTGGAAAAGAAAACTAAATAAAACAAAAACAAACAGCTGGGCAGTGGTGGCCTGCCGCGGACCGGGATTTCTTGCGGGGTCCCTTGCTCCGCGGGATGAGCGGTTCTGGCCAGGTGGGCACGGGATTCGGCTTTGACAAACAGACTACACAGGAGTGGTGTAAGATCTGAGTGTATTTCTTTAAAAATGATATGAGGCTTTTACAATCATTGCAAAAGAGAAATGAAAAATC
>NW_022196903.1:113640787-113661182 GCF_008632895.1 Mastomys coucha | reverse complement strand
TTGCCTCTTATCCTTTATCAGGATTTTATCCCCGATATTATGGATGTGACTGGAGTAGACGAGTGTGCCTGGCAGTGGCCCATTCCTTTAATCCAGCACTTGGGAGGCAAAGGCAGGTGGATTTCTGAGTTGGAGGCCAGCCTGGTCTACAGAGTGAGTTCCAGGACAGCCAGGGCTACACAGAGAAACCCTGTCTCGAAAAACCAAAACCAAACCAAAAAACAAAAACAAAAACAAACACCCCCAAACAAACAAACAAACAAACCAAACACTAAATAAAAACTAAAACCAAACCAAACCCCCAAAGACTCCCAAGATTTATGGCAGGGACTGTGACTGAGAGTCCGGGTGAGCTTCTGCAGACCTCACAGCCTTTTGAGCTCAGCTCCCACCCATCTCTCTCTCTCCTGTTCCACAGACACCCCCATCTTCCACTTGACCCTGCCTCACCTAAGGACACTGGCCCAGGCACATTCCACCAGTGAGAATGAATGCTGTAAGCAAAATGTTTCTGAGGCTCCCGCTCTGGAACAGAACTGCTCAAATGTCTTTTCAGTGAAAAACAGCCCAGCTGGAAGTCATTCTCTCCTCCCAGAATTATTCTGCATACACACACCGGTTGTGCAAAAAACCCTTGCTCCAGGCTGCCTCGTAAGACAGTTCCTACACCCAAGACAACTTCACCCTGGACGCTGAAGTCCCGGGAATACTTCTTTACTTTCAGTTTACTTGCATCGGGAGGCTCTTGGCAAATGACTGGCCAGAAACAAACAGTAATCCTCCACGTTGTGTCACTTTTGTCCGGTCTGAAGATGTCACTCTGATTTGGCCAGGGTGGGGTTCACTATGACATTTCCCAACAGCCCTCAGACTTTTAAAAAACACGTTTTTCCAGTAAAATAGTCACCCTCTCTCCACCCACTTTTTGGTAAATCTACAAAATTAGATAAAGAGAACTATCCTTTTGTTTCATATCCTCTGACTCAGCTACTGAACACAGTTCCTGGGGTCAGCGTGGGAAGTGGAGGGGAAGGGGCTGGAAAAACCAGTGAAGCAAGAGAAGGCTTGAAGGGGAGAAACGCAGGAAAGTTAATTTGTGGAAGAGGCACTATGTTTTGCACAGGTTCGTTGTTTTTTGTTTTGTTTTGACAGCAAGGTTCAACCGCCAGGGGTGTGTCAGTTTACTACGAGCGCAGACCAGGCGTGGGGGTGGGGTGGTCCTCCTTGGCAGTAACCGATTGGCAGGCTCCCACACATGCTAACTCAATTTTGGCATTCTCGGTTCTGGGACACACGTGGTGGTGAAAAAGGATGGGATGGACGGCATCTTTCAACCCACATCCTGTTTGATTCCCCCGGGCACCCGGCTCGCCCGCACAACCCAACCTGTGGGGACCCCAGGGCCAGGCTGGGGCGCCTGAGCATGGGCGAGCTGGAGGGTGAGTACTCAGGGAGCGAGGAGTTAGGGGCCAGTCCAGACCGGTTCAGCTCCTGCCAGGGCCCCCTCTCTAGGTCCCTATCCATCCTGAGTTGCCAGCCTCCGGTGCCTCCATCTTCCAATTCCGAGGCCCAGACGGAACTGTCACCCGGCCTCGCGCTACCTACCAGTGACACCGCCGCCCGCGGAGTTTCCCTAGAACTCCCCCTCACCGCGCGCGACTCCACTCCCGGAGTCCTCGCCAGCGCGCCTCCACGCTGCGCCCATGCCCCGGACCTCCTCCGAGTCCCCAGTGCGGACTTCCAGCCTCCCCCGGCCCGCCCGCCCGCCGGAGCCTGGGCCGTCCGCCCCTTCGCACAGCCGACGGTTCTCCGCACCTTAGACAGCCCTTCGCACTCCCGCCGGTCCTCCCCACTCCCGCCCCTCTGACACCTCTTCCCCACCCTCCGCCGTCCTCCCTGCCGTCTTCCCCACCGCCCCCGACGGCCCCCGCATCCTCGCTCCGCCCGGCTCCTCTCACCTCCTGCGCGCAGACCGGAGCCGGGAAGTCGAGGAGGCGCGGGGAGGTGCGGCCCGGGGCCAGCGCGCTCAGCAGCAGCAGCAGCAGCAGCCATCCCAGCGCGGGCCCGGGGACGACCCCTGGCCAGCGGCGCCGAGTCGCCATGGCCCCTGGCCGGGTCGTGGAGCGCTCGCGGCTGGCTCCGCGGGACAGCGAGAGCCGGCGATCGACTTGCCCAGCCGAGGACTGGCGCTCGTCGCCTTCGCACGGCCTCCTCAGTCCGGCTTCCGGCTCCCCCGAGGGCGGGCCGCTCGGGGCGGGGCTTGGGCGGGGCTGTCCTTGCTCTGGCCCCGCCCCCGCCTTGGCCCAGGTGCGCTCTTGGCCTCTCTGGCTGCTCTCGGACGTCTCTCTGCAGAGGCAGGAGCCCTTTTTAACGTCCCCGTCCCCGCTGTCGATTTGCTGTGGAGCCATGACTGTCCTCTCTGTCGTACCCTCCGGTTTACACTGACCTGTTTCTCCGTTTAGTTATTTTACTCCAGTTTCCGACTCGGGACTCAAGGGAGTTTGTTTACTCAGTCTCCCTTTCAGTTTTTATGCGTTGTAGCGCTGTTAATGGAGAAACGAGCCCATCTCATAGTTGTACTGCTCATTTCTCGGTTTTTTGTTTGTTTGTTTGTTTTCTTTTGGTTTTGTTTTTGTTGTCCTACTCTTTGATGGCCGGACCATGTAGCTTAAGCCTGATTTGGCAAGTCCAGAAAACTCTTTATTTTCTCCCTTTAAGCGTTGAATCATACACTCGCACACTCAAACAGAATCCTGAACAGTGAATTAGCCACCTCATGGCTTGAGTAAAGCAGACACATCATTCTGTAACAGAAATGGGGGCTTTGGCATTGCTAAGTATAAAGGGTTAAAAGTGGATCGGAGGAGGGAAGCAGAGACAGCCTGTGTAGACAGCCAGCTCTCAGGAGTCTCACTGTGGCTCCACAGAATGCCGTTTGGCTGGGTAGGGGAACACAGCATAGGAGGGCTTGAGTCTAGGTTGAGGACAGAGGCGTGGAAGCTGAGGACTGGAGGACAGGGGACAGAGCAGCAGTACAATGGACAGAGTCGCTGACAAGGCCTGTGGATGTCCTCTAGAGCCCCCTGGAGAGGCTAGCCTTTCCACTGCTATGAACGCAAGGGATGAGGGAAATGGTGAAGATAATATATATGGTGGCACATACTTTTAATCACAGCACTTGGGGCAGAGGCAGGCAGATCTCCTTGTTTGAGGCCAGCCTGAGTGAGTCGCAGGCCAGCCAGCAACAGACACACCAAGACAGCAACAGACACACCAAGAAATTCTGTCTTGAGAAACCAAGGGGTTGGGGGTAGGGGGGATAGGTGAAAATAGGCTCATGGGTTTAGAAGGAAAACAAGGATCTTGGGTGATTTCTCCACTTTTGGTTTTGAAGCAGGAGATGCATTGCAAGACCCTGAAACTGGAGGCTTGGAGAGAAGAGAAAGGTGTTGAAGCTCCCAGCAAACAGGCTGTTGGTTTCTCCAGAATCAGACATCTGGGACCTTGGAATCCAGGTGCATATGGAAGAAAAGGGACAGCTCCAGACAGGAATAACACCAGGGCCCTGAACTACTCTTAGAGCAGGTTCACAACACAAAACCCTACCTTGTAAACCACAAAAGGCTTATCTTCAGATTCCCTTTGGCCTGGCCAGCTCAGTGGGGGACTGGCAAAGCCCCAAAAGACACAGCCCATGGGGTAGCTCCCCAGGGGAGCAGTTGACAGGCAGGGAGAGGTTCCCAGTGTAGGACAGGCTTTTGCAAGAGGCTAAGGGCTGTGGCCCTTAGCTGTGCCCCCCCCCCCTCCCCGCAGCAGATCAATCTAACTGCCAGCTGGCTGATTTAGAAGTAAGCCTCTGAAACAGAAATTAGATGTCAGTTTTCTAATTTCTAAATCAGCAATAACTGTGCCCAGTTTCTAAGGTCAGCCTAAGGGTGACGTCCATAACCGCTCTCTTTCTAGGAAAGTGCTCAACAGAAGGGCGGTTGCTCCCTTGTCCCCATCGACTCCTTGGCCCTTCTTGAGCATCCACACTGCTTGGCAAGGCCATCAACTAGTCCAGTCTGGTGCCCACCTCTTCTGCTGCCTGTGCCTGTCACCTGTCTCCAGTGTCACTTGACACTTAAGCAGCTCCCTGTAAAAAATGCCTGATCTACAGAGTGAGTTCCAGGACAACCAGGGCTACACAGAGAAACCCTGTCTCAAAAGACCAAAAAAAAAAAAAAAAAAAAAAAAAAAAAAAAAAAAAAAAAAAAAAAAGAAAAAGAAAAAGAAAAAGAAAAAGAAAAGAAAAGAAAAGAAAAAAGAAAATGCTTGTATAGTACACATATCCAGAACAGAAACTCTTCTGTAGTGGCTATGTCAATAGAACTTAAAAATTATTCTTGGACAATTTGATACGTGTATACAGTGTAACTTGGTCACACCCACCCCTACTATCTACTTCTTTTTCCCGTGTCCTCTCACGTTTCTCCCTCCCACCTTCACGTCCTCTGTTTTTAAAAATGCCTCGCAGAGTCCAATTAGTCTTGTCCACGTGCCCATGGGGGAGGGGGCATCCACTGAAGCGTGGTCAACCTACCAGAGGCCATCCACACCCAGCGAAAATAAGCTTTACCTCTCCCTGCAGCCACCCACAACCAATAGCTTTTCAGCTAGGGGTGGGGCCTTGGGAGCGCCTCCCTCACCTTGGCTGGAATGTTGACTGCCCTGATCATGCGCAGATGATCACAGCTGCTGCGAATTACTGAGCACAACAACCCCGTCCAGAAGACAGCATTTCTCAGCGCTCCAACCCATCTTTCCTCTGGCTCCTTTACTCTGTCTACTCTCTCTCCTTGATGTTTCCAGAGCCTTGGGGAGGGCTGTGGGTGGAGACAAATGTCTCATTTACGATCGAGCACTCAACAACAACCACTTAATCTCAGCTTTTTGACCATCTATGAGTCTCTGCATTAACTGTTGTACACTGCAAATAGAGGCTTCTTTAGCCAAGGCTGAGAGCAGCAATAGTCTGTGGGTATAAATAAATATTTAGAAGGTAGTTTAAGAATGTGAGCATTTGGGCTGACGAGATGGCTCAGCGGGTAAGAGCACTGACTGCTCTTCCGAAGGTTCTGAGTTCGGATTCCAGCAACCACAAGGTGGCTCACAACCACCGGTAATGAGATCTGACGCCCTCTTCTGGTGCATCTGAAGACAGCTACAGTGAATTACACCGAAGCGAGCGAGGCCGGAGTTCAGTTCCCAGCAGCCACACACATGATGGCTCACAGCCCTCTGTACAGCTACAGTGTACTCATACACACAAAATAAATAAAATAAAATAAATCTTAAAAAAGAAAAAAAAAGAATGTGAGCATTTAAGAAGAAAAAAAATTAAAAGGTTCCCTAGAAGCTATGACTTCCTGACTGTGGAGTTATTGGTCATGTTTACAGAACCATGCATGAATTCCTTGGTGGGGAACAGGACTAAAACTCAACCGGAATCTTAAGGTTACTCCCGTAAGATCAATAAAAGTCATATCACTATTACACCAGAGTTCATCCGCCATCCCCTCTGTACTGTGAAAGGTAGTCAACAGGAACATTTCAGGTCAGTTCCAGATTGACGTCTCTGTCCTGAAAACAAAGTGTATTATCTCTTCAACAACAATCTAGATGTGTCTTACCATTTAGTGATAGGGTGCAGCCAAGATCGACGGCCACAGACGACGTTCTTTTGGGAGTTTCCAGGGTCTCCCTGAGCGATAACTCATAGGGAAGTGTCCTGTACAGACACTGAGGTTTTGTTTAAAAAGCATATCTTGCCAGGCGTGGTGGCCCATGCCTTTAATCCCATCACTTGGGAGACAGAGGCAAGCAGATGTCTGAGTTTGAGGCCAGCCTGGTCTTCAGAGCGAGTTCAGCCAGGGCTACACAGAGAAACCCTGTCTCAAAAAGCCAAAAAGCCAAAAGAGAGAGAGAGAACTAGGGGAAAAAAGGTCTTAAGTGTGGGAAACATAAATGAAATATACTGTTTTTCCTATTAAAGGACTAACTAATGCATAGTTCCATTTTAAAAAAAAATTCAAAAAAGAAAAAAGACAAAAATTCAAAGATTCAAAGAAGCCAATAGGTAGGAATTCAAATTTCTCCCAAGGTTAACACTTCTTGTAATCAAAATATGTGCTCACGGTTGCACCTCTGCTAAAAATTATATTCTGGGTATTAACCCCGTCATCTAAGAACGTGAGGCCACCGTCTGACCACCCAGAGTGAGGCACAGGACCCCTTAATGTTGGGAATAAAAACCAAGCACGAGTCTCACTGGACGTGCTTACGCGCTCCGTTTGACATGGCTGGGCACCCTTTTACAGAAGGAAACTTTTGCCTTACTGAAAACCTTTGGATTGTGTGGTCATTTTCTTGAACTAATCCTCAGACCTAACAAGGGGCCCTCTCTTCATTACCAAGGCTCTTCGGCGCTGGTTCCCGTCTCGGGAGGTACATACACCCTGCTGCCGTGTGGGCTTGGATGAGGAGACACACTCTGGTGTCTGGACTGACAGAAGCCCAAAACCAGAAGTAAACCAGGACCGCAAAGCTCCAGTGGGCACCAGGGCATGAAGCCCGGCGCGAAGCCCGGCAGGAGAACTGCACTATAGAACACTGCCTCAGAGGATGGGGGATTTTCCAAGGTTGAGCCTTTGACTGAGTTGGCGTTAGGCATGAGTTTGAGCTGAAAACGGGGAGCAAAAGGTCCAGGAACAATATGAGAAACGGCCAGTGTGGGTGGTGGTGGTAGAGGTGGAAGGACATGGAGTAAATCCAGGCTTATGCACGAAAAGAGGAAGGGAAGTTACTCTTTCCAGCATCCACCTGACTCTTCATTAGGGTGTCTGCGAGGTTCTGTGGAGAGAACTCTCAAGCCAAGAGAAGAAAAAACCGACGTCTCACAGTCCTGCTTTGGTGGCTGCGACATCCCTGAGGTTGTTTGAGACTCAGACAGGCTGAAAGCATGTGCAGACTCCCGGTCTGAGGTTCCTGTCCCCCAAGAGGGGCCAGAGACAGAGGGAGTGATTTGGGCATGCGTAAGAAACCTCCATGTAGCGCTAAGGAGCCTGCTCGGGAGGATCCCTTCATGTGGCATACTGTGCTCAGCACACTCTGGGAGTGACCTCGGCAGGCGTTTACATGGACCCCCTTCAGTAGCCATGAAGGGCCTTGGTGATGCCCTCTGGGGGTTCTCACACAGGAGGGGGACAACGAAGCCTCTGATCCAGACATCATAGCGCAAACTAGGGATGGAAAGCTAGGTTTCCTGTTGTGAAAAGGAGAAGAGTAAAATATCTGAGACCAGTAAGAATATAATACTCAGGGCTGGAGAGACGGTTGAGCGGTTAGGAGCATTGACCGCTCTTCTTCAGGACCTGGATTCAATAAAGCACCCATATCATGGCCCACGACCATATATAATTCCATATATAGATTCAACAACCTTTTCTGAGCTTCTAGTGCACCAGGCACACAAGTGGTGCACAGACATACATACAGGGGAAACACACATACACGTAAAAAAAAACTTTAAAAAAGATTTCCTTATAATATTTATAACATAATATATAACATAATAAAACATATGATGTTATAGACAATGTATGATTTAATGTATATTATAAGTATATATTGTACATAATACATTATATCATGTCGCATGTCATAGATCATATACTAGATACTATATACCATATACCATATATAGTATATAGTATACACTATATAATATATATTATACATTATACAATATATAATATACTCTACACTATATTATATATTATACTGTATAATATATAGAATACTATATTATATATTATAAACATAATACATAACAAATACAATATATAATGAAACAATATGTAATTTACATAATATCATATATGATTATTATATATATGATTAATATATATTATTATATATCGATATATGATTATTATATATTATAAGTTTCCTCTGGGGCACATAGTTCTGTAATTGGGGAGATAAACCTCATACAAAAGGAAAAAAATCAGCAGGTGAAGATTTACAGACTATGTGACCAAGGGAAAGAAACCGACTAGGAAAGGGATCTGTGACCTTCTTTTTTTTCTGAAACACAGCAGCAGCAAAGCAAACAGAAAGGAAGGGTGGGATCCCCTTGGCCACCTTCAGCTTTTGGCTCCTGAGCTGGGACCCTCAGTGTCTGAACTGGTCAATGCAGGCTCCAGCCTGCGCTCTCCTCTTCCCAGCCTGCGCTCCCCCCGCCCCCAGTTCTCTCTTCTCTCCAGTCCCCCTCCTTCCAGCCCTCTTCCTCCCCCTCTCCAGTCCTCCCTTCTCATTTTTATACCCCATTCCCCAGTTTAAGAAAGAAGGAAAGAAAAACTAAGGATTCCAGAAGGATATCCAAAATGTTCCCTTCTAAACAACACAACCGCGTCCATCAGAGTTCCCCTTTGAACACTGTTCACCTTTCCAGCTCAGAAGTCTGCTGCCTCTGGCAGAAAATCCATATGGTGTGGTCGGTCAACTGGATCAGTTCCTTAGGCCTCAACTCCACATCTGGCGGAAGTTGGTGTCAATATCCAATATTCTCTCCTCTGGTGCCACTAGGGATGGCTGCTTAGAATGAAACATTTACCCAACACTATATAATGATAACATTTTTTTTTTGGAAATTTTATTTTTTATGTGCATTGGTGTTTTGCCTGCACATATGTCTGTATGAGGGTGTAGGATCCTCTAGAAGTGGAGTTACAGTCAGGTGTGAGCTGTCATGTAGGTACTGGGAATTGGAACCCTGGTCTTTTAGAAGAGCAGCCAGTGCTCTTAATTACTGAGCAGCCATCTCGCCCACCACTAATGACAACAAATTAAGAAAAAAAAAAAGCCACAACCAAGACCCCACATGGGATAATAATACTGAATCCACTGGAGTGACAGGCCAGGGTCTTCGGAGTTTGGTCCTAATGAGAGCCTCAGTACCGGAGTCTGGGAACGTGAAAACCTGTGGGTACCTAGGAAGGCTGACAACCAGATGAGAAAGTACTCAGGTTAGACACAGACAAGCCCCTTGCTGAAGTTACACTTTACATCTAACAGTTGGACTGACATTGCAAAAGGTAGAAGATTGAGGTTTGGACTTCCAGAGAGAGGGGGAAGTGCTGAGAATGTAGGGGAAGGGATTCACAGAGGGTATGCCCTGCCTTAGAAAGAACAACAACCAATACTATTCCTGACTTTGGATGAAGATTAAAAGGCATTAGTTAATGTCATCTAAAATTGCAACTATGGGGCTAGTATGTAAAGATTTTTGGCTTCCTGTGTACTATTTTTTTTTTTTTGGTCTTTTCTCATCAACAACAACAACAACAACAAAATGGCCCTCCAAGGTCACAACTGTGAAACATGGTTTCATCCTCTTTGGACAAGATTCTTATTTTATCTGATATCCTATGTTTTAGCATCCCTTATCCCAGAAACTCTTCTGTGTCTATTCTATTTTCTCATCATCGGATTCTTCAGATAATAATTATCTTTTTTTTTTTTCGAGACAGGGTTTCTCTGTGTAGCCCTGGCTGTCCTGGAACTCACTCTGTAGACCAGGCTGGCCTCGAACTCAGAAATCCGCCTGCCTCTGCCTCCCAAGTGCTGGGATTAAAGGTGTGCACCACCATTGCCCGGCTTAATAATTGTCTTGATAGAGTGACTTTTTTTTTGTAAGAGGCTTAATTGAGAGGGAGAGAGGAGGCAATAGCAGAGAGAGAGAGAAGGGAGAGAGAGCGATAGAGTGACTTTTAAAAAATATTTTATTATTGATTTATGTACCTGTGAGTGTAGTTCTGCAGATGTCCAGAAGAGGGCATCAGATCCTCTAGACGTAGAGTTTCAGATGGCTCTACGAGTCTGCTGGAGACCAGACTCTGCTTGTCTTAGAGACTACCAGCCATCTCTCAAGTGAGACTTTTTCTAACTCTCAGGTCACAGGGTGAAGAGAGTGTGGCGGTGAAAGTCCGAGTGGAGAGGAGGTTTTTTTTGTTTGTTTGTTTGTTTTTGTTTGGTCTGTTTTTGTTTTCTGTTTTTGCAATAATGAGAAACAGTATGGTAATTAAAAATAAGGGCATTCTTAATTTTCTATGATATGCCATGTATGTAATTTAGATTTAATTTATACTTAGCAAGGAAAACAATAAGCGATTATGAGAAAGAATTGGATGCAAGTGTGAAGTTATGGGGTTAAAAAGAAAAGAGAACATTTTAGATGAGGGCGAATGTTATATGGTAAAATAAGATTTTTGTTCTAAGATTGAAGAAGGAAGAAAGAAACTTAAAAACCAAATCACCGAAGTTTTGAATAAATTGTACAAGGTTTGTGGAGGATGGGCCGTGCAGATGGTTAAAGTTTATGAGACTTCCTAAGGCTATACTGACCCATTCGTGGCAACATTTTAGGAGCTGCTCAGAGAACAAGAATATATGTCTAATTAAGTTAAGCACCGATGCCTTTGCTCACTTTTTTAGGCTTTACCCACTTGGGGAAATTGAATCATAGCAAATCCAAGATTTTAAAAAAGTTTGGATTATTTTGTCTAAACTTTACCTAAATGTTAATGTTACACAGACATTAAAGGACAAGATTGGTGGAGCTACCCTGTGTTCCTCAATGCTTGGAAGCCTGCAGCAATGGGGGTAAGGGGGCAAAGCCATCCAGCCAGGACCCTAGAGGAATGAGACCCTTCTCATAAATTACCTTGTCCTGTTGATCAGAGCAGTCACAGATCCCCCGAGGCTGGGCAACCAGTACACACCTTTTTTTTTTTTTTTTAAAGATTTATTCTATTTATTTTATATGTATGAGTACACGGTAGCTGTACAGATGGCCATGAGCCATCATGTGTGTGGCTGCTGGGAATTGAACTCAGGACCTCTGCCAGCCTTGCTCCCTCCGGCCCCCACTCCCTCCAGCGTAATTCACTGTAGCTGTCTTCAGACACACCAGAAAAGGGCGTCAGATCTCATTATGGGTGGTTATAAGACATCATATGGTTGCTGGGATTCAAACTCAGGACTTTCGGAAGAGCAGTCAGTGCTCTTACCCACTGAGCCATCTCGCCAGCCCCTAGTACACACCTTCTAAGAGTTCTGAGTCTCCAGTTATGGGACCCATAACCCTCCAGTTATGGGTCATGCATGAAGCTCTCTCTCTATCATAACTCAACAGGTGTGTGAGGGATGTGCAAGTTGCTGAAGACAAGCAAAAAAATGAGAAAACAGACTCCAGCGGGAGGCCTCCTGAGCCCAGACCCCTTCAGAATATGCAGGTAGAGTCATAGACATGCCCGAGGTAAAAAGAATGAATCCCTGACTGAGGACAAAGGATGGATTGCCTGTATAAGTGAATAGAGGCCTTTTCCCTCCCAATTGCTGCAGCTGGTAATGTGATTAAGATTGTTTTAGAAGTTGAGACATGATTCGGCCTTGTGAGAAAAACAGAGACTCAGGCAATAGAAGCCATCTTGCTGCCACTGTTTTTAAAGACCCCAGGAAGGCAGCGGACGTTAACTGAGATCCTGAGACAGTACCTTGAGGTAGCCGCTCTTAAATCTGGTAATGCAGTGGGAAACAGTTTTAAAATTTGTACTGAAAACCTGGACTAAGAGCTTTCCTTAGGTTTGCCTAGGGTTGAAATAGCTCTAGGAAGTGGTGTGTGCCTGTTCCCACAGTTATATGTATGGCCTTATGTGTCTTAGTGATGCACAGAGCTTCCCACCATAGAAACTAAGAATCGGGTTCTCAGAAATTGTGTGCTGGGTGTCTCCTCTGGGTCACTCTCTCTTAGCCTTCTTGCCCAGAATCCTCCACTCAAGTTCCTAGCCTGTCCTTTTCAGCCTAGGGACCAGAGGCTGATGATATAAAGCAGAAAGAACAGATCGGAACTAACCCTGGAGAATCCTTTCCGGTGCTCTTAGCCACAGAAACCAAAATCAACCGAGGGAAGTGTTTGTTTTGCTGTATGGTGCCAGATGGCAGAGGAGGCAGGAGCAGGAAGCGGAGCAACCAACAAGCCAACCACACACAAGCAGGGAGAGCAAGGCAGAAGTGGGTGAGGCTGTAAATCCTCTAACCTCCTCCCCGGTGACATACTTCTTCTGGCAAAGATCTCTTAACAGTTTCATAACTTCCTGAACAGTTCCCCAAATGGGAAACCACGGGTTCACATCATCTATGAGCCAGTGATGGACATTTCTCATTCAAACCCCCGTGTTTGGCCCACAGCCTCCCTAGGCTCGTGGCTATATCATGATGCAAAACAGATTTAGACCCCATGATGTTTCACAGTCTCAACCCTGTCCAAAAGTCCAAAGTCTCTTCTGAGACTCGAAGCAACCATGTGGTAACCTGAACAGAAGGAACCAAACGCAAAGGCTCGTTAGCAAGGACTTGCTGATGAAGGGATCCAGAAGCAAATGCAGCAAGCAGCAGCTCCCGAGGTTGGAACTGAAGTAAGGAAGGGGAAGGTAGCTGCCACAAAATATGTGACCGGTGCAGGACAAAGTCAGAGCTAGCCCACAGGGTCATCAGCGGTGCTACGAGAGCCAGCCCATACGGGATACACCGTGAAAGGTGTCGAGCCCCAGCCAGCCCAGACCCATCCAGGACCCAGCACTGCGCAACAGAGCCCCGTCCTTCCTTAACGCCTCCAGCGTCCTTCCTTATAGCCTCCAGCGTCCTTCCTTATCGCCTCCAGCGTCTTTTCAGAATTCCCTCTCCACAATCCCACCATTACGGCATCTGGCAAGGCAGAAGGTGCACCGTGTGCAGCTCTAGTATGAATGCCTGGGGAGAAAGGTAGGAGCCAAGAGGCAACACCGGATAACAGTGAACAGTCACTCAGCTTCCACAATGCATCCGACATCTGAACATCCACACACGGAAACGACCTTCCGTTTCCGCCCCACAAGCTGTGACCTTCCCACAAGGGAAGATGTCCTCATTCTCCTCTCCTAAAGGAGCCAACTCCCCTCTCCCCCCCAACATCACATCCCTTATATCGGGTGCTTGAAGTTTGTGTGCAGTTAGCCGCAGCCCTCTGACAGTCCTCTTACCCAATAACCAAACTTTCATTACGGTCCTTGAATTTGGCTACCAGTTCATAGTCCGTCTCTACAGCATTCTCTGCTCTTTAAAACGCCTGTCCTCTCTGAGTGGTAGAATTAATCCCAGCACTCTGGAGGCTGAAGCAGCAGATCTCAGTTCGAGGCTAGTCTAGTCTACAGACTGAGTTCCAGAACAGCCAAGGCTAAGCAGAAAAATCCTGTCTTGAAAAACAAAACCATTTTTTTTTCTGTCCTCAACCATACCTCGATGGGAGGCTTGTAAGCGGGTGAGATGACCCAAACCATCAACGAGACTTTCTCCCTTTTGTTTGCTCCAGCTTTTTATTAACCTTTACTGTTGTCTGAGGAGCCTGTGGTGGGTTCCTCACTCCCTCAGGTGTGACAGCAGCCCGAGATTTCCCACTGGTAGCTGGGATCCCTTGTGCCAGCCTGTAGTTTAACCCTTCCTTGTGCTTATTGGTTCTGTGTTGTAGGAGCCCCACTGTCTGAGCAGTAGCCACCTCTGTAAAGGGGAAGCCAGTAGCATATCCTCTAGTCCCCATCAAGGCCTTCAGTCCAGGAAAGTTTGAGGCTTCTTAATGGTGTCGTATAACGAATAATAATGAGAGGAACTTGTCTCACTGTCGCCCTGTGGTTCCCAGTACATCCCAGTTCATCACATCACCTACTGCTACCCTTGAGACATGTTCCATATTTTTAGGGTGTCACCTCACAGTTGACACTGCGACTAAGTGTCCAGGAAGTCACCCACTGGCTTCTGGGTGATTGTGATGAGCGTGCACAGGGACAAGCCTACTGCTCCACTTCCCTTGCTGTTAAATTTGGTCTTTGATCAGACGTGATCTGTGGATGGGACAGTCAGTGAGACAGCCCACGGGTCTACAGATAGGAGTCTTGGCAGAAGGACTGCACAGGAAAGGAAAGTTCAGGTCCGGAAAAATAAGTCTACTCCAGAGAGAGCAATTCTCTCCTCTTATAGTGGGAGAGGTCAAGGGTCATCAACTTGCCATTAATGTTTGGCCCGTGGCCTTCAGCAGGCTACCTGTCTTCACTGCCCTGGTGCTAATAGCTACAGACTCATGACGTGGTGCCCAGACCTTACATGGATTCTGGGCGTCTGAATTCAGGCCCTCATTTCTGGGCACACACTTACTGAGCCCTTACGCTTCAGGTCCCTACCTCTGTGTGGTCCATGTATCATGAAGAATCCTCTATAAGCCAGTCTCTAGTCCTTTCTCTTTCAGGCAACTGATCTGATCTAACTCGTGATGAGGCCTGGACTGAAGGAGTTAATATGTCTCAGTGTCCGAGGAGACTGGCTCATAACTTTCCCGCACTGTGTTTTTATGAGCTCAGAGTGTCAATAACTTCTCCACTTGATGACAGATCATTGAAGTGCACACCTAGCTTTATGGCTGATACAAGATAACACAAAGTTCATGGCAGAAAGTTCTCCACATCTTCAGAGTTATCTGTCATTGCATGACTGGATATATAATTTTTTTTTTTCGAGACAGGGTTTCTCTGTGTAGTCTTGGCTGTCCTAGAATTCACTCTTTAGACCAGGCTGGCCTCGAACTCAGAAATCTGCCTGTCTCTGCCTCCCAAGTGCTGGGATTAAAGGCGTGTGCCACCACTGCCTGGCAATATATAATTTTTTTAAATTTTTTATTTTATTTTATTTTATGTGTATGAGTATACTGTAGCTGTACAGATAGCCGTGAGCTATCATGTATGTGGCTGCTGGGAATTGAACTCAGGACCTCTGCCAGCCCCGCTTGCTCCGGCCCTGCTCATTCTGGCTTAATTCACTGTAGCTGTCTTCAGACGCACCAGAAGAGGTCATCAGACCTCATTACAGGTGGTTGTGAGCCACCATGTGGTTGCTGGGATCTGAACTCAGGACCTTCGGAAGAGCAGTCAATGCTCTTACCTGCTGAGCCATCATGCCAGCCCCAATTTTTTTAATTTTTAAGTTAATATATTAAAGTGTGTGTGTGTGTGCATGTGCATGCGTGTATGTGTGTGTTTGTGCCTGGTGCCCACAGAGGCCCGAAGAGGGTGTCACATCCCTCAGAACTGGAGGTACAGTTGTGAGCCACTATCTGGATACTGGGAATTGAACCCCAGTCTTCTGGAAGAACAGTCAATGCTCTTAATGGTGGAGCCATCTCTCCAGCCCTGCAGGAATAATATTTACTGACAGTATCAAGTCAAGAGAACTCAGAAAGGTGAGCAAGCTTAGCAGTGGAGCATGGGAGAAACTCTGTAAGTGATGCATGAGGAGGAACTGTGGGGAAGATAAATCCGTTATCTCATAAAGGGGTAATTTACGCCTCCCATCTCCTGAGCTTGAATGGCTTCAGGCAAATCAGCTTTTCTGATTCTTCCTAGGTAGGCCTAGCTGAATTAACTCTAAAGGGAGGAGATAATAGTGTATAAATTCTGGGCATATCAGAATACCGTGCCTCTATCCGGGACCAGGGGTAGAACCCAGCATTCATTATTTCAACTAGAAGGAAGTCTTCATTCAATGGGTCTCAACAAATCCTTGAAATTTCCACCTTTTCTGTGGCAATTTAAATCTTAAGGGAGCAACTCTAATGCTCTGCTTGGAAGGTGGAGCACCAAGACACCACGCCCCTTAGGGAGGAGGTACACCCTTAATGGCCTCCGATCTCTATTTAGCTACTTAACATAAGGTGAGTTGTATGGAAACTCTTACTAGAAAGGATCTAACTAAAATATTTTATTTTATGTGTGTGTGCACTACATGCAGACCCAGTGCCCACAGAGGCCAAAAGAGGGATAGTTATTTAAAGGACAAAAACAAATTCTAGAAATACTGTTTAGCTTTGCTATCCGGTGTCCTTTATTTAGGTTTAATCTATGGTTTATCCCAACACTCAGGAAGCAGAGGCAGGAGGATCTCTAAGTTTGAGGCCAACCTGGTCTACAGAGTGAGTTCCAGGACAGCCAGGGCTATACAGAAAAACTCTGTCTCAAAAGACAAAACAAAACAAATCAAAAAAAGCTTAAAGTTCAAAATCTCTTCTAAGACTCAAAGCAATCTTTCTCAATTGTGACCTCTTGTAAAATCAAAAAGCAAATCACATACCTCCAAATAATAATGGCACACAATATTTATTCCTATCCCAACAGAAAGGATACAGAATGAGGAAATTCCAGATCAAAGAAAGACCAAAAACTAGCAGGGCAAACTTGGAATCCTGTAGCTCCCTGTCTGAGGTCTAAGGCTTAGAGCTCTCGTGACACACTTCTCGTTTTTGAACTAATTCCATTCTCTACACTCAGCCCTCCTTGGCAGGTATTCCATGGCTCTACAACCTCTAACATCTTGGATTCTCCAACACAATTCAAGCTCCACCTTCACAGAGTCCCACAGTGGCTTTTCTGGATCTTCCATGCAGAGAGGGAGAATCCTGCCGTGTTCCTGGCCTGTCTTAATCTGGGTTACTATTTCTCTGATGAAACACTATGACAAAAGCACCTTGGGTGGAGAAGATTTATTTGATTTATACTTCTATATTGCTGTTCTTCATCAAAGGAAGCCAGGACAGAAACCCAAACAGGCAGGAATTGGAGAGAGGAGCTGATGCAGCGGTTATGAAGGGACGCTGTTTACTGGCTTGTTCCACATGGCTTTCTCAGCCTGCTTTCGTATAGAACCCTGGACCATTTTTTTCTCAGGGTTGGCAACACCCTGGCTAGCCCTCCCCTACTGATCACTAATTGGGAAAATGCCTTACAGCTGGATCTCATGGAGACATTTTTCTCAACTGAGTCTCCTTCCTGTCTGATGACTCTAACTCACGTCAAGTTGACACATAAAACCAGCCAGTATATTCAGTTAGCCATGGGGGCTGGTGTGACTGTTTATGGATGAAGGAAGAGAGATCTTTGTGGTAATGGAGCTTCTTGTCTTAATTGGTACATTGGTTACACAGAGACACACGTGTAATGGCGCACACATGTACCTGCATTGCTTTTTGGCTTTTATATTGTGTCATATGTAATCACTGGAGGAATTGGGTCTATACTTCTTAATTCTGTGCCTTTAAGTAAGATTTATTTTTATTTACACGTATTGTGTGTATCTATGTATATGTATGCTATCTGTGTAGGTGTGTAGGTGCCACAGAGGCCAAAAGAAGGTGTCTAATCTCCAAGAACAGAGTTGCAGGCAGTTGTGAGCCACCCAACCTGGGTGCTGGGAATTGACTTGGATCCTCTGGAAGAGCAGTCAGTGCTCTTAGCCACTGAGCTATCTCTTCAGCCTCAATAGTCCATTTTTATGTTTGTGGCATCTTCCACAAATGGCTGAAACTCTATAAACCAGACTGGCCTCAAACTCAGAGATCCCCCTTCCTCTGCCTCCCAAATAGTGGGATTAAAGGTATGTATCTGAATCTTTGAGTTAAAAGTTTTTCCCTTAAGGTTTTAACATTTCTTTTTCTTTATTTCTTTCTTTCTTTTTTCTTTTTTCTTTTTTTGGTTTTTCGAGACAGGGTTTCTCTGTGTAGCCCTGGCTGTCCTGGAACTCACTCTGTAGAACAGGCTGGCCTCAAACTCAGAAATCTGCCTGCCTCTGCCTCCCAAGTGCTGGGATTAAAGGAGTATGCCACCACTGCTCAGCGGTTTTAACATTTCTTAAGTTGCGAATCTTTTTTTGTTTGTTTTAAAGATTTACTTTTTTCTTTAGTGTATGTGAGTTGTCTTTAGACACGTGTGAGAGGGCTTTGGATCCCGTTACAGAGCTTTCCTCTTCCCCTGTTCTGATTATTGCCTTGGAAATAAAAGTTATATTTCATTTTAAAAATGTCTAGATCTTATTATTGTGTATGTGTAAATGACAGGAGGCAGAGAGGAAGAAAGAAGAGGGAGAGAGAGATAGAAAAGGGAGAGTTGGTATGAAGAGTAGGAAAGAGATGGTTCAGTGGTTAAGAGCACTGACTGCTCTTCTAGAGGACCTGAGTTCAGTTCCCAGCAACCACATGGTGGTTCACAACCATCTGTAATGGGATCTAATGCCCTCTTCTGATGTGTCTGAAGACAGCTGCAGAGTACTCATATACATAAAATTAGTAAATCTTACTTTTTAAAGAGTAGGGAAGAGGGTGGTGTTAAGAAAGAGCAGGAAAGTGTGAGAGCTAGGGAGCGAGAAGGTGGTGGGAAGGGAGAGAGAGAAAATGTACATGGAGAGGTCACAGGATAACTCTCTGGAATTGGTTCTCTCCTTTCCCCTGTGGATTCCAGGGCTCAGACTGAACTCTTCAGACTTTTGAGCCTTTTAGCCACTGGTCCATCTATTTGGCTCCACTTCTGTGTGTTCTTGGGATAAGGCCTTGGCTTGAATATGTAGCCGAGGGGGAGGGGGTGAGGGGGAGGGGATCTTAAACGCCTGTTCTTCCTGCCATCCCCTCTTGAGTACTGGCATCATAGGTGCACACATAATAGTATAATAAATATAATATAAGATACAAGTCTATGGTGATACTGTTACACAAAACTGATAGCCATTACAGCAAGCATACTGAACACACACACACACACACACACACATACACACACACACACACACACACACAGGAGGTTGTGTTTACACTACAAGTTTTGAAATGACTGTATGTAGAGATGCAGGAAATTGCAAGCATAGGCTAATAGTCAGAGTGAACAACATGCCATATGTACTTAAGAAATGTAGTCAAGAGGGGAATAATCTAGAGAAAGCTGGCATATCTCACAGTGGTTAACTCAAGACTGAACAAAGATGTAATAATATAAAGGATAAAACTATCAAAGTATTAAGCCATTGGGGAGGTCCTTTTATATCATGTAATGGCAAAGCTCATTACAAGCATGTCAAAAAAAAAAAAACCAAAAACAAAAACAAAAAACAAACAAACCCAGAACTCATGAAATTTTAAAAGTTGGTTATCATAAAAGTTAAATCAGACATTATAAATAAGGTTGAAAGACTAATAATAAGGTGCTCAAAATTTGAAACACAAAATAAAGAATGCTTACAACATACATAGCTCTTAAAAATCAAGAATTCATATAATGCAAATAGCACAGCCTTTAAAAAATGATAAAAATCAGTACTTATGGTATACTTATTTATAATAATAAATAAATATTTATGGTTACATACCAATGTTCTCAACAAACTAAAAGACAAGGTACAAAACAGTACATTGAATGTGAGATCCCTTAGGTAAATATGTACATATTTGTTTAGATAAATATAAAGAGTTGCCTCAAATAGTTAAGCCAGGCAGTGGTGGCACAAGCTTTTAATACCAGCAATCAGGAGTTTGAGGCCAGCCTCGTCTACAGCACAAGTTCCAGGACAGCCAGAGCTACACTGAGAAACCGTGTCTTGAAAAACCAAAACTAACCAATGACCAACCAGCCAACAAAAACAACCACAAAAAAACAACAAAACAATCACAACGAAAACATAAAATCTTACTAGTGGTCCTTTTGTGTGGAAAATTATTTTATTTATTTATTTACTTATTTATTTATTTAATGTATATGAGTACTCTATAGCTGTACACATAGTTGTGAGCCTTCATCTGGTTGTTGGGAATTGACTTTTAGGACCTTTGCTTGCTCCGGTCGGCCCCGCTTGCTCCAGCCCAAAGATTTACTTATTATTATAAATAAGTACACTGTAGCTCTCTTCAGACATACCAGAAGAAGACATGTATCATTATGGGTAGTTGTGTAGTTGTGAGCCACCATGTGGTTGCTGGGATTTGAACTCAGGACCTTCAGAAGAGCAGTCAGTGCTCTTACCCACTGAGCCATCTCACTAGCCCCGGAAAATTATTTTTAATTATTGTAGCTCAAAAGTAAATGACCCACAAGGAGTTAAATGGCTTCTTTAACCAGATAAGCTTGAAAGCAGATGTTCAGGCATCAAAACAAAACAATGTCCTTTAAAAGAACATTTGGGAGCCATTGGTGCATCTATAAAGCAAAATGGCTAGTAAAGGGGCACTCATGAGAAGGAGCCTTAAGGGGGAGTCATTTCAGGGCTGTGTTGGTTGGTCCCACTCCCCTTGTCAGTCCCCCCTCACCTGGAAGCTTTCCTAACAATAATGGGCTTACTCCCCAGAATCCCACCGTGCCTGTGCCTGCAGTGGGGGCACAGTGAGGACAACGAAGAGAGCTTGAATGTTCCTCAGGACAGTGATTGCCAGAGTTCCCAGGGTAGGAAGGAGCAGGTAAAC
>NW_022196903.1:113633250-113640149 GCF_008632895.1 Mastomys coucha | reverse complement strand
AACACATCAGCAGCCCTGCCAACTCACTTGCAGTCTGCATTGATGTCAACAGTCGTCACAATGCCCAACGTGGGTAACAAAGTTATGGTTTCTGAGGGACAGTCAGCTGCTCAATCTAATGCCCAGCCTCAGTTCATTACACCTGTCTTTATCAATTCATTTTCAATAATTCAGGTTATGACAGGATCCCAGCCAAGCACAATTCCTGCAACCCCCATTGACAATCAACAGTGGCCTGAAGCCTCCCTCCATTGCAGTTGTTTGACCTTTACACATACCTCAGAATATAAAATTTTCTTCAGCTCCTGTAACACCTAATGTCCCCTGCAGTAGTCCTGCTCTAAATATACAGACAGGTCGGCCATTGGTCCTTCGCTCACGAGTCATTCCGGTTCACCTGCCTTCCCCTCCTTGTACATCCTCTCCAGTCGTCCCTCCTGATCCTTCTGTCCAGCAAGTAAAAGAATTAAATTCAGCCGGGCAGTGGTGGTGCACGCCTTTAATCCCAGCAGCACTTGGGAGGCAGGGGGCAGGTGGATTTCTGAGTTCGAGGCCAGCCTGGTCTACAGAGTGAGTTCCAGGACAGCCAGGGATACACAGAGAAACCGTGTCTCAAAAAAACCAAAAAAAAAAAAAAAAAAAAAAAAAAAAAAAAAAAAGAATTAAATCCAGATGAGGCCAGTCCTCAGACGAACACCTCAGCAGACCAGAGCCCTCTGCCTCCTTCACAGCCAACCACAGTAGTTTCTCCCCTTTTGACCAATAGTTCAGGCTCCTCTGCCAGTCGGCCAAGCCCAATCTCATCCAGTAAGGGCAAAGGAAAAGTGGACAAAATTGGCCAGATTTTGCTGACCTGGGCTTGTAAGAAAGTTCCAGGCTCTCTGGAGAAAGGGGTAGAACGGTGTGGTGCAGATGGAGAGAAGGCCCAGGGCTAGAGACCACAACTCCTGGGCTAACGGGAACAGAGCAGTGCTCCACAGAGCTGGACAGTAAAACCCCAACATCCTCAGTACCCACTCTACTAAAAATGACCTCTAGCCCAATGGCGCAAGCTCCACCTCAACAGGAGCCATCTTACCTGGCGGTGCTCTTCCCACCAGTGTACGCTCAATAGTAACCACGTTGGTACCCTCTGAGCTCATCTCCACAGCGCCAACCACAAAAGGCCATCGTGGTGGCGTAACAGCTGAGCCATTTCTAAGTGGCCTAGTGGAGGACAAGGCGGGGTCCCATCCAGAGCTTCTACCCAGCATAGCCCCTTCACAGACTTTAGCCCCAAAGGAAACTCCAGCCACAGCACTGCAGGGGTCTGTTGCCAGACCAGAACTTGAGGCAAATGCTGCCATAGCCTCTGGACAAAGCAGTGAGCCCAAAGAGATAGTTGAGAAGTCCAAAACCCGGACGAGCCGAAGAATCTCTGGAACTGAGGAGCCAGCTATGGCTTCTGAGCGCGTGGAAAATGGACATCGAAAAAGATCCTCTCGACCTGCCTCGGCCTCCAGCTCTACTAAAGCTATAACTGGTGCAGTGCAATCCCAGCGAAGAAAATCCAAGTAAGCAAGCTGGAAGATGACTTGATACTTGTAAATGCGTGTGAATTTTACAAAGAGCAATTTGCAGCTGTGACTTTTTAAATCGATTTCTGTACAGTTAGTCATTTTAATAACGCGGTCCTTTTGCTAGTCCTCTGAAACCTGTCTCATAAAGTTTAACGGGGAGCAGCCCTTTTGGTGTTGCAAAACGAAGTTCAAGACTTCTAAAATGTTGCCATGTATTGAAAGGCGCTAATGCCATTGTAAATGTTACTAATTTCACATTTCTTTTTGTTGTTGTTGTTTTGTTTTTATTTTGTTTTTTCGAGACAGGGTTTCTCTGTGTAGCCTTGGCTATCCTGGAACTCACTCTGTAGACCAGGCTGGCCTCGAACTCAGAAATCCGCCTGCCTCTGCCTCCCAAGTGCTGGGATTAAAGGTGTGTGCCACCAGCAACCCACGGTTTCACATTTCTTAAGCAGCCTAGAGTACAGGGTGAACATTTGTAGATCTTCTAATGATGTATTGTGCTGTGGAAGTACTGTGTGTGAAGAGCAGCAGTGGGGCAAAGAGCAATCTTGTCATTTGGAAATGTTGTAAATAGATTTTTTTTTAAAGATTTATTTATTTATTATATGTAAGTACACTGTAGCTGTCTTCAGACGTACCAGAAGAAGGCATCACATCTCATTATGGGTGGTTGTGAGCCACCATGTGGCTGCTGGGATTTGAACTCATGACCTTCTGAAGAGCAGTCGGTGCTCTTCCCCGCTGAGCCATCTCACCAGCCGTAAATAGTTTTATTATATAGTGTTTTGGATGTATTTGTTGTAGAAATGGACCAGTGAATAAAGAGAATCTAAGGGTTTGTACAATGTGAAATACTGAACGTGTTAAATAAATGTTTTTTTTTTGTTTGTTTGTTTTTTGTTTCAAGTAGTATAATATTTATTACTGTTGTACCATAGTTACCCTGGGCTCATTGTGCAGTATAAACTGAACCGTGTGTGTGACCGCAGAGGAAATGGCCCAGGTTGCAACAGCTATAATACACAAAAACTTTACAGCATTTCGTGTTGCACCAGGGATTGTCTCTTGCTTTGCCCACTGCTGGTATGGCTGCCCGGTCCCCAAAGCTTCCCAGCTCCCCATCAATGAGTGCAGTCACTGCCCTTGCAGATAGCAGAGAATACTATGACTTCTCTGTTTCATTCTCCTTGGGCCACTGGTGGGGGTGGGGGTGGGGGGACTCAGCCTCCTGACTGGAGGGGGTTAAGATAGGAACAAGCAACCTTGACTTGTTTGCTTACTGGAACAATGGCATACAAAATCTTGCCAGATTGTTTTCACAGAGCTCAGTACAAAGTAAAATTGTGGGAGCATGGAAGAGCCTCCGAAATTGGCAACCTCGTGACTGACTTCGCCTGGGAAGGAAAGGCGGGCACACCAACAGCT
Organism: Mastomys coucha; assembly: GCF_008632895.1. NCBI lineage: Eukaryota > Metazoa > Chordata > Mammalia > Rodentia > Muridae > Mastomys > Mastomys coucha. The sequence continues at coordinate 113,637,162 of NW_022196903.1, read as the reverse complement.
GAGTTTAGACAAGCTAGAACTGTCACCCTGCCCGTGTGTAATGCAAAATAAATAAAGATTCCATTATGGTACAGTATTTACAGATAGGAGACCTGAACTTCTCTTTGGATCAGTACTGCATATGCTCCTGAAGGCACGGAGCAGGGGCCAGGGAATTTAAAAAAGGAGCGCTAGGGTGTTCTTTTTATTTCCAACTCTGGGGCAGGCTGCACTTCTCCCAGATCTGGGGAGGCAGCATGTGAGCCAGGGAGCTACAGTTGATGGACACGAGCTTCTGCAGCTTGCCCAGGCAGTCTTGCAGGGTCGCCTCTGGGTGCTCTCCCAGGCGAAGGTCCACCAGGTGCTGGTGCCGCAGCATTCGATCAGCCAGTGCCAGGCGGCAGATAGCTAGCAGGGAAGGTGTGTAGGTGGTGAATGCATAATCGGCCAGGCTCAGCTCCGCCACTCCCCGGGCCAGGGTTTGCGCCTCCAAAGCTTCAATGACTTCAGCCTGGGCTGGCCTCCATGCGAGAGTGAGTGAAGTGCTCCAGGAAGAAGTTGACGGTGGGCGCGCCCAAGCTGAAGTGCAGCTTGTGGAGCACGAGGTTTCTTTTTTTTAAAAAAAGGGTGTTTTAAAAAAAAGAAGGCGAGTCATTTCAACTCTTACATTTTTTATTAGTTACTTATTGTGTGTGCAGGAGGTCAGAGGACAACTCACTAGAGTCAGTGCTCTCCTTGCACCATGTGGTTGTGGAGATCGAATTCAGTGCAACAAGCTTGGGGTGAATGCCGCCACCTGCTGTGCCATCTTAACCCCCAAATAACGTTAAGAATGGCAAGAATAGCCGGGCGGTGGTGGCGCATGCCTTTAAGCCCAGCACTTGGGAGGTAGAGGCAGGTGGATTTCTGAGTTCGAGGCCGGCCTGGTCTACAGAGTGAGTTCCAGGACAGCCAGAGCTATACAGAGAAACCCTGTCTTGAAAAAGCCAAAAAAAAAAAAAAAAAAAAAAAAAAAAAAAAAAGGCAAGAACACAAGTTGCCAGTCATTTCTGGAGATCACATTGTTTTAGGCAGATGTTTCTCGTCTACCTTCTAGCACTGTCGGCCTAGGGAGTGCAAAGCTGTCTAGAGAGGCTTTCATTAAAAAAAAAAAAGATTTATTATTTATTACTTATAGTGTTCTGCCTGCACGAATGCCTGCGGGCCAGAAGAGGGCACCAAATTTCATCATAGGTTGTCATGAGCCACCATGTGGTTGCTGGGAATTGAACTTCGAACCTATGGAAGGGCAGCCAGCACCTTTAACCTCTGCACCATCTCTCCACCTACCCCTCTTTAACACAAAGTCTACTTTGCAGCTCTGGCTGTTCTAGAACTCACTCAGTAGATCAGGCTGGCATGAAACTCATAGAGATCCGCCTGCCTCTGCCTTCTGAGTGCTGGAATTAGAAACATACAGCATCCCACTCTGCTAGAGAGGTTTTCAAGAGAACCAGAGGAGAGACCAGGAGGCAATTTTGAACATGACACCAAAGTGTATAAGGTGAACTAGAACTGTCGATTAAGCCCCATTGTCAAATTCATGATTTCAGTTATATCAGAGAGGGATCCTTGCACCAGGATGAGAGTGGCCACAAACGTAAAACTGTATGCCGTATTCTCCCTACACACAGTTGTTAGTATTCACTAGGACTGCTCGAAGTGAGTTTAAAGCTGTGACCCTCCACCGTAGCTGCCTATTAAAATAAGCTGAGAGCTTCAAAAGAAACCCTGATGCATGGTCCTAGAAAAGGCAGATCTATCTGTACATTGCTTAGCGGCTGCTTGGGGCTGGGCGTGGACAGAAAGCAACTGCAAACGGGGCAGTGGAAACCCTCTGCAGCTGGTGTGTGCAGTGATGGCTGCGCAATTCTGCAGGTCTCAAAAAATCGCTGAATCCTGGATTCTGAAAGAGAGACACTGGTAGCTGAGCTCCACTTGGAGACGCTTGAGATATAGTTATCTAGAATGGTAATGGCAGGCATGATTTATGGCTTATGGTCTTTTCCTTGGTTGGCAGGATGGTTCGGTGGGTAAAGGTGCTTGCTGCCAAACCTGAAAACCTGACTTTGAACCCAAATGGTGAAAGAGCTCCGAATCCTGAAAGTTGCCTCCAGCTTTCACATGCCTACCATGGAACAAACAGACCCACACCCATACACTTAACTAGGTAAATCGTGTTGCAGAGAAAATCGCTTCTTCACTTATTTTGTGGGAGGGAAGGAAAGAGAGAATCTGGATGGATGAGACTACAGGAAGATGGCTACCAGGGCTTTGCAAGTCTTGTATAAAAACCTTGTTCTAGGCACTGTGTTAAGTAGTTGGAAATATAAATGCAATGGCTACACTAAAACTCACTGGACATTAGCATCGCTTGGAGGGCTTGTTAAAATAGAGGTTGCAGAGTGTGGGGCAAGGGAGCAGTGGGACCAAGAGCAGCACGCCTGGAGTAAGAGTGGGGTCGAGGCAAGTCCAAACCTGGAAAATCTTATCCTGAGATTGGCAGGAGTAGGATCACTTCCCCCATGTCCTAGGCCTGTGTGTCCCTGTGCACATAGCCATGTGCCCCCACCTTTGCCCACTGGAGGTGGTTATGTAGCCAGCCATGTAGCTAGATTAAACTTCCTCTCCCCTTATAAGGTCAAGGCCAGGAGCACCTGGAATTCCTCCTTATGCAAATGAGGCTTCCCCTGGCCCCAGCCAATGATGCACACTCATCCTGAAAGTCTCTACCTATCCCCCAGAGGTTTAAGTAGCCTTTGTTCTCCCATCAAACGACCTGTCTCACTGAAGCTGTCTCTCAAGGGTCTGTTTTCCAAGGGCTCACTGCTGCCTGAGAGGTCAGGATCCTAGAGGCGGAGCCTGAATGCAGTAGGAGGCGGAGCCTGAATGCAGCAGAGGGATGGACCTCAAACGAGTATTTCTGTTAAATTCCCTGGTGATGCTGCTGCTGTCTGTTAGGACAAAAGGCTAACCATGACGCCTATTTAACATATCGAAGTGCACAATGGCCAGGTTCTCCCAGTGTAGCAAGTACCAGTTGCAGAGTCCTGGCTCCTCACAGCATTTCTCACTCCCATCCCCTACCCTAAACTTCTCCAGCCACTGAACTTTATTTTCCTTCCCCCAGCTTCCTTCCCACTTAAGCCCAGCCATTTGGGCCATGTGTTCTCTTGGTCCTCATTTTCTTGGTTCTCCCTCTGCAGGTCTCCTGTTTTGCTCCCTCTTTCTTCTCTTCCTCTCTCACTCTTCCCCTCACCCGACTCTCACCGCCCAGCCTACTCTGCTGGTCATGTTCAGTCTGGACCTTTTCAGGAGCTTCTGTTTTCTTCCTCATATCTACAATAAAAACATTCTCCTCAACCATACCTAGGAGCAGTCATGTCCTCATTTTCATTCACTGTTGATCCAAAATACACTGTTAGAACTGTTGTATAGTCTAAATGCCAACAGAATCTCAGAAAAAAAGGGCTGGAAGATGGCTCAGTAGTCAAGAGTACTAGCCACTCTAGCCTGGCAGTGGTGGCGCACGCCTTTAATACCAGCACTTGGGAGGCAGAGGCAGGTGGGTTTCTGAGTTCAAGGCCAGCCTGGTCTACAGAGTGAGTTCCAGAAAAAAAAAAGTACTAGCAGCCACTCTTCCAAAAGACCAAATGACCAGGGTTCCAAGTCCCAGCACCCACAGGCAGCTCACAAATGTAACTCCAGTGCCAGGGGAGCTGACATCCTCACACAGACAGACATACCAACACACAGACCTCACACAGACAGACATACCAACACACAGACCTCACACACACACATACATACCAACACACAGACCTCACACACACACATACATACCAACACAGACCTCACACACACATACATACTAACACACAGACCTCACACACA
>NW_022196903.1:113629541-113633233 GCF_008632895.1 Mastomys coucha | reverse complement strand
CCAACACAGACCTCACACACACATACATACTAACACACAGACCTCACACACACATACATACCAACACACAGACCTCACACACACAAACATACCAACACAGACCTCACACAGACATACATACCAACACACAGACCTCACACACACAAACATACCAACACACAGACCTCACACACACAAACATACCAACACACAGACCTCACACAAACAAACTACTAACTGACATAAAAAGTAAAATGAAGATAAAAAAACTTCAGGAAAACATACCTAAATTATACTAGAAGCATAAGCTGAAAGACTTCCGAAGTTTAGGGATAAGCTCGTTTGAATGAGAGAACAGTAAGGAGAAAAGGTAGGGGAGTGTGGTAAACTAAGTGTAAAGAGTAGAAAGGGTCGACTCAACTGGCAATCAGCACTCCTTCAATGGTGCTCACAGAAAGTAGCTTATATGCATAATAATTTCCTGTCTTGGGTGGTGGTGGCACATGCCTTTAATCCCAACACTTGGGAGGCAGAGGTAGGCTGATTTCTGAGTTCGAGGCCAGCCTGGTCTACAGAGTGAGTTCCAGGGCAGCTAGAGCTATACAGAGAAGCCATGTCTCGAGAAACCAAAACCAAAACCAAAACCAAACCAAAAACAAAAATAAATAAAATAATAATTTCCTGTCTTTTAAGTATAGCGAGATGATGGAAAAGAAGAACCCTCTCTCATGGGATATACAAACAAATATATCACATATGCTGCGAAATCACATAAAGATAGACCAATAGATCACCTACTGTAAACTCCCATAAAAGAACAGAGCAGGTCATTGTGAGAGACAGCAAAAGCGCCACTTCAGTGGAATGCTGGCCCTGGCTTCTCAGAGGTAAGCAAGCTCCACAGCATTCCAGAGGCAATGCTGCAATATATAGTGACAGCCAGTATGTCTGAGGCTATGGACCTGTGTGGAAGGCAAGCTCAGAGAGGGAAACCAGGAAGATGGCAATGCAAAACAGATCAGCTCTCCAGCTACCAAACTAAATGATGGTCTAGGAACAGAAACCCAGAGGACAAGTGGCAAGGGCCTGGGGCAAGGGCCTGAACCACTGCATCCCAATGGAGACGGGGGAGATGAAGATGAAAGGTAAACGCATTTAAAGAATTTAGTCAGACTTGGGGATCATCTCACCGAACAAAAACAAAGAAAGCCCCACCGCACTCTAAACCAAAAGTTAGTTACTAAGCCAACAAAGAAGTTCTCAAAGTGGGATAGAGAACTGCAAAGGTTGGAGAGGCAAGGAATTGAAATTTCCACTGACTTAGCAGCACAGTATTAACTGATGTCACTAGTAGGAATAATTTCAGTGAAATGTCAAGGCAGTGAGTGACTGGAAAGTGACATAGTTTGGCTACAATAGAAAGAGCAGGGAACAGTACGATGACTCCAAGAGAGAATATTAATAGGAGAAACATGAATGAGCACATTTGTGTGCCAAAAGAGGGAGTGCTCCAAAATAAAAGATAAAAGATTAAAAAAATGGATTGAGGTCATGGCTCAGTGAGTAAGCATGTACAAGCATGAGGACTTCAGTTTGAATCCCAAAGACCAATAAAAGCTAAATGCAGTGGGTTCCAAGAGGTTAGTGATGAGCTGTTTTGTGTCTCAACATGGCTTAGCCGCAGTTACACTCTGGCAGGACAAGATCATAAAGACAAGCTGCAGGCTGGTAAGATGGCTCAGTGGTTAAGAGCACTGACTGCTCTTCTGAAGGTCCTGAGTTCAAATCCCAGCATTCACATGGTGGCTCACAACCACCCGTAATGAGATCTGACGCCCTCTTCTGGTGCGTCTGAAGACAACTACAGTGTACTTACATATAACAATAAATAAATCTTTGGGCTGGAGAGATGGCTCAGTGGGTAAGAGCACCGATTGCTCTTCCGAAGGTCATGAGTTCAAATCCCAGCAACCACATGGTGGCTCACAACCATCCGTAATGAGGTCTGACACCCTCTTCTGGTGTGCCTGAAGACAGCTACAGTGTACTTATAATAAATAAATAATAAATAAATCTTTAAAAAAATAAATAAATCTTTAAAAAAAAAATAAGGCAAGCTGCTTGTACTCACCTGAACTACTAGGCACCTGTGGAGGCTAGAGAAGTATTATGCACATTTTGGGATGATGACTCTGCTCTTAATTGAGCCACAGAATTGCAGTCTTGGGACCCACATGGAAGTGCTTCTGCAAAATTCAGAGCCAAGCAGAGGCAAGCTCTAAGAAAAATGTCTTTGGCCAACAGTTACACATCTTTCTAAAAGTATAATGGAGATAGTCATATCTTTCCACATTTCATTGTGATGTCATCATGTACAGATGACTTTCCTCCTAAAGGTTAGAAATAATCTTTGTATCATTAAGTAGGGACGTGTACTACTTAAGGTCTCCTTTAATCTTTTAAGGGAGTCATATTCTTTTTGTTTTGTTTTGTTTTTTTGGTTTTTCGAGACAGGGTTTCTCTGTGTAGCCCTGGCTGTCCTGGAACTCACTCTGTAGACCAGGCTGGCCTCCAACTCAGAAATCCGCCTGCCTCTGCGTCTCAAGCGCTGGGATTAAAGGCGTGCGCCACCACCGCCCGGCAAGGCTTGTTATCTTAAGAAACTCAAAATACCCATCAAAATCACTTTGCAAGCTAAAATAGATTCTCTGTGCCCTCTTTTTTTAAATTGTTTTTTTTGTTTGTTTTTTAAGACAAGGTTCCTCTGTTTAGCCCTAGCTGTCCTGAAACTCATTCTGTAGTCCAGGCTGGCCTCTAACTCACTCTTCACCCTCTTCTTATCAGCCCTCCTCAAAACACATACATGGAACCATACACTACTTGAAGCTACTGGAGATATTACTGCAGGGATTAGTATTTTCAACAATGATTTGTCAACTAAACTTGTATAATCTGGTAGTCTTGGCAACAGGGAAAAAACTTCAATTACCCTACTAAAGTAACTTGGGTTTAAATTACTTGTAAGCATTTGAAGACCAAAGGAAAAAAGGAAGTACTTGTTTTCCCCATTGTTGGTTCTCAGCAAAAGTATATCCTAAGAACCAAAATGGTGTAGGCTTGGATCACTGTGTGAGAGCCAGTCCAATGTAAGCACAAGGCCCACCTTGGTGACAGAGTAAGTTCAAGGCTAGCTCGGGCAACTTGAGTGTAAAACGTAGAAAGGTGGCCAAGAATAGAGCTCAGTAGTAAATGTACAATCTCCACTAGTTGGAAGGAGCTAGGAAGAATGTCTTTTGGCTGTTTTTTTGATGAAATCAGGACATACATGGGTAGTATGTATCTGTAATTCAGGCAGGAGGATCCTAAGCTGAGTGAACAAGCAAACTAAACAGGCTGTCCTGGCTGGTTTTGTGTCAACTTGATACATGCTGGATACATGCTGGAGTTATCACAGAGAAAGGAGCTTCAGTTGAGGAAATGCTTCCATGAGATGCAGCTGTAAGGCATTTTCTCAATTAGTGATCAAGCGGGGAGGTGGTGCCATCCCTGGGCTGGTAGTCTTGAGTACTATAAGCAAGCAAGCTGAGCCAGGCAGTGGTGGCGCATGCCTTTAATCCTAGCACTTGGGAGGCAGAGGCAGAGGCTAGAGGCAGGCAGATTTCTGAGTTTGAGGCCAGCCTGGTCTACAGAGTGAGTTCCAGGACAGTCAAGGC
>NW_022196903.1:113621597-113629460 GCF_008632895.1 Mastomys coucha | reverse complement strand
CCCCCCCCCCAAAAGCTAAGCAAACCAGTAAGTAGCATCCCTCCATGGCTTCTGCATCAGCTCCTGCTTCCTGACCTGGGGAGTTCCAGTCCTGATTTACTTTGGTGATGAACAGCAGCGTGGAACTGTAAGCTGAATAAACCCTTTCCCCCCACCCACCAAATTGCTTCTTGGTCGTGATATTTTGTGCAGGAACAGAAACCCTGACGAAGACACAGGCTATCTTAAAAAGAAAACATGGATATGTGAAGTCCTCAAGAGTTACTTCTTTCCACACTCTGTTATTTCCAACACACACACAGCCAGTGATAACAGGCTAACCACACCACCGATTAAATCATTCTTTCAGTTTAGCTCTTTATTTTATAGACAGCAGGTAAAAGAAACAGCTTTGGCCCAGGTTAAAAGTGGCTCCTGTTTATTGGCTAATTTTCCTCAGGATTTTCAGTACTCATTCTCAGAATTTAAATTCCAGAATTTACTTGGAAACCATTTGAAATCACCACCAATACAAATGATGGGATTGGTTGAGAGTTAGGATGAGGAATCTTGAGCACAGACATAATGGCAAACAAACAATGTAATAAAATTAACCACAGTTCAGACAAAACCAAAAAAAAAAAAAAAAAAAAAAAAAAAACAAAAAACTCATGTTCAAACATCATGAAATCAAGTTATAGTTTCTGTAAGGCACAACTGTGAAGGACTTAATTCAGAACATGGCTGCTCTGGCAAGAGATCACATCCAAAGACCTTCTAGGTCTATGTGATCTGGCTGGAATACAGACATAGACAGATTCTGAATTCAAGGCTAGCCTGGTATAGTGCAAATTTCAGGTAACGAGAAACTTAAGTCCAGATCTGGGGGTACACACTTTGTTTGAACCCCAGCACTCAGGAAAGAGAGGCATCCAGATCTTTGAGTGCTAGTCAGTTCTGTTCAGTTATTTCAGTTGAGTCAGTCAGTTCAAAGGCAGGCAGTGGAGCTGAGTTCTCGGAATACAGAGGCAGTTTTACTGGGAGAGTTTTACAGAGACAGGTGAAGATAAAATGAGCCAGAGAATGAAGAGGAGGCAGAAGACTGGAACAGATTGCTAGAGTTAGTTTTTGGCTAAACAGAGCAATTAAAGCAGAGCAGAGAGAAAAGCCAGAGTTCACAAAGAGCTAGAAAGGGTAAGCAGTAAGTCTTGGAGGCTGAAAACATTCTAAGCTTAGGTTAGCAGAGGGAGGCAGTAAGCCTGAGAACAATTAAGTCAGGTGAATAAAAGTTACTCTTATACACAACCACAAACCCTGGTAAAACTTAATGAATGTGTAAGGGAATCATCAACTAGGGGAGGTTGAAGTTCTTAAAATATATTCCTGTTTAGACAGATACATTATTGTATAATATGTTGTATCCTTTCCCGGTGTACATCCTATGCCGCAGTGGTGAGTGGATTCAGGCCAAGAGAATACTCCAGTCTCAAAGACATCACTGTTCATTCTTTCCCTCTTGTGCTTTAAATACCACGAGGCAAATCCATATTCAAAGTAACGGTGTGGTTTGATTTAAAGGGACAGGACGTCTGAAAGGTAGTGTGCTTAAAGACCTACTCTAAAAGCAACATTCCACACACATAAAAGTTAATTCACACATGAAACTTCATTGGACTTGGGTTTAGGGTTATTTGGGACTTTAACAGCTTAAAATCTTCACATTTTGCAATTTTCTTTCTTTTTTTTTTGGCTTTTTGAGACAGGGTTTCTCTGAGTAGCCCTGGCTGTCCTGGAACTCACTCTGTAGACCAGGCTGGCCTCCAACTCAGAAATCCACCTGCCTCTGCCTCCCAAGTGCTGGGCTTAAAGGCGTGCGCCACCACCACCCAGCACATTTTGCAATTTTCAAAACCCACTCCAAATTGTTGCTTTCTCCCAAAAGTATACTGTTTTAACCTTTTGAAAGGCAGAGTCTCTCTGTAGCTTTGAACTGTCCTTGAACTTGTTTTGTATACCAGACTGGCCTGGAACTCAAAAAGATCCTCCTGCCTCTGGCTCCCAAGTGCACCATAAAGGTGTGCACCATAACTGCTTGGCAAAGGCAGGCGTGGCAAAAGGCAGGCTTTATTTTTCCATTATTTCTACTTTACTGGCTGACACACTGACAAGCAGTTTCTCCCCCCACCCCTTTTTTTTTGGTGATAAATTCTTTTATGCAGCTCTGGCTTTCTGCCTCCATATCCCAAGTGTCAGGATTAAAAGTGTATACCACCATGCCCAGCTGACAAGCAGTTTCTTTATATTCACTGAGCTGTATCTAGCAAACTAAGAAAAACAAATGGACATTTTCTGGACCCCACTGAGGACAAAAGGAAGGCAAGGGAAGGACTCGTGAAATGATGCTCATCTTAAGGATCTGGCAGTGTCTGCCACGTTCCTCTCAGGTCATGGGCAATCACAGATGGAATGTTTACCTCCCAGCTCTTCCAAGTATGGTACACACTCATTCATAAGCTCACTGCAGCTCAAGTCGGAGTCAGACGGGCAGAGCTGGCTCACAGCAGCCATTGCTCATGGCTTCTACAGCAACACCAGATGAAACAAACATCTGTGAGATGATGAAGATGCCTCTTCCCCCCAATTAGGGACAAGCAACTACTGCTACCTTGTACTTCTGAAGAGTTCTAAAAGACCTTCTCGAGCCGGACGGTGGTGGCACTCGCACTTGGGAGGCAGAGGCAGGCAGATTTCTGAGTTCAAGGCCAGCCTGGTCTACTAGTTCCAAGACAGCCAGCCAAGGCTACACAGAGAAACCCTGTCTCAAAAAAAAAAAAAAAAAGGCCTTCCCTGTGAACAATTATCAAAGACTTAACTACCTTTTTTTTTTTTGAGACAGGGTTTTATTACGTAGCCCCGGCTGGTACAGAGCTCACTATGTAGACTAGACTGGTCTTAAAACTCCTGCCTCTGATTCCCAAGTGCTAGGATTTAGTGTGTGTGGCAGACTTCCAACTTTTTTCATTGTTACCTTTGTCAAAATATTTATAGTGAGGCAATGAGAAATAGTTTAAAAAATATTAAATTCTTAAGTTAAAAATCTAATAATGAAGAACTGCAACTCTGAGGAGGCAGAAAGAGAAACATAAATCAAGTTTTAATACAAAATGTAAACAAACAATACAGAAGAATGGAGTTTCTTATAATTCTTGTGAAACAAAGCTTTACATTAGAACAGCTAATTTTCCTTAAATAGATGACTCTTATTTCATTAACTCACAAACTATAGGGTTGTGAATTTGTGGGTAGAGTGCTAGTTTCTTCTATATCCTTCAATTTTTTTAAAAGATTTTAATTACTTGTATTTGTTTTTGAGTATTTTCCAGAACGGATGTCTGTATACCACATGTGTTCAGTGCTCTTGGAGTCCAGAAGGACATTACAGATGGCTATGAGCCACCATGTGGTGTTGAGAACTGAAACGGGGTCCTCTGGAAGAGCAGTCAGAATTCTTAACCGTTGAGTCATCTTTAAAGCCCCTCCCTTATGGTCATTTGAGTTTTTGTCTAAATCTATGGTTAAGACAAATCAAATTCTTCAAATAAGTACAGAAGAGCCAAATGAATCAATGAAATTCTATATTTAAAAGTTTCAAACACCAGAAGGTGATAGGCAGCTATTCACAGGTACAGACTGCCTATTTCTGAGGTCTCCAACAGACAAACGAACACTGTACAAAGAACACTAATTATTACTCAAAACAGTCCCCTTTCAGGATCCTCATGACTCTTTACTATAGACAATACAGTTAATGGAAGTAGTTAACTGGAAGGAAAATTAAAATTGTAAAATGTATTCTGGGATTCTATCACTTACATTGTAAATTTCTGAAGGGTTGGTGTCCACTCAATTTTAAACCACAAGTATCTCAAGTCTTTTACAAAGACTAAAAGGTAAGAAATATTGTGCTTTTTTTCATTATAACAATAACCAAATAAAATTCTTAGGTGATAATCTTCATGTTTGGCAAAATGAAAATGTGTGAAATTAACTATTTACTTAATTAATCCTGTAACCATTACTGAAATCTTAGCTCACGCTCACACTGAGATGGAAATTCAAGACACAAGCACAGCAACACATTCAAACAACATAACTAGTCAAGATATGTTACTTAACATTAGTGAGGAGACCAAAAGTAGGTAGTATAAACCAGAGAGAGTATTATCAGAGATTGGACATTGTACCTATAGCCGTACCACCTGCATGTGTGTGTCTCATCTGACCTTGGAAACTAAGCAGGGTCAAGCCTGGTTAGCACTCAGGATAAGGGTTTGTAAGGACCCTTTCTCTTCTCCTAAGATGCCCTTTGAGGTAACCTCATACCCACACAGTCTGTAACTGGACAGTACATCTCACTTCTAGTTACTAGAAGACATGTCTTTAAGAGACTGGGGCAAAGGGGAACAGAGGCTACAAACTTTCTAGGTTTGCTCAATGCCCCCTTTAACAGGACAAGTGATGAGTTTAAGTCAAATTGCAGATTCTTCAGCCAAAATAAAGAACAAAAGGATAGTGAAGATAAACACTATTTTTAGAAAACCTTTTTGTCCTTTAAAATATATTAGTCTCCTTCTAGCAGGAGTTTACAGAGTCCACCTAAGACCTTTGTAAGAACACAGAACCCAATGGGGCAGGGAGTGGGGCACAGCACCATAGTTTCAAACATACAAAACATTCAGCACTGACTAGAATAAGACCAAGCTGCCCAACAGACAGGGACAAGTCCCAACATGGAAGAAATATATTATCTATCTGAATAGAAGAAAAGAGGGAGAAATGTTTAGGTGAGAATGAGGAAGAACTGCTAACTCCTTGTACTACAAGGAAGGAATGGGATTTCTTTATCAAAACGCAGAAAGAAAATGCAGGCTCCCAAATGGATTTTTGATGCTCAAACTCTATCATATGTTGCTGGTAACAGTAAATATATATATATATATATCTATATTCATATATGTATATCAAAAAAGGAAAAATAATCTATAGAACAGTCAGTAGTCAGAGACATTTAGAAAAAAGTAAAAACAAGTCTTTCTTTTTAAAAACGGATTTACTAGAACAGCTCCATACCCAGAGGCCCTACGCCCCACATCCTCTGAGGAAGCCTCGGTGTTACTCATCAACATCTGCTGGGGTCATGTTGGAAACTACAGGCATTGGGGTTAGGGCTGCAAGGCAAAAGCTGTTATCTGCCAGTCTTGCTCATGGCCATGCGTGAAGCATGGTGGAGTCTGGAGTACTTGTGAATGAGGGTTTTCCAGATAAGCATGCATCACCAAGGCTCAGTAAAACATTCTTATTAGTCACCCCTACTCCCTCCAGAAACCTGGATCCGTGCACCTACCTTTCTTCTCTAAAATACAGACCCAGATGGACTTCTCAAACCAATGGGCTACTTGCCTTGAAGTAAGAAAAAAACAAAACAAAACAAAAAAACCCTTCTTCTCAGAATCCAGTTTAGTCAGATGTTCTAACCTGCTGACATCCTCCTGAGGAAAGTGAAGGACTCTTTTGGAGGACTTTCTTATTGGTCTAAATAAGCACAAGTAGCTGCACTGCCACCCGAAGACCTCTAGAAGGGATAACTTTGGCCTGCTTCTCTTAACTGGATCAGTAGGGCATAGATGTCAGTAATTACAGACAGAGTTGTGCTCTGACTCCTGTGAATTATCCTAAGAAGATTCAAACAGTCGGGGCCTTCCCATGGCACCACCTGTAGGTTGTAACATTCTACAACTAGTATCAGTTGGTTGAAAGCCACTTCTCATACCCCCCGCTAAGCACATCAAGGTGTTAATGCCAAACAGCCTCCTGAGAGTTCTATTAGAACCGGACCTTAATTCAGCAAACCATACTCAAAGGAGTCAAGAGTTGAAATACTTGGCTGCTGCACCAAAGACGACATCCTCTGCACAGACGATAAGGGAAGGAGCCCACACAATCCATGCAGAGAGGAAGCCAGCACTAAGAGGACTTTTTCTGAAGTCCATTCATCTTTGGAAACAACATTCTGAGCGGTCAGAACCACTCTGCTTGATGAGTAAGGTCTCAATGTGGTCCACTTCCCCCCCATGTTGCAAGCTAACTAAACATCTGCTAACTGGTCTCTTTAAGGTCCTCCATTGGTAGTTTGTAGCTCATTATGAAGGGAGGAGGTGGTGCTTGGCCTGGGCTATCTGGCCCCTGCTTCTTTGCACAGTTTATACAGATGTAGTCTTCATTTTCAGCCATTTCTGGAGATACACCAACACAAACTTGATGAAACCACTCATCACAGCCACCATCACACTGTACCCAGTCTACCTGTAGGAGATAAAGATTGGGAAATGCTTAGCATTATAACAGTAAGGCCAGAATAAAAGCAAACCAGAGAACTTTCTTGGAATTAAGAAGAGCAAACAACTGGGATATCCAGAGATAGATATGACTTCTTATGGGGTTATTTTTCAAAGAAAGAAGCTGAGAAGTTAATACCCCCAAATTATATTTTACCATAGTGTGTCCACAAAATTAGGCCTCTTAGGTACTCCATTACCTCATGAATACCTGGGGTTCCTTGTGAGGCAGAAACATGATTGGGGAATACTTAACAAAAAAGAAACTTCTAATAGAGCAGCCAAGTAGTTTTAGCTAATATTAACAATTTCTAGGCTCTAAAATAATGCAATTAACAATCAAGAAAGGAAGAGGACAACAATGTGAGGCAATCCTGTGGATTAGCTTTATTTCAAAGAGATAAGCCAAAGTACTAAGAGCATTAAATACCTTTTTAGAAAAGCAGTCACATAGGCCACTTTTAAAACTACTATTTTTTATTCTTCTCTTCTTCCGTTACAAATACAACTCCCTATAAAAAGTTAGCAAATATCAGAGGTCAAATCTTACAAGTTAACCAATTACAACAGTCAAAGACACAGGTCAATAGATTAACTCTGGGGTTTAAAATTAGTCTGAGAAAGTGACAGGTGTCAGCGGCAGATGCCAGGCAAACACCGATCCTTCAGACCTACAGTGACTAGGAGAGAGGCACGAGAGGGCTTTAGTTTGGTGACTTAAAACCTTGTCACTAACAGTAAAGTAGGAAAGTAGTGCAACTTCAGGCTTTAATGTTCAGAAGGTGACATTATACTTAATGTAGTATCGGACAAGATCTATCATTAAGATAACAAGAGCTTCAGGCATTCCCCTTCACAATACAAAGGCTGGTCACTGTGGTGGCAATACAGGAAGCCACTTAAAATCATAAGCTTTATTAGACCTCAGAGCAAAGAATTATGAAGGGATCAAAGAAGTCCCTTAACACAGCCAGGACGACAAAGGAGGCCTTGGCTAGGTAAATAAGTTTTATTTAGGGAAAGTGAGTGGCTTTAAAATGCTTCCATAGCTTGTAAAACAACAGTCATGTCAGTAAGTTCTGGGTTTATAAAATAGGATGGGAAAATTATTTATAAAATATTGCAACTTGGCTTTTATTATCTTTTATCATTTCTACTCTAATCATTCTCAAATATTTGTATTGTTCTTAACTATCTGATGTTTTCCCCGCTGTAATTAAATTCTTTAGGTGTTCCCTCCTTAAGCATATAGTCTTACTGTGTAGCCTAGGTTAGCCTCATCTTCATCTTTCAGCATAGCACTCTGCCAGGCTCAGACTTAAGATCCTCCTGTCTCAGCCTCCAGAGCGTTGGGATCACTGTGGCAAAGTTGTAAGTTTATTAAGCAAAGAAAACTACATACTCCAAGAACTATGTGTGGACTTTAAGACATTCTAGCCGAGGGTGGTTGCGCACGCCTTTAATCTCAGCACTTGGGAGGCAGAGGCAG
>NW_022196903.1:113616135-113621587 GCF_008632895.1 Mastomys coucha | reverse complement strand
AAAAAAGACATTCTAGATGATTCCTATGTATTTCAGACTGCTGCTGGCTGTGATATTGCTTCCTGTAAATTCAGAGCAACTTAATTATTCCCAACTAAACTAAATTCTGCTTGTTAATAACTGGATGTTTTGCCTCAGAAGAAAGCGAAAGTATAGTTATGAAGCTGATTAACAGCCAGGTAGTGGTGGCTCGCGCCTTTAATCCCAGCACTCAGGAGGCAGAGGCAGGCAGATTTCTGAGTTTGAGGCCAGCCTGGTCTACAAAGTGAGTTCCAGGACAGCTGGGGCTACATAGGAAAACCCTGTCTCAAACAAAACAAAATAGAACACCCCCACCCCCATCCCACCCAAAGAAATAAAGAAAAGACCTGCTGTAAAACCAGAGAAAAACTAGGATGTAATAGGCTGTACAATAAAGTAAACATTAAAGGAGCTGTAGGAAAGTAAACACTTATAAATGCTAACTACTGCAAGCAAACTGAAGATGAGTGTTTTGGGTATTTGGAGCCTGTAAGGGAATTAGAAAAATGACCAATATTTCATGGGACTTGAGATCCTATTTATGATGACAGCTTAGCCAACAGATTCCTTCATTCCTATCTCTAACCCTATTAAGTTAATCGAGTCTTCATTTATGCTAATGCGTAATAAAAAAAAAATGTTACCAGGAGAGATGGCTAAGCGCTTGAGAGCACTGACTGCTCTTCTGAATGTCCTGAGTTCAACTTCCCAGCAACCACATGGTGGCTCACAACCATCCCTAACAAGATCTGATGCCCTCTTCTGGTGTGTCTGAGGACAGCTACAGTGTACGTACATATAATAAAAAATCTTTTTTTAAAAGAAAATGTTACCAAGTTAGATGTATCTACTACCTAAAAAAAAAAAAATAAAATAAAAATTCTATGGGTTTTAAATCTATTTTTTCAATGTATCCACTGGTTTCAAGTTACTAAAAACTAAATCTATTATTTTCTTTCAATTAAGAAAGGCAGTATTGCCGGGCAGTGGTGGCACACGCCTTTAAGCCCAGCACTTAGGAGGCAGAGGCAGGCGGATTTCTGAGTTCGAGGCCAGCCTGGTCTACAGAGTGAGTTCCAGGACAGCCAGGGCTACACAGAGAAACCCTGTCTCGAAAAACCAAAAAAAAAAAAAAAGGCAGTATTTTTTTCTCTTGTGACCTTGACTAGAAGTAACTTCCTAATCTAGCTCTTCCATTGTTTCAAGAAAGAAAGAAAGAAAGAAAGAGAAAAAGAAAGAAAGAGAAGGCTTTTCTTGAGGTAGGTATTCATTTGTGCAGATTCTACTTCAGCCTTCTGGTTATATAACAACTTACCCTGATAATGCAAGTAAGGAAATTGTATCTTTCATGCACCAATTTATTAACAATCAACCTGAATTCTACTTCTGTATGAAAATCCCCACAGGAGCACAAATCAAACTAAAGTTCACAATGTCAACCAAATCTACAGACAATTTTGAGAGGCAGTGACCTATATGGTAACCTGAAAGTTCAAAAGCACAGTACCCGTCTAACTGAGTACTAAATTTTAATAATCACCTCCTGCCCTGCCCCTCCCCACCACTGATTAGGGAAAAGGACTTTACTGTTTAGGAAATTTCAAAAATAATAATAAATTTCCCCAAAATGTAAGCATGATGGCAGGTGTCTCAACAACTATGAGGTGAGAGATTAACTAGTAAAAAGCTGCTAAAATGGAACAAATGGGCTACTGTGTTTAGGTGTAAGCAAAATATCTGTTCAAAGGAGAAATAGAGTCAAAGAGATCTTCTGTACGTAGGAACACTGCTGCCAAGCCTGACAACTTGAGCTGACTCCTGGGACAGACTCCACATGGTAGGAGAGAACTCACTATTGCCCTTACTAGCACATATAC
The DNA here is from genome assembly GCF_008632895.1 of Mastomys coucha. Classification (NCBI taxonomy): domain Eukaryota; kingdom Metazoa; phylum Chordata; class Mammalia; order Rodentia; family Muridae; genus Mastomys; species Mastomys coucha. Next base: position 113,619,689 of record NW_022196903.1, on the reverse strand, counting down.
ACCCTCCTCCACAAACATACACATTAATATATTGAGGATGGGTGTCTATAATATCAGTGCTAAGAATGCTTGCCTAGCATCTTAAAGGATCTATGTTTTAACTGCAGCATAATCAAGACAGAGAAGACACAGAATGGAAATGGGAGAAGACGGAGGAGCAGAAATAACGATAGCTTGACCTTCTGCTGTTGCATCATTTCATACTCAGACTTAAGTTCCTGGCAACTTGTATTTGTTGTATACCTTACAGTGCTATGCTGCTGGAAGAAGGAAAGAAGACTACTATTCAGTGATAGTCTTAGCTTACTAGTTTTAATCAAGTAATGTACTCTAAGCATTGTGACTAACCCTGATTCCTGTTTGCCTAGGAGCTAACTAGGATACAGGAACAGACCTTAGGGAGAAAAAGCTTCTAGATTAAAACATTTCCAAATATACTTCTATCTTGTTTTTAAATTTAATTTCAGCTCAAACTTCACAGTTGATAGAAGAAAGACTTTCAGAAACCTTTACCTTACTCTGATGTCATCTTTCTTTACTCTTTGTTAGCTATTTTGAAACTGAATCTAGGTACATTCAAGTAAACAATCTTAAAAATTGTTTTCTCAACCTTTCTATTTTTTTTTTTAATAAATTATTTGTTTATTTTATATGAGTACACTGTAGCTACCTTCAGACACACCAGAGGAGGGCATCCATTCTCATTGCAAATGGTTGTGAGCCACCATGTGGTTGCTGAGATTTGAACTCAGGATCTCTGGAAGAGCAGTTGGTGCTCTTAACCACTGAGCCGTCTCTCCAGCCCAATCTTTCTATTTTTTGAAAAAATAATATCCATTATTGATAGGAGAAATGATGAAGGGCCATTCAGCATGATTTTTAAAAAACATGATATTTTCCTGAAAAAGTGTTTTTCTTCTTTTTTTTCCCTTTTTCTTTGTGGTTTTTTGAGACAGGATTTCTCTGTGTAGCCCTGGCTGTCCTGGAACTCACTCTGTAGACCAGGCTGGCCTTGAACTCAGAAATCCGCCTGCCTCTGCCAACTACTGGGATTAAAGTCGTGCGCCATCACTGCCGGGCTTTTTTCTTTTTTTTAAAGATTTATTTATTTTAAGTATGTGACTACACTGTTGCTCTCTTCAGACATATGAGAAGAGGGCTTCAGATCTCAATACAGATGGTTATGAGTCACCATGTGGTTGCTGGGAATTTAACTCAGGACCTCTGGAAGAGCAGTCAGTACTCTTAACCACTGAGCCATCTCTCTAGCCTAAAAAAAAAGTGTTTTTCTTATTCTGAAGTTGTACATCAGACATTTGTTAGATACATATTTATAAATTAATAAAGTTGAAAAAGCTTTAAAAAAGTAAAAAAAAGGCAGTTTCTCTGTGTAGCCCTGGCTGTCTTGAAACTCCTCTAGACCAGCTGGCCTCTAACTCACAGATTCACCTTCCTCTGCTTCATGAATGCTACAAAGGTGTGTGCCACCACAGCCCAATGAAAAACTTTAACTTAGTAAACTAGTACCAGAAAAAAACTGCAATGGAGATGAAATATTTATAATCTGAAATAATCTGCATATAATTATGCAAAGAAATATAATATTAATTTAATTTAGGTAAGTTAATGTCAAGAAAAAACAATGTTCACCTTTAGCTAAATCTATGTTCTATCAAAATGTACCCACATAAATATCAATTATGGTAGGAGCAAATCTCACCTCTTTACACTTACATAGCTTTTCCTGTTACCAATTGCTCTCACAGACTGTGTCCTCTTTTTTTCATGAGTTAATTTAATACTTAACTGTACAGTGAGTGGGGTGGTGGTGCCTGCAGTGTCTGCATGCTGAAGGAAGAGGAGGGGACACATCACTAGTATTGAAGTTACTGAAAATCAGCTAAAGAGGAAAGAAGATAGGAGGAGACCCTAAGAGCACTGAGCTGCTGTCTTCACAGCCAGGGGGAAAAGCCCACCTACCATCAGCCTGCTTAGTTAACGAATGACTTAGCAGAGAACCTGAATCTCAACAGTTGGGCAGCAGGGCTGGCTTCTGGTTCTGTGGCTCGGCTACTACTTAGCTCTGTGACTCTGCACACATAATCATCTGTGGACGAAGAACACTTCTTGGTCCCTTTCAGGCTCTAAAAATGTGTTAAGTTTATAATTCAGAAAGTAAGTGGGGGTACAACTTTCAAGAAATGGTGGTGTAGTTCTATTTATCCTGTATTTTCTTTCTTTTCTTTTTTCTTTTTTTGGTTTTTGGAGACAGGGTTTCTCTCTGTATAGCCCTGGCTGTCCTGGAACTCACTCTGTAGACCAGGCTGGCCTTGAACTCAGAGATCTGCCTGCCTCTGCCTCCCAAGTGCTGGGATTAAAGGCGTGCGCCACCACAGCCCAGCTATCCTGTATTTTCAAACTTAGCAGCTAGTAAAATTCTAAATTTCGGGCTGGTGAGATGGGTCAGTGGCTAAGAGCACTGACTGCTCTTCCAAAGGTCCTGAGTTCAGATCCCAGCAACCACATGGTGGCTCACAACCATCTGTAATGAGATCTGGGGTATCTGAAGACAGCTACAGTGTACTTACATACAATAAATAAATCTTAAAAAAAGATTCTAAATATCAAATGGTGTGAGAATACATTTAAAATTACAAACTGTAGCAACAGGAGGTCGATTGACATCAGATGTCTTCCTTTAATGCTCTATACCCTAGTTTTTGAGACAGCATCTCTCACTGAACCTGGAGCTCATCAAGTGGCTGGACTGTGGCCAGCAAGTTTGGGGGCTGCTCCTGTCTCCCATCTGTCTTCCGTCTCCTTCACCTCAACGCTACTGTTACAGCTCAATGCTATTTATTATGCCCAGCTTTTACATAGGTTCTAGTACTCAGAATCTTACATGCAAGCTTCAACAACTGAGCCGTCTTCCTAGCCCTTTAAAATTTTCTGTATTGGTTTGAAAATTTAGGTAGCTCAGGTTGGTCTCTACCTTGGAATCCTCATTCTCTCTGCCTCCCAGGTGTAGAGCTGCTTTGTATCACAACGGCCCCTTTCTAGTATTCTTGACAAGAAGAATAAAAGATGTCTTCAATCACTAAAGAACTAAGTTTTTTGTTTCTCCAATAAAGTCTGTCCATTTCTCTCAGAAACTAAGGAAAGATTCACCTAAAAAATAGCAACACTGAAATACCACACTTAAAATTCAGGGTTAAAAGTTACTACACTGGGCTGGAGAGACGGCTCAGTGGTTAAGAGCATTGATCTGGTGTGTCTGAAGACAGGGAGAGTGTGCTCACATATACTAAATAAATAAATAAATAAATAAATAAATAAATAAATAAATAAATATTTTTAAAAAATTACTACATGAGCCGGCAGTGATGGCATACACCTTTAATCTCAACACTCAGGAGTCAGAGGCAGGTGGAGTTCTCAGTTTAAGGCCAGCATGGTCTACAGAGTGAGTTCTAGGACAGTCAGGGCTACACAGAGAAACCCTATCTCAAAAAACTAAGAAAACAAAACAAAACAAAACAGCCCAACCAGCCAGC
>NW_022196903.1:113609123-113616058 GCF_008632895.1 Mastomys coucha | reverse complement strand
CAAGCCAGCCAGCCAGCCAGCCAGCCAAGCCAGCCAGCCAGCCAACCAACCAACCACACAAGTTACTACACGTATTAGCAATCACATAACAGTCTATAGGTAGGGGTCAGAGGACAACTTGAGGAAGCTAGCTTTCTACTTATATCATGTGGTCCTGAGACTGGATTTAGTTTGTGAAACTTGGTGACAAGTACCTTTAACAAATGAGCCATCTACTAGCCTAGGCTGAAAAATTTTAACAATAACATTGAGTCTCAATTATTACCTTAAAAAATCATTTTCTATTTAAGAGAGTACCTTATTAAGTATATATTAAGAGAGTACCTTTCAACTAGAGTGTGAGTAAGATAAGGACGGACTTTTCAGGTCAGAAGAGTATTTTGAAGATTGACCTGCATACTATGTATGAGAAGTACAGTGCTTGCCAGGGTGTCAAGTAAGTTTTCTATGCTTCTGTACATTTCTAGTAAATGACTTAAAAACTTCTTCCATTAACGCATACTTAAGGAGCTTAATTAAAATGGTTTATAAAAACTGTATAAAAAATGTTTGAAGTCCAAATTCAGGAATCACAACTATACTATTATTACATCCTACACACATCTCCTGGACCACTAGCCCACTAGCTCTGGCCCTTCATAGCAGTCGATGAACCCTTGCACCTCACCTTGTCCTTGCAGGGCCTTTGGCAGTTCTGGGCTGCACACACAGCATTCTCGTCGTCAGACTCCTCTGCGCCCGACCAGTCATACTTTGAGGGGATATCCAGCACCTTCCTCTCTCGTTTCTTCTCCGTGTTCTCTTTTACAAGCTCCACTTTGGCGGCAGCAGCCTTTTCTTTCTTTTTCTTTCGCTCTTCTTCTTTGGCTAACTTCTTGGCCAATTTATTCAGCTCTTTTGATTTGTCCACATTTAATTTTAATTTCTTCTTTTTAGGTTTATCTACTTTCTTTAGCTCCTTGGTCTTCTGTTTTCCTTCTCCAAAAAACTGTTCTACCTTTTCTAGCTTCCGTTTCCGTTTCTTCTCTGAAGGATCCTTTCCTTTCATTTTTAATGGTTTCTCTTCTATGCTATCATCCTTCAAAATATGAAATTAATAAATTCTTAATGCAAAACGTAAAAATAGTATCATCCTCTTATGTGAGGTACTTAGAACAAGAAAATTAGCAGACACAAAAATCAGACTAGGAGGTGCAGGAGGGGAAACAATTATTTTTTACTAGTTCAAATTTCCTGTTTGAGATGATTACAGAGTTGAGGCAGCTAGACATTGGAGTACACATCTGTAATCCCAGCACTTGGGAGGCAGCAAGCTGCAATGGGGTAGCTTCAAGTTCAAGGGTAGCCTGGTCTATATAGTGAGAGTGAATGAGTTCTCGGAATGTACTGTGGTGATATTTGCATACAATATGAATGTATGTAATAGAACTGAAAAGTGACTGTAAAGTCACCCAACTCATCCAGTTCTACTTTACCACCTACTTGCCTTTTTTATCTGGAGCATGTTTAGAAGTACCTGTGGTCTGTGTATACATGTGTTGATGTCAGGTGTCTTCCTCAGTATCTCTCCACTCTATAAATTGAGGTACAGTCTCTTAATGGACATGGAGCTCACCATTTTGGCTAGTATGACTAGCCAGTTTGCTCTAGATTCCTTGCCTCTGCCTTCTACCCACTGGGATTACAGGCAGGCCACCAAGAGCATCTACTTTTTTTTTTTTTAAATGTATGTGCCAAACTCTGGTCCTCATAGTTGCAAAGCATGCAATTTCAACCTTTTAAAAAAAGCATGCAGCCCAACCTTTTAAAATTTTCAACATTTACCCAGTTATCTATGGTGATTGTTATAAAACTGATTTTTTTAAAAAAAAGGCATTTTAAATTATGTATATATGGTATATGTGTGTGTTTCTGTGTGGGTATGTGCATGTGAGTGGAGGGGCTTTTGAAGTAGAGGAGGGCTTCAGATCCCCTGGAGCTGAAGTTACAGGTGGTTATGAACCACCCAATGTGGGTGCTGGGAGCTGGCCTAGAGAATATGGATAATTTTAACATCTCCCCAGCCCCTAAACTGTTTTATTGTTTTGTTTGTTTATGTATTTCTGAGAAAAGAGCTTGTGTAGTGGAGGCTAGCCTCAAAGTACCCAAGGATGGTTTTGAATGACTCATCTTCTTACCTCCACTTCCCCTGTTTTAGGATTATAAGCCTGAACCATGCATGATACTTGGCTAAACTGTTTTTTAATCCTTCCTTCTCTCTAGCAGAAACAAAAGAATTATTACGTAAAATTTCAATGAAAAATAAGGAAACAAATATTTTTACTTAAATGAGAACATGACTGCCAAACTACTACCCACTCAGGCATCCTGTTGCCAGTATTGTAGCACTACTAAGGAACATGGACAGGTTAAAATCACTAGTAAAGTCAGTCTATACCTCCATGATATGTAAGAATCTGTCCTCTGAGGGTGGATGTGTGGCCTGCAAAATCCGCCATATGTGCTGTGTCTCATCCAGAGACACTTCTAGAAGGTCTCCAACCATCATGAGTTCTTCTAGCTGGGCTTTTGCTCCAGGAGACAATTCCAATACTGGGGGCTCCAAACTTCTGGGAACCAGAGGGCTCTTCCGAGGCTGCTTTCGTGGAGTGCTAGAACCTTTCACCAAGACATCAAGAAACAAAGCAAAAAAACTGAAAATGGAACACACATACTATGATAGCAAATGTTTAGAAAAAAATTTACCTCTACCCTTGAGAGTAAATTTAGATAACTGAATTTATTATTTTAGTACCAAAAAAAAGGTTTTGTTTTGTTTTTTTAGAGATTTATTTATTTATTACATGTAAGTACACTGTAGCTGTCTTCAGACACACCAGAAGAGGGCATCAGATCTCATTACAGGTAGTTGTGACCCACCATGTGGTTGCTGGGATTTGAACTCAGGACCTTAGGAAGAGCAGTTAGTGCTCTTAACCACTGAGCCATCTCACCAGCCCCACCAAAAAAAGGTTTTTAAAACTATACTAAGTGGCTAATGTAATGATCCATAAAATTTCTAAAAGTTTATCATAGAAAAAATAATCTCCATTTTCTAGAGGAGTGAAATAAAGCATTACTTATTTTCTCTGGGTAAATGAAAAGTGAACATCAGTGAGAAAGAATTCACCAAAAGAAGGAAGTTCCTAACAATTAAGAATACCAAACACTTATATACATAAAAAAAAAAATCACAACAAGACAAAAATAACAAAAACCTCAATCCTGAAGTCTAACCAAGTAGAGCGGCACACTTGAAATCCTAGCACTTAGGAAGTTGATACAGGAGGATTGCTGTTAAGTGTGAAGCCAACAAAGGCTACACCAAGAGAATTAGGCCGCTAAAGCTACAGAATGAGATTGTCTCTATACGTGCATGCACACAGAGCACCCACGAGTGTGCAAAAAACCCAAACAAACCAATAAACTCAACAAAATAAAAGAATATCCAAGTCCCGTATGGATACTAAGCATCAGTGAGTTCCTTGACAGCTGGTACTGATCAAGTAGAAGGTAAATGAAGGTCTAACAGAGATTGCATACAAATAAAACACGCAATCATGTGACCTAAAAAAAATACTCCTGGTTGGGACTCTATACTTCTATTATCTTTTCAGGTCATCATCTAATGATAGAAAATGAAAACAAATTTTGGCTTTTCCCAACCACAATAGTGTTTTCAAGTTCTCTCACTAGGTGAAAACCTGGTTATGTATTCAAGAGGAGTTGACAGTCTGGGTTAATATGATGTCTTTTCTATCTGTTTCAATTTACTTTGTAAATATATATTATTTTGTTTTTCTCAGGGCTTAAGACCAAACCCAGGCCTTTCACTTGCTAGGCAAACACTACCACAGAGCGCAATCTCCAAACCTTATGTTTTCTGTTTTGTTTGCTTTTTATTTATTTTATGTGTTATGTGCACGTGAGTCCAGGTACACGTGTGCCACCGCATGTGGAGATGAGACGACAATGTCTCGAGTCTTTATTGAGGAACCTGTTGTTTTTCCTGTTGTGCTACTTCCTGCAAACTAGCTGGCCTGAGAATTCCCAGCCAATGCTGTTTCCACTTCCTAGCTCTTGTACCAGGACTACATATACATGTATTTCACCTAACATTCTTATGAGGATTCTGGAAATGAAACTTAGGTTGTCAGACTTACATGGCTGGTGCTGAACCATCTCCTAGGCCCACTTCTGTTTTTATGAAGACAGGGTTTCAGGTAGCCTAGGCTGGCCTCCAACTTGCTATCTGATATTCAGGAATGAACTTAAACTCTTGTGCTCTCCCAAATCTCCAAGTACTTGGATGACAAGCATGTACCACCTTGCCCAGATTCTACCTTTTCTAGGGCTAATCACTACCTTGAGAACAACTCTTAGAAGCAGAAGAATATGCATGCTCTGCACAGAACGAAGGTGCCGTCCACATGTGAGTCACCACTTCCTCAGACTTGATGGGAATCTCTTCATCACAAAAGAGATTGGGTTCCAGACTGCTAGAGGATTTCACACTGGCTGTATCCTAAAGAACAAAGAGAAATTATCAGAATTGTAAACACTTAATTTAGAAAAAGCTAAAAATGAAAGCTTTGTTGACCTAAGGCACTAAAAACATGACATTAAAATTAACTATAATATTATATAATAATCACCATGACAAGGGCACCTCATCACAAACATAAAATATTATTTAAAATTTCACTTTTTTTCTTTAAGTTTTGAAAAACTGCCATTACCACATACTCAAGACAAATATATGGCTATTTCTCTTCTACCCTCAGTCCTTAAATACCAATGGCAGCAGTTTTAAAACAGAACTTACCAGATACATATCTTTAGCCTGTCCCTATAATTACCTTCATGTCATAGCCATATGTCTCCCGAATATCTTCATCAGAATCTGTCTCTTCATCATCGTAGTCCACTGGCTGGTGGGGGGAAGATGATACACTGCTCACCACCCGGTTAAAAGCAGACTGCTGGAAACTAGGTAAGTGTCCCTAAACAAAAAGATGGACAGACAGACTAAACAAATTAATGTATGCTTAACACCAACAAAATGTAACCATTTTATTTAAAAAGCAGCTAACAGACTTCTTCAACAGTTAGCAGAAAATAAATATGCTACAGTCTACCTGAATCTTTTCAGGTAGTATTTCACTAAAATGACTTGAGTTTTTACTGATAAGAAGAAAAGTAAAGCTGTGTATGCAGAAGGAAGAAGAAACTTGGATCACAGAACTGCTGGCAAATTATAGTTGCTTTCCTACCCAAGTCAACAGGTTAAATACATTTAATTTATGATACATTTACATACTGACAGATGCTGTCACATGAAACATAAGAAGGTAAACTGGAAGCTGACCTGTAAGTCTGGATTGGCAGCTGCTTTTTGGAGTTCTGCACTGATAATCTTTTCAGTTTTTTCTCTAGCCGCTTGTTCCACCATACGTTGGCTTAACACAGAGAGTTTGGCCAGGGCCGAGGACAGTTCATCTGTGGCTAAAGCTTGTCGTGCTCTATCTTGCCAACTCATGGCACGTTCTGTCAAACACTGCAGTGCCTCTCCTTCAGGCAACCGTACAGGCAACTTCTGAAGGGATACCAGGAGTGACAGAATAGTCTCTAGCCTTGGCCTCCGAGATCTCATGCAAAGAGGGCAAAGGAATTTTACGTCTCTAGCCTGCCAGCTGGATCCTTTTTTCTGGGAACCTGATTTAGGAAGGGGAACACAGCTGTTATGGAACCAGTCTTTGCAGAGCTCACACTGTAGCATAAACCCACTGGCTGTCTTGCGGCAAATACAAAATTTCACTTCTTCTATGCGGTCCACAATTGTCATCTTGGCTAGGTTGGCTGCTCTGAGGGAATGCATGGCTTCAATCTCCTTTTGCTCTCGTTCTTTGAAAACTGCCACCTATATACAACAAGCATTTAATTAAAAGAAATCATTCTAAACCACCCACAAAATAGCAAATGCTTAAGCTGAGGGATGTTTCTCCAAGTTCCAGCATCAGGATAACAAACTACTGCTAAAGTACAGGTGCAATTTCTTGAAACGTGTGTTATCACACAAACATTTTGACACAAACATTTCTCATCTATGAAATGGACATTATATCATAGTACTTTACAAGGTACAGTATAAAAAGGGTATTTCTTGAGGCAGAGGCAGGTGGATTTCTGAGTTCGAGGCCAGCCTGGTCTACAGAGTGAGTTCCAGGACAGCCAGGGCTACACAGAGAAACCCTGTCTTGAAAAACCAAAAAAAAAAAAAAAAAAAAAAGGTATTTCTTGAGATCAAGCACTCTAGGTACCAAGTCTGGCTACTGGACTTACAGTACAAATTTTCTGAAAAGTGCCGGCACAAACCCAATCACATTTTATTGTTTTAAGGATTTAAATACAATTATAATTATACACCAAAGTGCCAAATCTAATACCCACCCAGCACAACATAAACAGTAACTAATGGTTTCCCATTCCTCAAGGGCAAGTTCTATTCGGATAAACATTCTTACTTTCCCCTGAAGACCCCTCCATTTCATTCAGAAGCAGAAGAAAGGCCGATGATCAACTATAATAGTAGCTTGTAAAATTCATTTTAACCGAGTAAATAAGAACTAGAATCTAAAGATCACATGTACCACCAGCATATTCCCTTTTTAAATCACTGATAGGTTGGAAATAATTTTGAAATAATTTCCAGCTCTATTTGCTGACAAGACTGACTTACTAGGCAAGCTCTCTAATGGAAGATCATTTTCTTTGGCCTCAAATTTGGATTATTAATAGACAGAAAGAATCTTTAAAAAATTTATTTATGGGCTGGCGAGATGGCTCAGTGGGTGAGAGCACTGACTGCTCTCCTGAAGGTCCTGAGTTCAAATCCC
>NW_022196903.1:113608241-113609019 GCF_008632895.1 Mastomys coucha | reverse complement strand
CTTCTGGTGTGTCTGAAGTCAGTTAGAGTGTACTTATATATAATAATAAATAAATCTTTTAAAAAAAATTTATTTATTCATTATATATACAGCAATCTCCTACATGTATCCCTGAAGACCAGAATAGGGCACCAGATTTCATTAAAGATGGTTATGAGCCACTATGTAGTTGCTGGGACCTCTGGAAGAACAGCCAGTGCTCTTAACCTCTGAGCCATCTCTTTAGCCCCAGACAGAAAGAATCTTACCGAGTTATTTAGTGTATGCAAACCCCTTCAATTATGTATTTCATAAACTAATCTTTATTTTTTCTCCACTTCTCAGGCTCCTAATAATTCCATTCTTCTTAGTCTGTCAGTCCTGAAGAAGCACAGTTCTTGTCATTGCCACTGCTTTACTGCACATTGGATACTAGAAGGGAACTTTGAGAGGTTTGTTGTTGTTGTTTGAGACAGGGATTCTCCATGTAGCCCTGGTCATTCTGGAACTTACTATGTAGACCAGGCTAGACTTGAATTCAGACATTCACCTGCCTCTGCCTCCTGAGTGTTGGGATGAAAGGTGTGAGCTATCACTCCCCAGTGACAGTTTTAAAAATGGTTTTAAAAAAAGAAATGGGCAAAGAAATCATGGAAAGCTGGGTGGCGGTGGTAGCGCACGCCTTTAGTCCCAGCACTTGGGAGGAAGAGGCAGGCAGATTTCTGAGTTCGAGGCCAGCCTGGGCTAAAGAGTGAGTTCCAGGACAGCCAGGGATATACAGAAAATCTCTGTCTCGAAA
>NW_022196903.1:113601577-113608231 GCF_008632895.1 Mastomys coucha | reverse complement strand
AAAAACAACAAAAAAAGAAATCATGGAAAATACCTGTGCCTTTCATTTAGTTTTCTTAGAAATTAAAGCTGTTCTTTAAAGGGGAAAAAAAGGATCTAATTTTAAAAGTACATTTAAAGGGCTGGAGAGATGGCTCAGTGGTTAAAGAGCACTGACTGTTCTTCCAGAGGTTCAATTCAAAACTATCTGTAATGGGATCTGATGCCCTCCTCTCCTGGTATGTCTTAAGACAGCTACACTGTATTCACACACATAAAATTTAATAAATAAATATATTTTTTTAAAAAGTACATTTAAGAGTAGCTTTTATCCATATAGTAATAATGTAAGATATTATTTCAAGATCACCAAAAACACGACTTTGGATATTCTTTCTTTATTTTGGTTTTTTGAGACAGGATTTCTCTGTATAGCCCTGGCTGTCCTCAAACTCAGAAATCCACCTGCCTCTGCCCTTAAATTCTGGGATTAAAGGCGTGCGCCACCACTGCCTGGCCCGACTATGGATATTCTTACCACAAAAAATGATAAATATCTGAGATTCAAAGAAGAGGAGGTCTACAAAGAAATTCACTTTTTTACCTATAACAGAAAAGGTTTAGGAACAAGCAAAATATTTAAAACTAAATGAAGGGGTAGAGCACAGCAGTAGAGCACTCTAGTAGTCAGTCAAGAGACCTACATTTAATTCGAAGCACAAAAACAAAGAAAACTATGCAATAAAATACGGACTGCTTCGATGGAATATTTTGTATTATAAGAACAATAATGAATAAATGTGGAGCTTGAGATATAACTCAGTGAGATATCATCCAATCATACGTGAGGTCCTAGGTTTCAAGCAGAAAAAAAAAAGGGGGGCGGAGGAAGACAGAAAAAAGTGGGGGGAAAAAACCCTGCAAACTTCTTACACTATGACATGCATGCAGGCGCGTGTGCACAACATACATACAAGATAGGTAAATAAATAGTTAAGAACCTGCTAACATCTTCATAAAATTTTTCATTAAGAGAGCAAACTCAAGGTCTGTCCCTTGGATCCTTACCACCATGGCTGTATCTCTTGACTCCTCCAGTCCTTCTTCTAAGTCACTCAAAGGCTCAAGGTCTAGGTCCTTCTCCTTTTCTTTTTCTATTATTTCTTTTACTTTTTTCCTCCTGTTTTTACCACTCCCATATACACCAATGTCAGTTCGTGGACTTAGAACCTGCAAAATTTTAAAAATATTTAAAAATAAACTCTAGTTTAAAAATTCAAACCCTTGAGAGTAAAAACCCCCATGAATGGAGCACTCTCCATGTCCCAGGCGCCTACTCATTTACCTTTAATGGTTAAGAGGAAGACCTTACTCTGCATCCCTGCCTGTCCTATCATTTCTGGTGATCCTTCTCCCTTTTCCCTCAGCCACCACACCACAGGTATGCTAACTAATTTTCACATTTGTATACAGCAGTTACTACTTCCTGGATTTTGTTGATAAGAAAAACAGATTCAGACAGGGACAACTTGTCAAAGGACAAAAGCTGAAATTCCAAAGTATCTATCCTCTTTAACTAACTACAGTTAAAGATGTTCAACTGTTCAAGATAAAAAGAATTAAATTTGTCTCTGAGGGATAAGTTTCTTCAGCAGAGGATTAGATATATGCTGGCTGCTTTTCATGGATACAGCATAGATTAATAAAAAAAAGTTTGCCAAAGACTCCTAGTTTGAATCTGATACTAGCTAACAGAAATTATAGTGAAGACTAAGTTAACCAAAAAGACTCCTTCACTAACACCTCTACCAGGAGTGGCTTATGGGCTACTGTGAGACTGCTGGAGCACACACATGAATTCTTCTTCACCTGTAACAATGTATGGCTGGAATTCTTCTTAAGGAAGGTTCGCCCAGTCCGTTCCCGCCAGGCCCGTGCTGCTGCCACTTGTGATTCCACTTGAGGCAAGGCATCAAGACGCACAGGGATAGGGCGTCCTTTAGCAGATAAGCTCTCAAGCTGTTCCAAGTAAGCATAGTTGTTGCCGCTCTGGAAAAAGAAAAAGTAGATCCATACAATTTTAATTCTTTCATGGAGTCTGGCAAAATATTTGGAGGAAGCCAGGCAGTGGTGGTGCACGCCTTTAATCCCAGCACTTGGAATTCAGAGGCAGGCAGATTTCTGAGTTCAAGGCTAGCCTGAGTTCCAGGATAGCCAGGGCTACACAGAGAAAAACATATATATGGAGTATATGTGTGTGTGTGTATATATATATATATATACACACATATATATATATACATACATACACATACATACATACATATATACATGGAGAAACTTAATGTTTTCTTTCTTTTTTTATTAAATTCAAAAAAGGGAATGGAACCTATGCCTTGTAGACTAGGCAGGTAGTAGTCCTACTAAGGGACATCTTTAGTATTCATGTTAATTTCTGTTTTAAATAAAGTAATTGAGTAAATAAAGTAATTATGTTTTAAATAAAGTAATTGAGTCTCTTTAATGAATTTAAACTTCAAATTTTCTACAGAAAAGGTTAGTTAAAATTAATTTAATTTAATTTTCAGACAGTGTAGGCTAGGCTGGCCTCATACTCATAGATATCCACTTGCTTCTGCCTCCCAAGGAATGAACTTTTTGTTTTTTAAAGATTTATTTATTTACTATGTATACAATGTTCTCCCTGCGTATATGCCTGCACACCAGAAGAAGGCATCAGATTCCATTACAGATGGTTGTGAGCTAAAAACATGTGGTTGCTGGGAATTGAACTCAGGACCTCTGGAAGAGCAGTCAGGGCTCTTAACCACTGAGAAATCTCTCAAGCCCCTTGTTTTGTTTTGTTTTTTTAAAGACATGGTTTCTTTACATAGCCTTGATGGTCCTGGAATTAGGTCTATATCCAACGCTGGCCTTGGACTCAGAGATCCACCTGCTTCTGCCTCCCAAATGCTGGGTCTAAAGATGTGTGCCACTATCACCCAGCCAGAAATTCATTTTTTAATGAATTACCAACATTTTTCTTTTAATAATTAATAAGAGAAACAGTAAGATAAAAATACTTCAAAGGACAAGCTGAAGAACAGAAATATATAAATGAAGCTGGAAATGAAGAATGCTACTAGAAGCAAGTAAATATTTTTTTAAAGATTTTATGAGACTGCCTTGCCAATATGTATGTGTAGCATGTATAGTGCCTACAGAGGGTGGAGGTGTTGGGTCCCCTGGAACTGGAGTTACAGATGTTGTGGGTTGCCATGTAAGTGCTGGAAACTGAACCCAAGTCTTTCAAAAAAGCAGTAAATCCTCTTAACCTCTGAGCATTGCTTCAGCCCCCATAAAGAAGAATATCATAGAGGACAATGAAAGAATCTCTTTTGCAGTATAGAAATCTATTTTACCATTACAACCCCAAATTTACTTTTCTTTTCTTTTTTAAAGATTTATTTTATTTATATGAGTACACTGTAGCTGTACAGATGGCCGTGAGCTATCATGTGTGTGGCTGCTGGGAACTGAACTCACTGCTAGCCCTGCTGGCTCTGGCATAATATACTGTAGCTGTCTTCAGAGACACCAGAAGAGGGTGTCAGATCTCATTACGGGTGGTTGTGAGCCACCATGTGGTTGCTGGGATCTGAACTCAGGACCTTCGGAAGAGCAGTCAGTGCTCTTACCCGCTGAGCCATCTCGCCAGCCCCCAAATTTAATTTTCTATGGACATAAGATTAAAAATAGTATCTGAGACTGGATAACCACTCCTGCTCTGCTATACAATCAAAGTCATGAATGATTACTTTCCTCCTAAACACATGGTGTTTCATTATTTCCATGTTATGAAATCACTTCTGTTTTTAGAACCATTAAACTACATTCTAGGAAAAGGTTATTTCCCATGTAATAACTGGTAATGGTTACTTGAAATTTTACTTTGAAAGATACGCTGACACGTCTTGGAAAATAAAGACAAATCTATGAATTTTTGCTGGTGTATGCATATAATCCCAGCACTCAGAAGATAGGAGATAAATTCAGAGTTCAAGGCCGTCTTTAGCTATACAACTTGAAGCCAGTTTAGGCTATATGAAACAGTTTTAAAAAATAATCAATTAGAGGCAGGCAGATTTTTGAGTTCAAGGCCAGCCTGGTCAACAGAGTGAGTTCCAGGACAGCCAAGGCTACACAGAGAAACCTTGACTTGAAAAACCAAAAAAATAAAAAATAAAAAAGGAAGAAAGAAAGAAAAAAAAACAATTAACCCTATCAATTCTTTACAATAATAATATAGAGACGGGACTAGGGAAATGGCTTAGTGGTTAAGAAGTTTTTGTTCATGTATAAAACGCAGGTTCAGTTCCCAACACTCACATGACGTCTTATTACAGCATGTAACTCCAGTTCCAGGAAATCCAAAACCCTCTTTTAGTTTTTCTGGGCTTCTGCATAAATGTGGTACACAAACATGTATTCAGGCATAAATACATACAATTAAACAATGATTTTAAAATAAGATATTGTGTAATTATGAAACACTAATGGCAAAAATCACTAAGGTAGCAGGATAAGAAGAGCTAGCTTAAAGAAACAAAAAATGCTCAGATATCAAAAGGGCTAACAAATAATATTTTCCCTTGACTACAGATTACCTTCTAGGTAAACCTAGAAGTCATATAACCCGAAGAGCTGTCCTAGTAAAATAACCTACTCACTCAGTGCCTCCAAGTCAGTATTTTACCAAAGGGAAGGACTGACAGACAGTCCTTAAAAATCATCAAGGAGGTAAGGGAGGTAAGTCAGAAGTGGTGGTACATGACTTTAAGCCCAGCACTAAGGTAGCAGAAGCAAGCAGACCTCTGAATTGGAGGCCAGGCTGCTCTATGAAGTAAGTCCAGGCCAGTTTCCAATGTGTAAGAAACTCATATTCATGAGCTCACTTAATTCTTATCACACTCCCAGAAGGCAAACAAAGCAGCCACCATCTTAATTTCTATTTTACAGACAAGAAAACTATTTATTTTTCATAAACTAATTGAATGTAATACAACTCTATTCTGAGTTTCAGACCAATCAGGACTTCACAGTGAGACCCTGTCTCAAAAAAACAACAGCCCCCCCCATAAAAGAGTAAAAACTGTGAAATAATTTATAGTCATAAAATATAACTGCTCCTTTCTCTGAAAAGTTGATTAGCTAACTTTATCAACTTTCCTAATCAAAACTAGTAACTTTTAAATATTTAGTATTTATTCTGAATTTTAAAATCAGAGGAAAGGATATATGAACTATTACTTTATTATGCATATTGTAATGAAGTAAGGTTTATATAATTTGTTTATGAGAAGGTATTACCTGATAGATACGCTAATCTGAATGTCTCTTTACCTGAATAGCTTCCACTTTAGCTGTCCACTCACGAGCCTTTTGTAAGGCTTCTTTTAAGGACAACACATTGGGTAGAAAGGCTGGAATGTTCTTGGCTTCATTCACAATATTTTCTAAATTTGCCATACTGTGCCGTGGTCTAAATGAACAATAAAACAGTAAGATACTATGTAAAAGTCCAATTACTAAAAGAATTAAAATAGCATTTTCCAACGTGTAAGAAACTCATATTCATGAGCTCACTTAATTCTTTTCACACTCCCACAAGGCAAGCAAAGCAGCTGCCATCTTTATTTCTATTTTACAGACAAGAAAACTATCTTATTTCTCATAAACTAACTGAATGTAGTACATGGCAGACCTGATGGACCGATTCAGAATGAGTCTTGGCTCCAAGCTCCTTTTACTACTTACTCCTAGACTACCTCTACTCTACCTCTCTAAAATACATGCAATGATCAAAGGTAGGCATGGCTAGCAACACAGGAGTGACAGAACAGAAACTCACTTATGCTGACCATTCACTGATGAACAAAACAAAGACCTTATTCTCATTTATCAAAATCCAAGAATCACACTGGTACTGAACACTATGAACAAATTATTTTAGGCTCATAGCCACAGGCAATATAAGTCTGCCTAGAGACTTGAAAGTGCTTTAACCAAGGCTCTAAACAAGTACATTATCTAATGAAAGAAAGTGAAAAAAAGTATGGAAAAAAATCTGTTTAGTTGGCAATTTCATCTTGAGATTGGAGATAGTATGGTAGGTGCAGGAACAGATGGAGTGTGGGCAGTTAACACATAGGATTTTGAGCTTCACACATCCACTGTGGAAAGCAGGGGGAGCTTTAAAGGAGTGCCACTGCCTTATCATGAATTCCATTCCATGTTAGGAAGCATGTGAGAAAATTCAATGGCATTAGCTAAAACACAAACAAACAGAAGGCATTTACCAAAGAAACTTGTTATCCATTTTATGAGTTAGGATACTGTGGTGATGTAAGCCTTTAATACCAGCACCTGGTGGATCTCTGTGAGCTCAAGGCCAGCCTGGTCTACATAGAAAGTTCCAGGACAGCCAGAGCTACATGGTGAGACCCCCATCTTTAAAAAAAAAAAAAAAAGAAAGAAAAGCTACATAAATATATACAAAGATGGTAAATAAAGCCATGAAATTTCCAAGGAAACTCATTTAGAGTAAAAGGCAAATGGAAGACATAGTAATCAATGCTAAGAGATTAAATGTACTAAGAGATGGTTCAGAAAGCTC
>NW_022196903.1:113596403-113601567 GCF_008632895.1 Mastomys coucha | reverse complement strand
AACTTACTTTGTAGGCTGTTCTAGCATTTCAGGCTGGCCTAGAATCACAGAGATCTGCCTGCCTCTGCCTCTCGATTGCTGGGATTAAAGGCATGTGCCACCATCACCTGGCCAAATACCACCACTTTTTATTTTTTTCAAGATATAAAGTATCTAAAATTCATTTATCTACCTTTCTCTCCTCACTGAAATGTTAGCTCTATAGGAATTGGGACAGTCTAGGTCTTTACTACTGTTCTCACAGAATGTAGAAATAGTGTGATATGTAGCAGATACTCCACAAACACTGCACTACAATGTTTATTACAGTTAAGCTAGTGACAACAGAATTAAAAGACAGACAAAAACATATTCAGGCAAAATCATCACAGAGTTTAGTGACTTAAATCAAAAACTGAGAAGAAAACTTCAAAAATTACTAATTTCTTATTCAAAAGTTGTTCCCCTTTCCCCATTTAAAATGTTCCCATCTCCATGAACTGTCACAAATAGATGATACATAAATTATTTGAATATTTAGGATATGTCAGCCACCACGTATGTGCTAAGAATCAGACCAGAGATCCTCTGAAGAGGAGCCAGTGCTCTTAGCTGCTGAACTAGCAGTCTTCCCCTTCAATGAGCATTTTGTAACTCTGTTAATAGCATGGACTTGAAACAATACTATTCCCCATCATTTCAGTTACCTAACAACATCCTCTACACAATAGTCTGGACATATCTGAAAATCTACATGTAGCCACATTTGATAACTAGTAATTGGTCAAAAGACACAAGACAAATAATGTAAGTTAATGAAACAGGCTTTATGTTCCTCCATCTCATCTATTCTTTTACTTAGGATGAGTGTTTTCTCTAGCATATATGTCTATGTACCAGTTGTGTGCCCAGAGCGATAGAGGCTAAAAGAGGGTATCAGATCCTCTAGGATTGAAGTGACAAATAGCTGTGTGCTATCTTGTGCTGATACTTGAACCTGAGTACCCTGGAAGAGCAAGCAGTGCTCTAAACACGAGTCATCCCTTGACTTAAGTAATTAAAGAGAAAACTGTCACCAAAATGTGTTCACCTTGCTTGCAGGCAGACCTTGGCCTTCTCTTCCCATCGTTCAGAGACTGTAAGGAGTTCCTGTAGTTCAGCCATCGCTTTTTCCACAGCATGATGAGGTGCCAAGCCTACGCCAGAGTCAATCAATTTCTTCATGACATCCAAAGTGACTTGTTGTGGATCTGACAGAGTTAATCTTACTTCATCCAGCCACCGAGCCTGCTGTAGCTCTTGCTTTAGTCGTGGCAATTCAGGTAGCTCCACATAGAGACTAGAGCCCATGTCTATTAACATTTGGAGTTTGGAAGAATCTGGAGTTTCATCCATCATGGCCTCCTGGGCACGTTCATGAAATTCTTCTACATCATCCAGCAGATTCTGAAAAGGTAAAACATAAAACAAAAATAAACAGCAGATTTTGTTTGACAATACAGCTAGTTATAGAGTATTTGCCTAGTATGTACAAGGCCTTGGCTTTAATCCCCAATCTTCAACATTACTACTAAAACTATAAAAGAGCAAGTGCTAGAAATAGCTCAAGCATAGTTAGAGTCAATTCTAGGCCCTCCTACAGTCTCTCTAGAATAGCACAAGATGTTCAGACATCTGAAAATCTTAGCATGTTACCTGGTAACTAATTTCTTTCTACACTCCCCTTTAAAAGGATTTATTATTTACATACATGAGTGTTCTACATACAAGTGTTTATGTGCACCACATACATGTGTGGGTGCCTGGTGCCCTGAGAGGGCAAAAGGATTTCAGACACCCTAGAGATGGAGTTAAGAATGGTCATAAGCAACTATGTAGGTGCTGGGATCTACACCTGGGTCCTTAGGAAGAGCAAGCGGTACTCTTTACTGTTGAGGCACCTCTCCAGCTTCTACCTCTTCAATTAAAATATGGCTAAATAGGGCAGGAGAGATTGCTCAGCGGTTAAGAACACTGACTGCTCTCTACCACAGGTCCTGAGTTCAATTCCCAGCAACCACATGGTGGCTCACAACTATCTGTAATGGGATATGATGCCCTCTTGTGGTGTGTCTGAAGATAACAATAGTGTACTCATATATAAAATAAATAAAATGAAAAAAAAATTAAAAATATGGCAAAATCAATAAAATATGTCTTCTTATGACAAGGAAAGTACAACTGATTCATTCAATAGATATTAAATGCTGACTAACTTAGACACAGGCATTTCTACTGCATTTCCTTTGTTCTTCCCTTTTTTTCTTTCTTGGAGATGGGGGGGGGCCTGGGGGGAGGAGAGGAATGTGCCAAAGTCAGAAGACAACTTGTGGGAGGTGGTTCTCACCATAGATTATGTAGGTAATGGCACTCATTTGGCCTGGTGGTAAGCACCTCTACCCACTGAGCCATCTTGATAGACCCCATACATTCTAATATAGATAGATAGTAGTAAATATCTAAATAAAACTGTTTCAATTAGTGTTAGACATCTTAAATGTAAAACAGGACAACCTAACAGAGAATAGCCAAAGGTGAAAAAAGGTATATTATTTAGTAGTAGTAGCCATATACAAGAGTGAACCAGAACTAAAACAAAGGACTAGGGAGATGGCTCAGTAGATAAAATGCTTGCTGCATAAATGTGAGGATCCACACAAGATGGGGCAGGAATGGTAGCCTGCTTGTAATTCCAGGACTTGGAGCAACAGATAGAGAAGCTCCAGGGCAAGCTGGCTGGATGTACTAGCTGAATAGGTAAGCTCCAGGTTCAGCAAGAAACCCTACTTCAGTAAATAAAGTTGAAAGAGACCCCACCCCATTAAATAGAGAATGGTTGAAAAAGACACTACTGGCCTTCACATACACATACACCTGTATAAATGTGTTCACATATGAACATTCAGATGTAAGTGCATGCATACCACACATGTGGGAGGGAGGAAGGAAAGAAAGAAGGAAGGGAGAGGGGGATGGAGAGAGGGAGAAAATAAAGGGAAAGTAAAGATTAAATGAAGAGGTGAGATGGGAATGTAGTAGAAAATGTTCAAGCCTAGCAAACATTAATCACTGCCCCACTCTTTGTTTTAAGGCAGGTTTTCATGTATTTTAGGTTAACCTCAAACTCACTATGTAGCTAAGTATGACCTTGAACTTATGATCCTCCTATATTTCTCTCTTCAGCACTGGAATTGTAGATGTTTATTGCCATACTGGTTCTGATTTTATCTCATATTGGAGGTCAGAGCTCCTGGCATTTATATACACGCACTGTACTAACTGAACTACACACAGCCCCAGAGCCACTAAAAACATGATTTTAGAGACGCATGAGCTCACTATATTGCTACAAGTGAGTAAAAGTACAAGGAGCAAACCTAAATAGGCAGAAATCAGTGTCTTACAGATTGTAGCAAGTAAGATTTCATTTGAAGCCAGGCACTGGTGGCACACGCCTTTAAACCCAGCACTCAGGAGGCAGACAGATCTCTGAGTTAGATGCCAGCCTGATCTACAGAACAAGTTCCTGAACAGCTAGGACTATACAGAAAAACCCTGTCTTGAAAATAAAACAAAACGCTGGGCAGTGGTGGCGCACACCTTTAATCCCAGTGCTTGGGTGGCAGAGACAGGTGGATTTCTGAGTTCGAGGCCAGCCTGGTCTACAGAATGAGTTCCAGGACAGCCAGGGCTACACAGTGAAACCTGGTCTCAAAAAATCAAAAC
Organism: Mastomys coucha; assembly: GCF_008632895.1. NCBI lineage: Eukaryota > Metazoa > Chordata > Mammalia > Rodentia > Muridae > Mastomys > Mastomys coucha. Next base: position 113,597,823 of record NW_022196903.1, on the reverse strand, counting down.
AAACAAACAAACAAAACAAAACAAAAGATTTCATTTGCTAACTCTGGAGATCCACAAGAAAACTTTAACCATAGGAAATGAGTTTAATTTGATTTATATTTAAGATGGCCATTAACAGTAAAAAGGAAAAGAAAAAAGCAGTTAAGTAAGAGGTATTGCAGGGTCCAGAGAGATGGACCAGCTGCTAAGTGCACTGACAGGCTGTCCTTCCAGGATTCCAACACACATAAAGAAAATTACAATCATCTCTAACTCCAGTTTCAGGGAATCAGATAACCTCTTTTAGACTCCTTGGGAACTATGCGTGCAAGTGGTCTACAAATATACAGACACCATACATATAAAGCACTCCCCCCCACACACACACGCATGCACGCACAGCACAAAGCAAACTAAATAACAGAAATAAGAGGTTTACTGTGGGATATAGTTTGAAGGTAATAATGGAAGATACACTGGAAACAAAGGAAACAAGTATTTTGATTCATCACAAGTCTTTTACCATGCTTTTTAGTCTGCCTACAGAAATAAAGAGAATGCATCAGAACATAGGGTCTGTAGGAAGAGAAAAAGGAAAGGAAAAAAACTCAGAGCTAGAGATCTGCAAATCAACATGATATAGGTGATGCTCACTGAAACCAGACAAATAAGAAGGTATCAGGAGAGGGCATGCCTAAAGAAAGGAGTATATTTGCTAATATATTCTAAGAACAATAACAAAGCTAAGAACGGAAATAAATAAATTAATAATTTTTTTAAAAGGGGAGAAAAAGCAGAAAAGAAACACAAATTGTGTCATAAGCAGCCTTAGAAGAAAACTGTTCCTAAAATAGCTAACCAAATACAATAAAACAAGAATGTAACTGATACTACTGATGACTTAATAAAAAAAAAACTATCAAAATTACTAACTATGCAAAATAACTACTTGACATACACCTTTGCCCGTTTTTGTTTTGTTTTGCCTTAAAGGCATGTGGCACCATTTCTGCCCACCTTTAAGATTTTGATATGATCATTAAATAATAGTCTAGAAATGTCAAAGCCCTTATTTTAAAATATCATGAATTATTATTAACTTATTACTACAATCTAGGTTCTTTTTATGCACACTGCACTTAAAATACATTTGTGTTAGATAGAACTTTGACTCAAAATTAGCATAGAGAAGAATAATTCTAAAGTACTCATTGTTCGTGTTTTTTAAATGGAACAAAGGCCAAGGGGTTGGAGAAAAGATGGCTTAGTGGTTAAGAGCACTAGCACTAGCTGTTCTTCCAGAGGACCTAAGAGTGATTTCTAGTACTTACATGGTAGAGAAAATGACCTGCAACTGCAGTTCTAGGGGACCTGATGCTCTCTCCTGGCCTCCATGAGTACTGGACACACATGGTGTACAGACATACATACAGGTAAAACA
>NW_022196903.1:113595136-113595998 GCF_008632895.1 Mastomys coucha | reverse complement strand
GTGGTTGCTGGGATTTGAACTCAGGACCTTTGGAAGAGCAGTCAGTGCTCTTAACCACTGAGCCACCTTTCCAGCCTTAAGATTTCTTAAGATAGCATATATAGGGAGGAATACCCAGAACCTAGCACTAGTCTATACATACAATTCTAATTTGGAATAGAAGCTCATAAACAAAACAAAAAAGAATGTTTCACCTTTACTTGTCGAGTTTGGCTGATGATACACGGAAGACTAACAAGTTGTTGGACAAAGGCCTTCAATTCTTCTACTGTCAGTTTGGTCCGAGTCTTCCCACTATCTGAGCTCTGCCTGATATGAAATAATATTGAGACATAGAAAAATACAGTCAATCTGATATCAAATAGGACTCCTCCTCTCCTATGAATTAAACCCTTCGTAATCCTAGAATTCTAGTGGTGACTATTCCTCCCCCGATGTAATTATCAAGAAACAGTAACAGTCCTTCTAATCTATAAGTACTATACATTTGAAACATTAAGTAAGTTCCCATGGTAGAACATGAAGCCCACCGAGAAAATGAAAGTCTTGTGTCTTAAAGAGGCTCACACTGGGAACATAGGGTTTTGATCTGCTTTAGACTACTGAACTGCCTAAATATATCCCAAATTCTGTTTTGTTTTACTATAGCTATTTTTATTTTCTGTGTATGGATGTTTTGCTTGCATATATGTCTGTGTATCATATGAATGCAGTGCTCAAGGAGGACAGAGGGCATCAGATCTCTTGGAACTGAATGTGGATGTTAGGAACTAAACCTGGGTCCTCTGGAAGAACAGTCAGTGCTCTTAACCATGGAGCCATCTCTTCAGTCCCCCAAAATCTTTTTTTTTTTTTTTTTTTT
>NW_022196903.1:113592992-113595086 GCF_008632895.1 Mastomys coucha | reverse complement strand
ACCAGGCTGGCCTCGAACTCAGAAATTCGCCTGCTTCTGCCTCCCAAGTGCTGGGATTAAAGGCGTGCACCAGGACGCCCGGCTCCCCCCAAAATCTTTTACATGTACACTTATTTTGAAACAGGTCTGAGCTCTGCCTGATATGAAATAATACTGAGACATAGAAAAATATGGTCAAATTGTCCTAAAAGCAAGTTAATATCCACTGAAAAATGTCTCTAGCAAAGGTTCTCTGATTAGATTTAAAAGAAATAAGCCGGGCGCACACCTTTAATCCCAGCACTTGGGAGACAGAGGCAGGAGGATTTCTGAGTTCGAGGCCAGCCTGGTCTACACAGCGAGTTCCAGGATAACCAGGGCTATACAGAGAAACCCTGTCTTGAAAAACCAAAAAAAGAAAAAAGAAAAACAAGCTCCAATGTAAAGTACTACAGAAATACCCACACAGACAGAAGAAATATATTGAATAACAATAAAATAATACCACAGAAAATGTTTATAAAATAGGAAGGATGGACAGAAGGAGAGAAGTGAACAAGCTGTCTAAGATATGGCAGGAAGAAAACTGCAAGCTGAATGAATAGCAAATGGGAATCCTAAACAAGAGCATACTTGCTATGTACAAATAACAGCAAGTCAAAGAGTGTTGCAGAATGCAACAAGAGTTTATTGAAGAAAAGAAAAATGTGAAATTAGAAATATAACTTCTCCTAAAAAAGTAAATCAGTTCTAACAAAAGGTAGAAAATAAAGCTAATCACCTGAACTCAAAATATTTTATTCATATCCAAATCTTTTGTTATTAAGTATCCTGATCCATGCTGCTGAGAGACCTTGATTTTCTGGATGTTGTAGTGTATGCCTTTAATCTCATTACTTGGGAGGCAAAGGCAGGTAGATCTCTATAAATTTGAGCCTATTCGTCTAAGTTTTTTGTTACTTCAGATAAAGTTGAATATACAGCTAGGTCTTTGTCCCAAAGATACTATATAAACTTCAGTATTATTTTCAGCACTGAAACTAGCAGGTCTTTTGCTGTTTTCTTAGTGTAGTTTGCAACTAGCTTAAATTTAAGAACTCCTGACAATTTATGACCATGCAGAAAGGGAGGCAGTGGAGAGAAGAATGGAAGTTACTAGGGATGGAAGAAACATGGCCACTGGAGCAGAATATAAAACAGGGCCTCATTGTCCAATTAAAACAGAAAGAATAGGAATCCAGAGGAGAATTCCACTTTTCTTGGTTTACCTGTGTTTTTGCTTTTTGCTCAGAAGCAGCTGAGCTACAGAACCACAGGTCTCAGCTTCTTTCACCGCGTCCCTGAGCTTTCGAAAGAGATCATTCTCTGGGTATTTCCTATCCTCAGCATCTTCCAGCATTACTCTCAATTCAATCAAATCTGTAAAGACAAATATGATAATAGACATAAAAAAACCATTCTACAATGGTCATAAAGCTCACTCAAGTGTCACTAACATACTAGTAGAAACAATAGGGCTTTGAAAGTGTCTAGTGTAAACTCTTCTGATTAGATGCTTATTCTCAATGGATGACTTCACTCAAATAAGGTATGTCTGAACTGTTTCCTTTTCTCTTATCCCAATTTGTCTCTCTTGAAAACAATCAAAAGTCTTTCAGTGTCATTAATCTAATTCTGGCTCTCTAAAAAATACATGCCTAAGTACAACTTGTCTATTTTAAGCCAGCCTTTTCATTTAAAACAGATTCTCACTATGGTGGCACGGTCATCTAATTTCAGCACTAACACCAAGGGAAGAAAGGTCATGAGACAAAGCACACTCTGGGTCACAGCGAGCCATGGCCACCCTGCTACCTCGTCTCAGAAGCTGAGTCTATCAGGACAGCTAAGGACATGGACGAGAGAAAACCAAGTGTATATTCAACTCCACCATTATAAGCTAAAACATCCATTTGTTAATGGAGAACAAAACACACAAATAAAAAATTAAAGAAATATAACCTTTCTTATGGTTGAAGCTAGCTGACAATGCTTCTGTAACACGATTGACCCAAGTGTCATAGGACTGTGCTCTCACTTTGACACCATAAAGCAGAGATGGAAGGTCTTCTAGTG
>NW_022196903.1:113577663-113592982 GCF_008632895.1 Mastomys coucha | reverse complement strand
TTTCAATGGAGAAAGAGAAAGAAAGAGAGAAAGAGAGAGAGAGAGGGAGAGAGAAAAAGAGAGAGAGAGAAAGAGAGAAAGAGAGAAAGATCACAAGATCATAGAAATTCATGATATTAACTGGCCATGAAAATAATAGTAATAGTTAGGCTGGTTATGGCTAATTTTCAAGGAAATTTAAAATTTGGGAAGTACATAGTTATTTGTTTAGAAACAGGAAAGAAAGCAAAGAACAACATTAAGGTGGGTTTTGTTTTGTTTTTCAAGACAGGGTTTCTCTGTGTAGCCCTGGCTGTCCTGAAATTCACTCTGTAGACTAGGCTGGCCTCAAACTCAGAAATCCACCTGCCTCTGCCTCCCAAGTGCTGGGATTAAAGGTGTGTGCCACCACTGCCCAGCTAAGGTGGTTTCTTGACACTTGTGAGACTGCTTTTATACCAATACTTGGGAGGCAAAGGCAAGAGGATCTCTGTGAGTTCAAGGCCAGCCTGATCTACACAGTGAGCTCTAGACTAGCCAGGATTACAAGAGAGACCAAATCTAAAAGAAGAAAGTGCAGTAACTGTTAAATACCTAAGACATTTGTTCTGCATGGGGCAGGAGCACAAATCAGTAGGATGATATAGACATACAAGTCGCTCCGGATTACAGGAGCATGTGAGAGCTGAGAGAAAACATGTGGTTCTGCATGCTGAACACTGCCGCTCATCATCAGGAACAAGTTCAAAGACTTCTTCTTCTGACATCACGACACCCTAGAATATAATTTATATTATCAGATCAGGTCTCAACTGAAAATAAAACATTAGTTTTAAAAAAAAATTAGGCATGGTGATACATTCTTTTAATCTCAGCACTCAGAAGATAGAAGCAGGTGGATCTCTCTGAATTTCAGGGTAGCCAGGACTACAAAGTGAGACTGTTTTTTAAAAAAACAAAACAAACAAAACAAAACAAACAAAAAAATCAAAATGTACAATTCTATGCATAGAAACTACTCAAAAGATTAAGAAAGGTCAAAAGTTAAACCCTAAAAACAACTAGCGTTTGAAGAAATAAGAGAGAAGACAGAGTAGTCCAATCTGACAGTCTAGAATCACAACTTTGGATGAAAAACAAAACAAAGCGAATTTAATTTTCTTATTTAAAATAATATTAGAGGGCCAGCTAGATGGCTTAATAGGTAGAGTTGCTTGCATGAAGGCCTGACTCATTAAATTCAATGTCTAGATTCCATGAAGACCAACTTCTGAGAGTTCTCTGACTTCAACATGCACCATGGAAAGAGAAATTACATTCACATACATATAAAATACAATAAGTAAAAATTCATTAATATTAGGGCCGTTGTAATCTGAGAACTTGAAAGGCCAAGGCAAGAGGGCTACCAGGACTGTCACAGCCTCAAAGCCACTCTGGGCTTCATAATTAGTTCTAGGCTAGTTTGAGCTACAGAGTAAGAATTCTTCTTTAACAAAAAAAAAAAAGAAGAAAATGGGCGCTGGAGACATAGCTCTGTGAAGAAGAGCACTTACTGCTCTCAAAGAGGACCTAGGTTCAGTTCCTAACATCCACATGGTAGCTTGCAAGTGTCTTTGGCCTCTGTGGGTATCAGGCAAGTATGTGGTGCACAGGCAAAACACAGATACACACACATAATCCCCCCCCAAAATTAAATCAAATACACACACAGAGATGTACATTGTCCCCCTCCAAAATTAAATCAAATCTTACCCTAGTCAGAATGGCTAAGATCAAGAAATCAACTGGGGCTGGAGAGATGCCCCAGTGGTTAAGAACATTGGCTGTTCTTGCAGAGGACCCAAATTCAGTTTTCAGCACCCACATTGCTCACAACTATTTGTAACTCTGGTTCCAAGGGATCAAAAGACTTTTGTCGTCCAAGAGTACTGCATATGTGGTGCATATACATACACACAGGCAAACATTTATACATATTAGAAACAAAAAACTGACCACAAACACTGGCAAAGATGTGGGAAAAGAAGAACCTTCAATTCACAGCTGGTTGGACTGCAAACAGTCCAGACATTCTAGAAATCAGTTGGAGAATTCTTAAAAAGCTGAAAATAAATTTTCCTTATGACCCAGTTGTACCATTATTTGGCATATGCCCAAAGGACTTAACATTCTTTTCTGCAGTAATCTGCTCACCCATTTTTATTGCTGCTCTTTTCACAATACCTAGGAAATAGCAACAACCTAAATATCCTTCAACTGATGAATAGATAATGAAAATGTTCATATATACACTGGAAAACTGTTCAGCTATAAGAAAAATGGAATCATAAAATTTGCAGGTAAATGAAAAGAACTAGAAAGCATTACACTGAGTGAGGTGACCCAGAAAGACAAACACTGCAAGCTCTCTCTTATTTGTGGTCCTTGGTTCCGACTCTTTAAATGTAAGTATATAACCTGAAGTAACCACAGAAACTAGGGAAGTACAAGTAGATCACAGAGGGTGGTTGATGGTGTGGGAACAACTCTAGAGGAGAATAGCAGTGCCATGAAGGGCAAAGTGGGAAACATGGGAGAAATGCAGACACAATACTGGGGCAGAAGAGAGGAAAGTAACACCAAGGCTATTTGTAAAAGCCATAGAGAATCAAACTGCTTATAATATACATAAATGTATGTGTACACACACACACACCCCACACCACAGTTTAAATAAAGTTACATGACACATGGAGTGATAAAGCTCCCCCTAAGTGCCACATCATATCTAATAAGAAACCCAGTACCAAACATGAAAAAAGAAACTACACCCGGGCAGTGGTAACACACCTTTAATCCCAGCACTTGGGAGGCAGAGGCAGGTGGATTTCTGAGTTCGAGGCCAGCCTGGTCTATAGAGTGAGTTCCAGGAGAGCCAGGGCTATACAGAGAAAACCTGTTTCGAAAAACCAAAAAAAAAAAAAAAACCTCCCTTTTGAGTTGCTGGTCAAATGAGTCTACATGACTCTCAAAAGAAAATAGGCTAATAATGTCCTTGCTTGACCAAGGAGAATCAAGCCTAACTTTCATGGTACCAGAAGGATATATATAGGCTGCCCAAGGAGAAAAGCAATCAATAGTCCTACCCAGCTGTGATACTTACAAAGCACAACAATGACCAGCATAGCAGACATCACCAAAGTTTCAATAATGGTGCTTACATCCTGGCAGTAACTAACAGCTGCCTACTTGAATTTAAAGCCTGCTCAGCAGAAGGGATTCCAAGCCTTATAAACCTTGCCAACTGCCTAGGAAAGAATCTACTACTTTCCTAAACCAAGATAATTTCTACCTGCATTTTAAACACTTAGCTTTATACCTACAGATTACATGTAGCTTCCATTCTTCATCAAAGAAGTTTCTTTATGGCAGAGACCATTATAAAAACCTATTAATTAGACAAAATGGAGACAAGAGCTGACTGCGGGTTGCCCAGACCTAACTGACACATCTACAAAATAAACCCTACATCTATAAGGGGTCAGAAAACAACATGGAAGAGGGGCAAGGAAGGGTAGATGACCACAGTGTCTTCTAAATATGACAGGGAAGCTGCACTCATGACAACCTGAACCATGACATCACCAAATGACAAGCTAACATGGAGGGGCAATCTCACAAAGCTCTATTCCTGGGGGATTCCTAATGACTGTTCAGAGAGGGAGAATCAGTCTTCCTAGCTCTAACTGATTATCTAATACTAAGTAGTCAGCTGAAAACATATAAATACATACAACCAACTCTAAATGGAGGCAGCAGAATGTATTTTTATATATGTAACAACAGTAATTAAAGAAAAAGAGGCCATGAACTTGAGGCAAGTGGTGGTGGGGATATGGGAGGGGTTAAAAGGAGGAGCAGGTGATAAATGAAATACAGTACCTATATATAAAATTCCTAAGGAAAAACAAAACAAAACACACCACTATTTAAAAGAGGGAAGGAAGAAATCTACTCAGCATACTCACCATTTGAACAACTGATTCCCTTAATCTTGTTTCTTCTTCAGTCATGAGAGTCAACTCTTTGCATACCATGGCAGCCAGCCCCACATCTAAGCATTCTGGATCTGCTGCCATCTTGAAAATGAGTTCCTCATGTGAAAAGACACAATGGCGCCTCAGCCGTCGATAGTGATTTACACACTGACGTCCAATGGGCAACTGAAAATAACAGATTTCAAAATTAAATTATTTATGACATGTCCTAAAACAGACCTTAATTTACTTTCACGTATTCATTTTTATTATAAAGAAGATAAAATAATCCCATCTGAACAAAAGACATAACATTAATTGTAATTCTTTGTAAGCCAGCCAAAATTTCACAGTTTTTTTTTCCTGGACAATGTCCATAAACTGAGATGCTAAGATTCAGCCCTAAGCTGCCAATTTTTTTTAACTCACTGTGTACAGAAACAATTAAAGAGACTTGGGCCTAGTAACATGGGTCTTTAATCCCAGCACTCAGGAGGTAGAGGCAGGAAGATCTTTGAGTTTGATGCCAGTTTGTTCTACACAGAAAGACCTTTCTTTTGTTTTTGTTTTTTGTTTTTTTTTTTTTGGGGGGGGGTAGTGGCAAACCAAGCCAAACCAAACCAAAAAGAGACTGAAGAGCAGAACAGGTGGCACAAAGTTACAATTCCATCATTTGGAAAGACCATCCTTTGCTCATTTGAGCTCAGCTCAGGGCAGACAAGACTCTACAATAAATGAATGAATGAATGAATGAATGGATGAATGAATGAATGGTCTTGAAGTGATACAAGGTAGCAAACTCTGAACCCAGTCTAACACAAGGTTACCCTTAAGTGACAAAGAAAAAATATTGCAAAAAATTTTAAAGTTCAGGCTAAAGTATTAAGTGGAAGTATTTAAAACTTAAGATTCCATAGAACAAAAAGAAAAAGTATTACCAGAAGGGGGAAAAAGGGAAAAAAAAGGGGGAGTGGAGGATATTATTTAAACAATTTACATAATCTGATGTCATTTTTTAAAAATAAGAACCAAAGCAATGGATGATTTAGATTCTGGCCTTTAGAAATTCTTTTAGTAACAAACAGCCTTGCAGAAAGAGATTTCTCTAACAGTAAAATCTATAAATACGGTAGATATATTTTTTTCTAACAGTAAAGTCTATAAATGACTACTTTTCAAAAAAATCAACATATATACTCTGTAGTTGGAGAGGTAGTTCATTGGTACAGCATGCCTTACCAAGCACAAGGCCCGGGGTTAGACCTACATCACCAAAAAAATAAAAAGCCCAAATACAAAGTCTCCTTAAGACAGTGTCTGAAAATTTCTATAGCCAATTTGTAAACCAAATTATGGTGGTTAGAGCTCGTTTTAAATTTAAAACCTGTAACACAAAGGGACACAAGGAATCAGAGAAGAATCAGACTCACAGAGTGTATGAGAGAGTTATCTGAACCAAGCAGTGTTGTTGTATTCATTAAATGAATCCATGAAAACATATTTTGAACTTGTAGCTATAACTATCCACTAATGGCATACACCTCCTTTGTATCTTACCCTATACCCCTTCAGGGCTTCTGACACAGGGTCTTACCCTGCAGTCCAATCTAACCTCAAACTCACAGCAATCCTTGTGCCTCAACCTACCAAGTGATAGGATGAACCACCAGGCTTCACTTACCATTTATTCTTAAACATTAACTCTTTAAGTATTTCTTACATAGCTATGATAAAAAGTAGAACTACTAAGCTTTTTTTTTTTTGCAGTCCTTAATTATTAAAACATGTGAGGAAGCCAGAACTGATAATCACTGTAACTTATAAAAACTGTTAAATTTTCATTCCCATCATAACCTTCACCTTGAAAGAACCAACAACTCTCAGCTATTAACATTTAAGTTGTCTAAGGCTGGGTAAGTCAAGCTGTTAGTCTCTTGATACACAAGGTAAAAAACCCTTAGGCCTTTGGGCTGATGAGATGGTTCAGCAGGTAAAGGCACTTTGCTGCCCAGTTTGATAATCTGAATTCAATCCCTGGGACCCACGTGGTACAAGAAGAACCAGCTCCTACCAGTTGTCTTCTGACTTCCACATGCATGCTGCAGCACACACACTAAATAGATGTAGAAAACACAACAAAATTCAAAAATCTTAAGACCACTAAAATTGAGATTCTCAAGATCAAATATCAGTATTTACTGGGTATGGTGGCCAGCACTCAGGAGACAGAGGAAGGTGGATCTTTGTGAATTTGAGGTCAGCCTAGTCTACATAATGAGTTCCAGGTCAGTTAGGGCTACATAGTAAGACCTTGCCTCAGACGGATGGATGGATGGATGGATGGATGGATGATGGATGGGTGAAAATGCATATTAGTGATCATGTTAAAGACATTAAAAACCATCTCCAACTCTTACCTGAATCATCCTGTATCCTGCCCTGTATTTATCTAGTATCATGTAAATCCTAATTAATGTTAGGTATTTTTCAAAAGAGCTCAGACCCAAAGCAACCACTTAACTGAGGTTTTTGTTTTTGTTTTTGAGACAGGGTTTCTCTGTCTGCCCTGGCTGTCCTGGAACTCACTCTGTAGACCAGGCTGGCCTCGAACTCAGAAATCCGCCTGCCTCTGCCTAAGTGCTGGGATTAAAGGCGTGCACCACCACCGCCCGACCTTAAGTGAGTTTTAATTACACTGTATTATGTGTTTCCACAGCCAAATATGGAAGAAGTTTTAAAATACTGGACCAAAATAAGACAGCTCATAGTCCATGCCCAGTACTATAAGCCTAGTTTAATGGTAGGCTAGGAAGTTCAGCAAAGTTCCAAGCCAAATATAAAATACTATCCTTTTTATTATATATATTTTGTATGATTGACTAGTCATGAAATATAACAAATTAAATTATCTACAGAAAATGCTAGATCAGTGTTTTACAAGAGTGTTCCCACACCAAAAGTGTTAAAAGGCCAAAGAACTCAGCATTACTGGGGGTGAAAATAAAGTCAGTGTGTATTAAGCATTCAGCCTTTGCCAGTTATTTCTCATTCACCATGATGTAGCTACAACTAACTGGGTTTTGATATGGCAGTTGTTGTGTTTTAATTATACATGATTTAAAAAGATTTATTTTTATTTTACGTGCACTGGGCGTCTTGCCTACATATATATCTATGTGAGTGTAACTGATTCCCTGGAATTGGTGTTGTGAGCTGCCATGTGGGTGCTAGAAATTGAACCTGGGTCCTCTGGAAGAGCAGCCACTGCTCTCAACCACTGTGCCATCTCTCTAGTCCCATCATTTATACATTTTAAGATCTAAAAGAGCTCAGAGAGAATTAAGACTAGAAGAAACTATTCCCTCAACAAACAAGTAACTGCCCATTTAACTGCAAACTTACCAGGGAAAATAAATAGGAATGCAATGAAAATCCTAAATTACAATAGCTACTCCAATATACCTTGAAATATTCATGGGCTCTACCCAAAACCCAGCTAAGTAAAATATTGTATTTTATAGGGGTGTTAGTAGACGTACAACAGCCACGTGCTATAGAACAGACCCAGTCAGCAGTACAGAAGTTCACCGCTTCAGCAAAGTTGTATCCCTGGTTAAATCCAGAGTGATAGGCACGAGGAAACGTCACCACAAACTCTCCAGCACACTGATTAGTCCTGTACACCTAAATACAAATTAGGAATAGAGATTAAAATGGGGGGTGAAGAAAGACAGGCCAACTCAAATCATTTCAAAAATACTTTCTAAAATTGAAAATAACAGATTACCTTATAAATATCAGAAATAATGTTAGGATTTAAGAAACAGCTACAACTCTGCCTGCCTCCAACCTCTTACCCCGACCCTGAGAGACTAGGATTCTTTGTGCAGCCCTGGCTGTCTTTGAACTCTTTGCAGACCAGGTTGGTCTCCACCTGTCTCTGCTTCTGAGTGCTGGGATTAAAGGCTTCTGCCATCACTGCCTGGTAAACTCTGCTTTCTTAAAATGTTATAATATATGACAAGAATGAGCAGCCAAAAGAAGCTCTCAAAGAAGAAACTGTACTCGCTTCCTAAGTTAAGTCTTATAAGTAATGATAAACATCTGTAATTCGAGTACTTGGAAAGCAGAAGGTCAGGAGCTCAAGATCATTCAATGCTACAAGCTTGAGCTAAATGAGAATCCTGCTTTTTTAAAAAACAATTTTTTTCTTTAATAATAAAAAAAAAAGAACATTGAGTTTTGTTCCTGTGTTGTAAATGAAAATAAAAGATTACATTTCCTTCAGTCATTGGATAACATTTACACATAAATCAGTTAATGTCATGAAATATCACCCAATCCATTTTCCCAAATGTAACTTTGTTTTATGATATTATGAATGCTTTTAAAATTAATTTTAAAACCAGTTTATTTTTTTTTTTAATTTTTAGATTTATTTATTTATGTGTATGAGTATACTGTAGCTGTACAGATGGCCGTGAGCCGTCATGTGGCTGCTGGGAATTGAACTCAGGACCTCCTGACCCCACTCACTCCAGCCTAATTCACTGTAGCTGTCTTCAGACACACCAGAAGAGGGCGTCAGATCTCATCTTGGGTGGTTGTGAGTCACCATGTGGTTGCTGGGATACGAACTCAGGACCTTCGGAAGAGCAGTCAGTGCTCTTACCCGCTGAGCCATCTCGCCAGCCCCTAAAACCAGTTTATTTTTTATTTTATTATTTCAGCTTTTCAAAACAGTTTCTCTGTGTGTGTAATAGCCCTGGCTGTCCTGGAACTTGATCTGTAGACCAGACTGGTCTCAAAATCAGAGCTCCACCTGCCTCTACCTCCTGAGTGCTGGGATTAAAGGTGTACACCAACATGCCTTAGTGTTTTAATTACAACATTCAAAAATATATTCTGAATTAACATATAAACATGAAAGATATTTCAAGACAGTGGCAACAACCGTCTCAAGTAGGTTTAACCTTACTCCTCAAGGACCTCGCCTAAATCCACCTCTTGAAGACAAAGATAACATAAATTAATTTATCTACCTTTGAGTTACCATTATATAAAGTGAATGTAGTAGCACATACTTGTAAACCCAGAACCCTGGAGGCATAAACAGGAGGATCACAAATTCAGTGCCAAACCTGGAAAAAAACAAATAAGCCCTGAGGGAATGTAGCTTAGTGGTAAAGTAATTGTATAAAGTGTACAAGGCCTTGCATTCCAGCCTCAGCAGCTGAAACAAACAAAAACAACAACATAAAACAAAAACAAAACAAAAAATTTTAATGAATGCCAAATTGTATATTGCAAACTTATATAGCAAATTCAAGGCCAGCTGCTGAGACAAAGCAAAAAAACTCTCTCAAGAGAAGAAACATCCGCCGGGTGGTGGTGGCGCAAGCCTTTAGTCCCAGCACTTGGGAGGCAGAGGCAGGTGGATTTCTGAGTTGGAGGCCAGCCTGGTCTACAGAGTGAGTTCCAGGACAGCCAGGGCTACACAGAGAAAACCTGTTTTGAAACCCCCCCCCCAAAAAAAGAAGAAGAAAAAACCCCACAACCACCCATAATAACCACCCTCTTCTGGTGCATCTATCTGAAGACAGCTACAGTGTACTTATAATAATAAATAAATCTTAAAAAACAAAAACAAGGGCTGGTGAGATAGCTCAGCGGGTGAGAGCACCGACTGCTCTTCAGAAGGTCATGAGTTCAAATCCCAGCAACCACATGGTGGCTCACAACCACTCGTAATGAAAGCTGATGCCCTCTTCTGGTGTGTCTGAAGACAGCTACAGTGTACTCATTTATAATAATAAATAAGTCTTTAAAAAAAAAAAAAAACGGAAATGTGATGGGATATGCCTTTGATTCCAGCATTCAGGAAGAAGGAGCAGGTAAGTATTTGTGAGTTTGAGACCCTCTTGTCAATATAGTGAGTTCCAGAACATCCAGTGCCACATAGTTAAGACCCTATCTCCAATAAAAATAAATACAAAAGATTAAAAAAAAAAGGGGGGAGGATCTCCTGGAAATGAATTCCCTGACAGGCAAGCACTACCACATCCAGCTTAAAAACGTCTTTAATTATGGGGGGAAAAGTCTTTTCCTCATTAGCTTTAACTGTTAACTTGGCACAGCCTAAACTCATCGGAGAGGAGTGCATCAATTGAAAACTCTCCTAGATTAGATTAGCCTGTGAAAGGGGACTATCTTGATTAACGTAGGCTGGCCAGTATACCACCAGCCCAGCTCCACCATGTGGTGGTGCCATTCCCTGGTAAGATGGGCCTTAACTGTATTAAAAAGATAGCTAAGCATCAGCCTGTCTTAGCCAGCAACAGGCATCCTCCAAGGTTTCTGCAGTATCTTTCAGCTTTGAGTTCTTTGGCCAGAGGCAATGCTGTGTTTGGAACAGTAATGTGGGCCTCTCTTCAACTTCCTGCCTTGATTTCCCTCAATGATGGACTATGCATGATCTGGAATTTTACGCCGAAATAAACATCCTTAAGTTGTTTTATTACAGCAATAGAAGGAAACTAGAACAGCTACCATTTTAAGAACTTGATTATTGTAGTTGAGTAGGGAGAATATAGAACATTAGATCTGGGAGTCATTGAGATAGTTCACTGGGTACAGGCTCTTGCTACTGCTGGGGTTCAGGAATTGCCACTCAAATCACATTAACACTGATCTCAGCTAAGCAAAAATAGTTTATTGAACATACACCTTAACCGAACATCCAGGACCACAAAAAAGACCAGGAATCCTAATGGCACTAGTCTGCTCTTAGGGTAGGCTTTTTATAGGAAAAATCAGGTTCAGAAGTTTAAAGGTGCAGGGAGGTGAGCAGTTGGCTTCTGAGGCAAAGTATTATCACCTAACCTTTAAGTTGACTGGTCCTGAGTAACGTAAGGATGGGGATGGGTGGTGGACAGGGAAAATTCAGAACACTGAGGTAACAGAGCATGAGAATTATAGTCCTAACTTTTTGGCTTATTAGTAGCATTCTTCAGTGTCAGCCACAAACACCACAGTGAGCTCATACATAGGTGCAGGAAGGGCTGCCCAGTGATCAGCTCTGACTCAAGCCATTTCAGACGTAACAGTTCATACTAATCTGTGACTTGATGGGTCCTATGTAAAGAAGACTTTGTGGAATTTCTTAAGATTAGCAAACCTCATTCAGAAAGTAGAGAACAAATCAGGGTATGTGATCAGCATGTCCTTGAGCCAAGTCACTTCTCTGTGTCAATGACTGGCAGGCCTGTTACAGCAACAATATAAAATAGCTGGCAGGCATAGAACAAAATTCTGGGGAGTCAGACTGTAACACTACTATGCCTGATGACCTGAATTCAACCTCCAGGATCCACATGGTATAATTAGAGAACGGAATCCTACAAGTTGTTCTCCAAACTACAACACATGCACCATGGCACAATAGGGCAAAGGCTGTGCTCATAACCAAACCCACAAAAGAACCTAGGTCAGTTTCTATCATTCACATGGCAGATTACAACCTGCTATAATGCCTATTTTGGGGATCCAGTATCTCCTTTTCGCCTTTGAAGGTACCAGAAATGCATATAGCACAGACACATACATGCAGGCAAAACACTTATACACATAAAACAAACTGGAGAAATGGTTCATCCATTAAGAGCACGTACTACCTGCACAGGACCTAGGTTTGATTCCCAACACCCACATGGTGGTTCACAACCATCCTTGTCTCTAGTTCTAAGGGATCAAAAGTCCTCTTCTGATTTCCTCAGGTACCAGGCATGTACATGGTGTACATATAATATATACTTGCAGGCAAAACATTCATACACACTAAATAAATCTTAAAAAAAAAAAAAAGAACAAAAACAAAAAGCCAAACATTTGGAAATGATACTACACACCTTTAAGTAATGTGTGAAATCAAATATTTACTTTCTTTTTTTTTTGAGACAGAGTTTGAGGGCAGAGATCTACCTGTCCCTGCTTTTCAAGTGCTGAGATTAAGGGCTTGTGCAACCACTGCCTGGTGAAATTGAATGTCTTAATAAAATCAAAGTACATATTAAAATCAAAAGTGTATTTTGAATGTCTTAATAAAATCAAAGTACATATTAAAATCAAAAGTGTATTTTAAATTGTGAAAATGACCACACAATATATTTTGAAAAATATTCTTAAAGTCAAAAAGAGTTGGGCATGGTGGTATACACTTTCAATGCCAGCACTTGGGAGCAGGAGGAGGTAGATCTCTACATATTTGAATCCAGTCCAGCTTGGTCCACACTTGGTGTGTGGTCCACATAAGAGTTACCAAGTAATACTCTACATAAAACAAAACAAAACAAGCAAACTAAAAACCAAACAACGAAAGTTGAAAAAGAAAATAAAATTAAGTTACTCAAATAGGTAGCTGTAAGACATAAAATATGACTCATACTTTAAGGATCCCTTCTTAATACTAAAGTTCTATTCAAAGTATAAATTCTAATTTGGCTATACTATAGGGCCTTTCACATATAGTTACAACTCCCCTCCCCCAAACAAAACAAGAACCCCAATTAAAAGCTAGAAAATCTTTAAAAATGCTGAAGGAAGACACAAGAAGACTCACAGGCACACCATGCTCCATGAGCACATTTGGGTTCATGATGGTTACTAACTGATGTAGAAGATCTGGCTGTGATTCAAATAACTCAGGGGCCAGCTCCCTCATCACCTCCTCCAGTTGTTCTGCAGCATGAGATGGTACACCATACCATGTCTTTGGTTCGCCCCTAGCAAAAGAAATAACTGTTTAGCTAGGCAGAACATGGTACCAAATAAAGTCAGGGACTTTCATACAAATCCACTAAATTATAATTAACCATGCTGTATTCCTGGCCATAGGTTATATGCCCAGAAACCTGGCATCCATCCAATCAATCAATGCTACTATTAATATGGTAAATATGGCAAGGATATATAGACAGGTAAGATACACACTCATTGCCACTGGGGAAATAACCCAAAGTATATAAATAGGGAATCAGGCCAGGTGGTGGTGGCACACACCTTTAGTCCCAGCACTTAGGAGGCAAAGGAAGGCAGATTTCTGAGTTCGAGGCCAGCCTGGTCTATAGAGTGAGTTCCAGGACAGCCAAGGTGACACAGAGAAACCCTGTCTCAAAACAAACAAACAAACAAAAAACAAACAAACAAATAAATAAATAGGGGATCAATAAAAGTACCTTTTGAACAGAAAATAAATTACAAGGAAATCACTGTTCAAAAGGATATGGACACAACTCTCTTGGTTCTCATTACAATCAAATGGTTAAAGCAAAGAGTTAATGATCTCCAAAGAACATATACATAATTTCACTCAGTTCAATTTTCCTCTCCAAGGAAATAACCTA
The DNA here is from genome assembly GCF_008632895.1 of Mastomys coucha. Classification (NCBI taxonomy): domain Eukaryota; kingdom Metazoa; phylum Chordata; class Mammalia; order Rodentia; family Muridae; genus Mastomys; species Mastomys coucha. Next base: position 113,579,583 of record NW_022196903.1, on the reverse strand, counting down.
GTATTACAAACAACTCAAACTTTAAATATGGTTATCTTCAAAAAGAACCAACTAGGCATCATTAACTGATTATATTTTAATGGATTAGAGTTCATTTAGTATATTAAGGAAATAGCGCTGGTAGCTGTATGTAAACCTGACACAAGCTAGTCACTTTTGAAGAGGGAAACCTGAAAATGCCCCCACCAGAATGATCAGCGGACAAGCTTGTGGTACATTTTCTTGACTTATGATTAATGTAGGAGGGCCCAACACAACATGAGCGGTACTAATCCTAGGCTGGAGATCTTAAGTGATGTAAGAAAGCAGGCTGAGCTAGGCAGTAGTGACACCTGCCTCTGATTCCATCACTTGGGAGGCAGAGGCAGGTGGATTTCTGAGTTCCAGGCCAGCCTGGTCTACAGAGTGAGTCCCAGGACAGCCAGGGCTATACAGAGAAACCCTGTCTCGAAAAACCAAAAATAAATAAATAAATAAATAAATAAAATAAAAGACCAGGCCTAATATGGTGATACATGCCTATAATCCTAGACACTCTGGAAGTAGTAGAATCAGAAGACCCAGCACCTCAAGATGAGCTACACACAAGTTTGAGGCTAGCTTGTCTCAAAAAATATTAAACAAAGGCCAAAAACAAAAGTCAGGGCTGAGGGTATAGCTCATTGCTTGTTCAAGTATTTGGCATATATGAGTGTAGAGAGAATATTTTTGTCAATTAAAAAGCCTATGGCCTATGGCTTAGGCAGGAAATGGAAGGTGGGACATCCAGAAGAAAAAAGAATTCTGGGATAGAGCCAGGCACAGGGAGAGCCACCCAGGAAAATGTGAGGAGATGGACACACAAGTAAGCAGATACGGGACAGAATGTGGGTTAAATGGTTGAGCTATCTAAGTTATAATTCAGTCAGAGAAGAGCACAGCTCTATGACCAAGGTGTTTGTAAATGTGCTTTGAGTCTGAGTCTTATTTCTGGGAGTGTAGGACTGGGAGGTAGAACTGGGCCTAAACTTCAACATGAGTCCCTGGATTTAACTGCTAATACCACTCCATTCCCCCTCACCCCCTGCCACAAAAAGCCAAAGTCATTAAGTATATACACTGTAATAAGATTGGACATACCAATGCAAGTAGTTAATTGAGTAACTCCAGTGATCTTCAATATGCCAGCAAAAAGAAGAAAAGCACATGCCCACATAGAGCCATGGCACCTTCATACCAGAAATGTCCACATTAATATGTGCAAGAACAGACTGCTCCAGAACAGGCATGTTATTCAAATTCCAACCAGAAAGTGCATATTCCTATAAAAGAAAAAAAGAGTTTACAAGTACTAAACAAAAATCTTTAAGAGAATTTTGTAACCCACAGCTAATCTACAACTAATATACTAATCTAGGTACCTACAACTAATCTAAATAAATATTTAGTATCTAAATATTTAAACTTTTCTAGATTCTACTGCCATTTCCCTTTATTTTAGGTATACACACACACACACACACACACACACACACACACAAACACCTATCTTCAGAGGCCAGCAAGCATGTTGGACCTCTGTAACAAATATTCTTAAGCACTGAGCTGTCTCTCCGGCCCACTTTTAGATTGTGGAGCAGAAAGAACTAGGCAAAAACTATAAATGAGGGCCAGTGAGAAGGCTGCGTGAGTAAAGGTAACCGCTGCTAACCTGACCACCTCTGTCAGGTCCTTGAGACACTCTATAGAAAGAGAACTGACTCTCACACACTGTCCTCTGTCTACCCCAAACAATCCTCCAGCATGTGACACAATACAGACAAAACAAAAAGAGCATTGTTTTTCCTGGAACTTAATATGCCACCTCTGGCTTCCCAATTATAATACAATTTTTAAAAAAACTTTGAAAGCCGGGCGGTGGTGGCACATGCCTTAAATTCT